>NC_059338.1:1920000-2236250 GCF_018350155.1 Leopardus geoffroyi | reverse complement strand
TGATACCAGGTTACCTGGCAGGGCGCTGGTCCCAGAAGTCAATGCAGAACCTTAGCAGTTAGCACTGAGTGGTCTGATCGCAGGGATTCCCCCCGCCTGAGCCTGGACTGGAATTTCACCCCAAAACTACAGAGCTGAGAAGCCACGGCAGCAGTGGCAGAGGGGATGGGGTCAGGGCGCATTTGCCACCAGCCCTGGAGCTGTGCGGGTTCCGGCCCAGGTCCTGGGAGGCGGGGGAAGGGAGAGGTGGCCCAGAGCCTCTCGGGCCACCTGTCCTCCAGCCGTAGAGAAGTAGTAAGGGTCAGCAATGGTGTTGGTGGGGCGTGCGGAGACCTCCCGCTCTCCCGAAGGCTCTGAGCCTGGCTGAGAGCCAGTCCCTGTCCTGCCTTTCGACCAATCCAGACTGGGCGGGGCGGGGGGGGGGGGGGAGCTCTTTAGGAAGGAGCTGTGTGTGAGTGGGCGGAGGAAGAGAGGAGAGGGGTCCCCTCTGCTTCTCACCGCAGCAGGGATCCAGAGGGACAGTGTGTACCTGCAGAAGGAGAGGATGCAGCACCTGGGAAAGGCCTGGGCCGGGGGCTTCCCGGGCCTGCAGGCTCCAGGGTGGACGGCTGCTGTCCTGGGGCCACCCTGCCTCGTTTACACCCCATGCCAACAGGGTGACACGGTCAGCCTCAGGAGGGAGCCCGGCCCGGAGGACTGGCTCTGGGGAGGGCTGGGAGGGCAGTTAGTCGAGAAGGGATACTCCAAACGCACCAGCCGCGGTGTCAGCGATGGGGTATCGCCCAGGGCCTGAGCGCCCAGGACATGTTCCCTGTGAGCCCGAAAAGACAGGAAGGGTTTCGGGGGTAGGTGGGGCTGGGGGTCGGGATGGGGGGCGTAAACGAAGGGTCGGGGCAGAAAGTCACCAGGCATGGTTAGAGGAAAGCGAATCGTCTGGTGTGGCTGGTGGCTGGAATCACGAAGGAAGGAGCCGGTGGGGGGACGTGTGTGTGTCAGATGGTCGAGAACTTCTGGAAATTTGGGGCCGAGAGAGACACAGTCCGAGAAGTTAGGAAACTAATCTACACAGGCTTGGCATGAAAGGGGAGAGGCCCCTGAGAGGGAAGGGGGCCGTGAGGTTTGGTTTTAGAGACCAAAGAGGGCCTGACTTACAGCCAGGGCCGGGTGCCCTGAATCGCTGTGCTCTGTGCAGGGGAGGCTGGCACAGGGTTGGGTGCGAGCAGGGTGGGGTCGTTGGAACAGGAGTGTGACTAGGGGAGCGTGGGCGGCCCGCGGCCCACGCGGCTGTGCCTGCGTGCCTGTGTCTCTGTGTGCCTCCCCAGACTGGGCATGGGGGATGGCGGAGCACGTGCGTGTGTTTGGGGGGACACGGCGCATGCTCTGGTGACGGGGTGTAGACTATATTACTACTGTCTTTTAAGCTCGTTGCCTTACGGTAGAGTCCCTGCGAGGAGGTGTTGGTTGGCCTGGGTGTGTGCGTGTGCATATGCGTGTGCCGGGACCAGGGAGGGCGGCAGGCGTTTGGTCTCCCCATGTGGATGGAAGTTCTCTGACACCGGGGCTGGCTTTCCCTCCCCCCCTCCCCCTCCCCCTCCCCTTGCCTGCCTCCCTCCTGCTTCCCTGGAGGGCCTCTCAGGCTAGCGGGGACCAGCCGGGCTCTTCTCCTTTCCTGTCCCGACACCCAGGCTCACTGGCGGGGTTACAGGCAGCGGAAGGCCTACCTGGGACGGCTGCAGTATTTAAAAGCAAACTCGGACGCCGTAATCAAGGTAGCTGTCACGGTTTGGGTGGGTTCCTGTCTCTTGAAGGGCCCTCTGAGAACAATTGTTTAGTCCTCTTGCCTCGTGGCCTCTGGGGACAGCTGGACTGGCCCGGGCCGGAGGGTGGCCCCCGAGCCTGGAGCTCTGACGCAGTGCACGTCCTCAGATCCAGGCCTGGGTCCGGATGTGGGCAGCTCGGAGGCGGTACCGGAGGCGTCTGGGATACTTCCAGAAGAACGTGAGTGTCCTCCTGCTGTCCCCGTGCCCGGCCTTCACGCATGAGACCAGGGCAGGGGCGGCCAGCAGCCCTTTCGCACCTGTGTTCCCGGCAGGTTAACTCCATTGTGAAGATCCAGGCGTTTTTCCGAGCCCGGAAAGCCCGGGATGCCTACAGAATGTTAGGTACGCGGCTTGGTCTCCTCTCTGTCGTGAGTACACGGCCTGCCCTCCCCTGTCCGTGCGAGCCCATGGCCCCCAAGAGTCAGCAAGGCAGAGGGTCACGCCCCCCCCCCCCCCCAAGCTTGCAGCCTGGGCTCTGGAGACGCCGTTGGCCCTTCTTGAGCCCCTGCCCTCGTCACCAGCTGATGTCCCCGACCTTGAGCATATGGCTCAGGACCCGGGGTGCGTGTGGGAGTGAAGACATGTGCTCTGCCTTTGGGGATCCCCCAGTCTGGTGGTAGAGACAGGAAATCCCCCGGGCTCAGACAGGTCCAGATGCCCCTCCTGGGGCCGCACAGCAGGGAGAGAGTAGGAGACGTCTGTGCAGAATGTCCGATAGGGGTTGTAGCAGAAGCTCCTGCCCGCCAGGTAGCATGGCCCGGTCCCCTGGAGGACTCCCTCGAGCATGTTCCTTCTGCACCAGGCCTCCATTATCTCCCCGTCACTACCAGCAAAGTAATCAAGGGAAGGGGCTTGTCCCCACACTCTCGCGTGACTCGTGGCTCCCCCAGCTCCGGCCTCTGGGCCGTGCGTGAAGCCTTCTGCAGTGTCAGGACTGAGTGCCAGCACCTAGGGGTGCTCTGTCATCCTGCCCCTTGTCCCCTCAGCGGGGCACGCACCTAAAGCCTCAAAGGGGTCCTTCTGGGCCGTTCTTGGCTCCTGTCCTGAAAGTCCAGAAGCCCAGCCTTGGATGCCCTGCTCTTTGTGAAGTAGACCCAGGGTCCATTTCCAAGTTTCCTCCAGTCCTTGGCTTCTGGAACAGGTGGGCCCCTTTCCCTTCCAGGCCTGAGGCAGCATTCCTGGGCATCAGGTGGCCTGCACTGCCCTGGGACGTCCCTCTTACCCCACTCTGCCCTTCCTGCCCGCAGGGGTGCCGCCTGCCCATCTCTGACTCTGGGCACTCAGCCGATCAGAAGAACAAATTGGAGTAGGGGGTTCGTGGAGGCAGCTAGGGCTCTGACTTGGGGGCGGGAGAGGTCCCTGGCCTGGGCCCAGGGGCGAGGAGAGCAAGGGAAGGACGGTTCTTCCGTCATAGCCGCCCATGAGAGACAAGGAGCTCGGGGACAGGACCGGCCTGGAGGCGGCCTGCTGGCCTCAAGCAGGCTGGGGACCAGGAGGTGGTAAGAGGCAGGGAGCTGCTGAGGAAGCCCCCGCGAGGGCTCAGCTCGTCCTGACGCCTCTTCCCTTCCCGCCAGTGCACGTGCCCCATCCCCCTCTCAGCGTGGTGTGCAGATTTGCCCACCTCTTGAATCAAAGCCAGGAGGAATTCCTGGCCGAGGCAGAGCTGCTGAAGCTTCAGGAAGAGGTGGTCAGGAAGATCCGGTCCAACCAGCAGCTGCAGCAGGACCTCAACCTCATGGACATCAAGATCGGCCTGCTGGTGAAGAACCAGATCACCCTGCAGGTGAGGGGCCGGGCCGCCCACCGCCAGACCCAGCTGCTTCCAGGGAGGTGGCTACTCGAGTACGTGTTACGTGTCGGATTTCATCACCTGGCTCAGGTCCTCGCTCCCGCGGCGCTTCGGGGGGCAGGTGACGGTGGAACTAGAATGCCTGCTTCTGCCGCTTCCCAGTGAGGGGGCCGCCAGCCGCCTCTTTAATCTCTGAGTCTGTTTCCTCCTCGGAGGCGGGAATAATCAGAGCGCCCACCTCACCAGGCCCGTGTAGACAGACGGGAAATTTCCTCAAACCGCAAATGACGAGGCCGCGCCGTGTGGGTAGAAGCGGCAGTGATGGCCCCAGCCCGGGCGCGCGACGTGAGAAATGAGCAAAATCCCACAGACGCGACGCCCGGGCTGCTAGCCGGCCCTCTCTGGGGACGGGACGCACCCTGTGGAAGCAGAGGTGCCAGACGGAGTGGCAGGGCGGGGGGGGGGCGGGGGGGGCGCGCACCCTAGAACCGTGTGCGGGGGCGCCTGGAACCGCAGAAAGGCCCGGTTCCTCGAGGCCTGATTCTGACCCCGCGCCGTGCCCCCCGGCACCTGCAGGAGGTGATCTCCCACTGCAAGAAGCTGACCAATAAGAACAAAGAACAGCTGTCGGGTATGATGGTTCTGGACAAGCAGAAGGGCCTGAAGTCGCTGAGCAAAGAGAAAAGGCAGAAACTAGAAGCTTACCAGCACCTCTTTTACCTGCTGCAGGTGAGCAGGATTCTTTGGAACGAGAGGACCCCACCGTCCCCTGGGGGTCTGGGGCCTGGAGGCCTCTCTGTGCCTGTGACCCTCATGCCTTGACCCCAGAGACTGCCCCCCACTGCTGCTTGTCTGAAGGTTCCTCGCACCTCGCGGGAAGCGGGCCGGTGCCTTCTCGTCTCCGGTCCCCATCGGGAGAGCCTCTAACGCGCCACCGGCCCTCGAGGCCCATCACACGCTTCCTGTTTCCCCCGTTGCTTGCAGACTCAGCCTCTCTACCTGGCCAAGCTGATCTTTCACATGCCACAGAACAGAACCACCAAGTTCATGGAGTCCGTGATTTTCAGCCTGTACAACTATGCCTCCAACGGCCGCGAGGCCTACCTCCTGCTCCAGCTCTTCAAGACGGCGCTCCAGGAGGAGATCAGGTAGGCCTTCCGCGCCCAGACGAGTGGGAAGGGAACGGGTTGAGAGACGCCACCGTCGGCCCCTTCACAAGGGGGCGGTTTGCTGAGGTTTGAGGGCAGAAATGGAGTCATGAGACCTCTTCTCAGCCTCACGTGGAGCGTCTGTAAGAGCCTCCGGGGACAGCACGGAGGGAGGACGTGGGCGGGCAAGTCAGCTCACAGGCTGTCAGGACAGGCCTTGAGAGGGGCCATAGCAGAGCAGGCTTGGAAGGGCCACAGTCTCGGAGAGGAGCAGCTCTTTGTCCTACACAGAGACAGGAGACCAGCTCCGGTGACCTCTCGAACCACAGGTCAAAGGTGGAGCAGCCCCAGGACATGGTGACGGGCAACCCCGCCGTAGTGGGGCTCGTGGTGAGGTTCTACCGTAATGGGCGGGGCCAGAGCGCCCTGCGCGAGATCCTGGGCAGAGTCGTCCAGGACGTGCTGGAGGACAAGACGCTGAGTGTCCACATCGACCCCGTTCACCTCTACAAGAGCTGGATCAACCAGAGCGAGGCCCAGACCGGCCAGCGCAGGTGAGGGGCGGTGCGGGTGAGCAGCAGCAGAGGGAGAGCTCCTTTGACCGGCTCCGAAGGTGGCATAGAAATGAGCTGCTGATTTATGCAGATGCGACGCCGGCCCTGCGGGTTGAAATAAAGTAGCTTTTAGCGCCCCCTCTGGTGATTAACGTGGAACTGATGTAAATGACACGGACCTGGGTGTAGAATGAACACAGGTGAACGTGCAAACGTGTTTAATTGGCGTGTCGGTGCTTGCTTGAGAGTGGCCCGTCCGACCTGCCGGGAGCTGGGATACGGACGCCTCCTTGATGGGGGTAGCTGAGCACCCAGATTTGCAGGCGGATAGACAAGTGAGGTGGCAGGACAGCTGGTCGGCCTTGTAGACTGGGGGTGCTACTCGGGGGCACGGTCCTTGGGAGGGGAGCCGCCGAGGAGCCGCCCGCGCTGGCGGCCTCTCCAGTGGCACACAGGCCTGCGTGTTGGGGCTGCAAGGCCGAGGCCGTCTTCCCGATCACCCCAACCGCCAAAGACTAGCTGAGGGATGGCCCTGCCTCCAGCCCCGCTGAGGAGTCCACGCAGACTGTGGTCGTCCGCTCGTCCCTCCTCGTCCACCCCATGGGCCCTCAGCTTCTCCTCCTTCGCCTTCCACCCACCTCGCTCCATTCCCTCTTATTCCGGCCTGGTCCCTCCAGCACGCGGGGCCGCCCTTAGCACGTGTGTAGGTATATGCACGCGCAATCCTATTAGATGGAGGGTTCAAAGGGTGGAACTCGGGAGGGGAGGCCACGGGAGGGGCTCTGGCTGATACCTTGTGTCTCTCTGCCCACAGCCACCTCCCTTATGACGTCACTCCAGAGCAGGCCTTGAGCCACCCCGAGGTCCAGAGACGGCTGGACATCTCCCTCCGCAGCCTCCTTGCCGTGACGGACAAGTTCCTTGCAGCCATCATCTCCTCTGTGGACCAGATTCCGTAAGTGCATCAGCCGCGCCCCAGCCCGGGCACGGGACCTCAAGAGGGCCAGGCCAGGCGAGCTGTAAACCTCTGTGTCCAGCACTCTAGGAGGCGGGAATAGGTTAAATTAGTAGGTGGCACATCTGTGGTAGGAACAGTGACAATAATAGAATCTAACACATTTGAACACTGTTCTGTCATCGTATGTTACTTCCACGACATAGTTTCACTTGATCCTCACAAAATCCCTGAGCTAGAGGGAGGGCAAGAATGGCCATCTCCATCTTCCAGACCAGGGAAGGAGTCGGCGAGGGGGAGGGGGTGGGGTAGCCCCCATCTGTTGTTCTCCTCGGGCCCCGCCTCCAATCCAGCCCCTCCCGGGTGCTCGGTGATGACAGACAAGGTTGGCCTTCCCAGAGCCTCCCAGGCTGTCCTGGGACAGGGTTCTGGCTGTGAGTGCCCCACACCCCAGGTCCACGCTGAAGGTGCTTCTGTGGGGGGAGGCAAAGTGAATATCGGGACCTGGGCTGCTCCCCAGGGGAGCCTGGAGCAAAGAGGAGGGTCTCTGGCCAGGCTGAAGGCCGCATGCAAGCTTAGTGGGCGGCAGGGCCCTGGTCCTGGGCACTGACACTGAGGCAGGGGAGGGGGTGGCAGGGCCCTGGTCCTTGGGCACTGACACTAGGGCAGGGAAGGGGGCAGCAGGGCCCTGGTCCTTGGGCACTGACACTAGGGCAGGGGAGGGGGCGACAGGGCCCTGGTCCTGGGCACTGACACTGAGGCAGGGGAGGGGGCGATAGGGCCCTGGTCCTGGGTTCTGACACTGAGGCAGGGGAGGAGGCGGCAGGGCCCTGGTCCTTGGGCACTGACATTAGGGCAGGTGAGGGGGCGACAGGGCCCTGGTCCTGGGCACTGACACTGGGGCAGGGGAGGGGGCGGCAGGGCCCTGGTCCTTAGGCTCTGACACTAGGGCAGGGGAGGGGGCGGCAGGGCCCTGGTGTTGGGCACTGACACTAAGGCAGGGGAGGGGGAGACAGGGCCCTGGTCCTTGGGCACTGACACTAGGGCAGGGGAGGGGGCGGCAGGGCCCTGGTCCTTGGGCACTGACACTAGGGCAGGGGAGGGGGCGGCAGGGCCCTGGTCCTGGGCACTGACACTAGGGCAGGGGAGGGGGCAGCAGGGCCCAGGTCCTGGGTTCTGATTTGAGGCAGGGGAGGGGGCGGCAGGGCCCTGGTTCTGGGCACTGACACTGAGGCAGGGGAGGAGGCGACAGGGCCCTGGTCCTGGGCACTGACACTAGGGCAGGGCAGGGGGCGGCAGGGCCCTGGTCCTGGGCACTGACACTAGGGCCGGGGAGGGGGTGGCAGGGAGCGGGCCGTGAGTAGCAGGGGTCACTGCCTGGAGCTCCGGCAGAGACGGGCGGACCGCGGCTCACGCACACTTTGTCCCCAGGTACGGGATGCGGTACGTTGCTAAGGTCCTGAAGACAACCCTGGCAGAGAAGTTCCCCGACGCCCCAGAGAACGAGGTCTACAAGGCGAGTGTCCCCTCCCCAGACTCGCGAGCTGCCTTTTGCCCTGCTGGTGAACCCCCGACTGAGACAAATGGAGAGAAGACCCGACGCCGTAAAAATCAAGCGGGGAAATCTCCACGCTGGCTCACCAGCAGGGCCTCTGCCGGCGGGCGGAAAGGCGCACGGTCGTGAGCTGAGAGGCCGGACAGGCCCGCACGGGCCCAGGGGATCTGGGCTCCGGTCCCAGCCCCTGCCCAGCTTCTGCCGCGTGACCTTGAGCCGGTCGCCAGCCTGGGAGCTGGGGGGCAGGGCAGGGGCTGCCAGGGCGGACCCCCGGACGCTCCTGGGACGGTTTCCTCCGCCCTCAGGTGGTAGGGAACCTCCTGTACTACCGCTTCCTGAACCCGGCCATCGTGGCCCCTGACGCCTTCGACATCGTGGCCGTGGCGGCGGGCGGTGCCCTGGCCGCCCCCCAGCGCCACGCGCTCGGGGCCGTGGCCCAAGTCCTGCAGCAGGCCGCTGCCGGCAAGGCCTTCCGCGGGGAGAGCCGGCACCTGCGGGTCTTGAACGACTACCTGGAGGAGACGCACCTCAAGTTCAGGTCTCCGTCCCGGCACCCTGTCCCTCCTGTCCCCTTCTCCTGCTCTCGTCCTCTGCCGTGCCCCCCCTCCCCCGTCTGGGCCATGGGGGAGGTGCGGCACGGTGGGGGCGCGGCGGTCAGGGAGCCGGAGCGTGGGGTGTTGGAAGCATCGCCCGGCGGAGACAGAGGAGGGCCGTCCAGGGCAGTGGGCTTGAGGGGACACCGGGAGGGGGGGCCGGGTGGCCCCACGGGGGCGCACAGGACAGGTGGGGGTGCCGCCCGCCCTGTCCCACACCCTTCCTCTGGAGACAGGAGGTTCGTCTGCCGAGCCTGCCAGGTGCCGGAGCCGGAAGAGCGCTTTGCGATGGACGAGTACTCGGACATGGTGGCTGTGGCCAAACCCGTGGTGTACATCACCGTGGGGGAGCTGGTCAACACGCACAGGGTGAGGGGCGCGGCTGGGGGTCGCAGTGGGGCGGCCCCCGGAGGAAGGTCTGGCTTGGATCTGTAGCTGCTCTCTCCTTCCACCTGCAGCTGTTGCTGGAGCACGAGGACTCGGTTGCCCCCGATCACTGCGACCCCCTGCACGAGCTCCTGGAGGACCTGGGGGACCTGCCCGCCATCCCTGACCTCATCGGTGCGCGCCGTCCTTGGCGAGGGGGGGGGGGGGTGGGGAGGGCCTGCAGGGAGGGAGGGACGGACAGACTGAATGGCAGGCCGGCAGGCTCTCTCCGGAGTTCCATAGTCAGGGACGCGTGCCGGAAAGCCAGTCCGCACAGCACCTCTCCTTTCCCTCTGGTCCGAGATGGACACAGGGACCTGGACTGATAGGAAGAAAGGGGACAGACAGTAGAGGGACCCAGTGCCAGCGTGCGAACGGCCAATCAAATCTTGGGAGAGCGGTGTGGATGAATACGGGTCCGTTTGGAGTCTCTAAGGGTTTCTCTGACAGGGCCTTGAGTCCATGGAGTGACAGGATGTGGCCCTGCAGGGGTGGAAGTTCAGGGTGGGGGTGGTGACACATCGAAAGCTGGGAGCCCCAACACCTGGGCAGAGGGTGTCGGTCAGAGGTTCATCCGCAGGAACCGGGAGGCTGAGCTCTATGGACGAGAGCCGTCCTGTGGGTGCTGCCCCCGGTGGACCCGCCTCTCTTGGCATAGAGGTGCCCGGAGCGGGCACGTAGCATGGCTGTCTGCACGTGGGGCACGCTCGTCTCATCCCTCCCTCCACTTCAGGGGAGGGCGTGGCCACGGACAGGAGCCTGGACCCGAGCAAGCTGGAGGTGTCCCTGACGCTCACCAACAAGTTTGAAGGGCTGGAGACGGACCCCGGCGATGCCAGTGCCCGGAGCCTGCTTCTGAGGTGGGTGAAGGTGGCCCCAGCCCCGGCCCCTGCTCGGATGGGGGGGCGAGGCCATTCCACTGTCTTCCTGGGCTCCTGTCCTTCGGGCGGGTCCCCCTGAGGCTCACCGGCACTGCCCTCGCCGGGCCTCCGCTGTCCACCTCGGCCTCTGTTCTGTGCTGAGCTGAGGCCGAGGGAGAGCGGGGGTGTTGGTAACACCTGACGTTTGTGTGTTTCTGCGCTGTTACCGTTTAACCCGAGGGACAACCGTGAGGTCGGGGATGGTCTCCCTGCTTTAGTGTAGAGACCCGGGGTGGGTGTCCTGCCGAGAGAGAAGGTCGGGAGCTTTCCGCCCCGGTCCTGTGAAAGCGAGGGGGGCGCTGGCAGGGCGGCCCCTCCCCACCCACTTGCCCAGTGAACCAGTGAGCTGGGCCCTTGGCCTTGTCTTGCCATCGCTCTTCTAGCAAGGCGGGGCCAGGCGTGAGCACGCAGCCAGAGCCACCAAGAGGAAGGTGGCCGTCAGGCACCCTGAGAGCTCAGAGAAGGGACACCTGAGCTGGGGAAGGTCTCCCACAGGAGGAGGCACATCCTTTAGCTCATGGACTCAGGACGACAGTTTGTGGGAGGGCATTGTTGGCAGGGGGCCGGGGGTGAGGGCAGGGGTGAGGCGGCCCGGTGTGTGTGCACACAGGGGGTTCTGTACTCGGGCCCTGCATCTCACCCTGGGGTCTCCCTCCCTCCCTCCCTCCCTCCCCCCTCCTTTGTTCTCCTGACCTCCCAAGGTCCCTGGCAGCCATGACGTGGGGCAGGGTGCACCCACCCTCAGCTCCTGGCCAGCCCCGGGCCCAGACCTTCCCTGTCCCTCCCCTCCTCCTGCAGCACCAAGCAGATGCTGGTGGACATCATGCAGTTCCAGCCTGGGGACTCCCTCGAGGAGATGCTGTCCCTCCCGGCGTCTAGAGAGCAGGTGAGTGGCCGGGTAGCTCCAAGTCTGGTCTGTTCATCCCCCCCTCCTGGCACCGCCCATTTCCTCCCCTAGACCCACCCAGGCTCCACGAGCAGACAGATGTGCCCCCCAGGAATGGGAATAGCACCCCCGTCCCGGCTCCCCCTGCAGCAAGAGTGAGCTCTGCAGGGACCCCAAAGCCCCTGATGTCTGTGCTGTGGGGGGGGGCGGCTCAGAGGCATCGCGCAGCTACCCCAATGGGCGCTGGAGGGCAGGCATCCTGCAGGGAGAGCGGCCGCCTGAGGCCTGGAGGCAGAGAAGGTACTGGGTGGAGGTCCGGTTGGGCCCCCGGCAGCAAAGACTAAGCCGAGGACCTTCCAGAGAAGGTGAGGATGGCCCGTAGGGGCAGGTCCCAAAGCACAGGATGGAGGAGAGGGGCGCCCCAGATACCCTGGAGCCATCGCGGTGTTGGGAGGTGTGTGTCCAGAACCCCTTCCGCTGCGGCTTCCGCCCCGGTCTCCTTGGGCCCCTGCTCCCCTGTGGGGACCCCCGAGGCCCTCGCCCGTCTCTGACATCCCCACCGCACCCACCCCTGCCCCAGATGAGCTGGGGTCCGCCCCGGCCTGGGGGCGGAGTGGCGCGGCCCGGCGGATCCCTGCAGCTCTTTTGCCCCCCAGGAAGCGGCCCACGAGCGGCTGACGAGCTGGCGCCGGGCCCGTGAGAGCCAGACCCCGGAGCCCCTGCGACGGCACCGCTCGCTGACCGCGCAGTCCCTCCTGCCGCTGGCGGACAAGCGTCGGCGCGTCCTGCGCAACCTGCGCCGGCTGGAGGGCCTGGGGCTGGTCAGCGCCAGCGACGGCTACCAGGGGCTGGTGGACGAACTGGCCAAGGTAGCGTAGCGACCCGGGGCGCCTCGGGACACGCCCCCCCCCCGCCACCCGGGCACGTGTCCGCCCAGATCCAGATCCTCACCAGCCGGGGGAGGCCAAGGCACGGCCAGAGGGTCCGTTTTGAAGGGGAGGTCGGAACGTTACTCAGGGCGCTCTTGTACCGAAAGACCAGGAGCCTTGGAACCGTGACTCCTCGGTGGGGGCCAGGCCCCGGCCCTGAGGGTTCGGGCTGGAATCCTCGAGACCCTCCTCCTCGTCGGAAAAGCAGCTGGGAAACCTCCCTCTTCCTGCTTCTCCCGGAGACCCTCACAGGGAGTTGTAGTGGGCCCGGCCCGGCCCCGAGGCGCTCTCGTCTCAGGGGGCAACTCCCCCTCCCTTGTCCCCCAACCCCAGGACATCCGCAACCAGCGCCGTTGCCGGCAGAGGCGGAAGGCGGAGCTGCTGAAGCTGGGGGCCACGCTCCGCGGCCTGGACAGTAAGGCCACCTTCTTCGAGGAGCAGGGCGACCACTACAGCCAGTACCTCCGCGCCTGCCTGGACCAGCTGGCCCCCCGCCCCAAGTGGGTGCCCCCTCCCGCTCCCCATGACCTCTCACCTCTGCCCACGTGACCCCTGAAAGGGAGGTCGCCCCGGGACGGCAGGGTCCCTTTCTGATTCTGGCCTTCGGTCCCCTCACAGAGCCTCGGGGCCTGAGTCGGCCGCCACAGGGAGAACTGGGGTCTTTGGTGTTGAAGACCCGGCTCCGTGAACTCCCTGGGCCCTTTTTTAAACCAGGAGCTCCGGGAAAGGGAAGAAGCCGTCGCTCCGTTACACTGCTGCCCAGCTCCTGGACAAGGGGGTCCTGCTGGAGATCGAGGGCCTTCCCACCTCTCAGTACGTGTCTTCGGAGGGCACAGTGTCAGACCCCCACCGGGCCCCAGCATGGCCCCGCCTTGGAGGGGCTGCGGGGTGATGGGGAGACGGGACACCTCCAGACAGAAAGCCAAGGGCAGCGCACGTGGTCCGGCACAGCCCCGGACACACCCAAGGGGGAGGGCACCGGGGACCCGTCCTGGAGGAGGGGACAGCCGTAAGGGCCAGGCACGCCGAAGACAGAGGCAGCCGGGGCCCCGCGAGCGCTGACGGGAAGTCTGGGCTCCGGAGGAGGGGGGCCGGGGCCCTGGAAGGAGGCACTGAGTCTGCGTTTTGAATCCCGTCCCTGAAAGCTTCAGAAATGTGATCTTTGACATCAGCCCTGGAGACGAGGCAGGGAAGTTCGAAGTCAATGCCCGGTTCCTGGGTGTGGACGTGGAGCGGTTCCAGCTTCACTACCAGGTGAGAGGCCCCCCAGGGGCCCCAAGCTGCCGGCCTGGCTCGGGTGCCCGCCTGAGGACAGTGGGCCCGCCTCGCTCCTCTCAGCCGCGGAGGACGTCAGCTCCCCGCCCCGCCCGTCAGCACCGTCCGTCCCTGAACAGAAGGGTGAGGGTCTTGCGGCCCGACTGCCTCTGTCCCCAGGCCCTGGCCCAGACCCCACCGCCAAGCACAGAGCGTGCAGCTGGCGGGCACTGTCAGAGCGGACGAGTCCTGATGTCCCAGCACGTGTCTGGGACCTCGCACACGCCGCCCTGCGGCCCTCTGCACAGCCCTGAAGCGTGACCCCTGTTCTCCAGGCTGAGGCTGACACAAGACGCAGCCTGAGACACAGGCCAGTGTTCAGGACAGCTGTGATGTTGTTTGTTTAGGTTTATTTATTTTGAGAGAGAGAGCACGAGCTATAGAGGGGCAGAAAGGGGGGGGGGGGGCGGGATCCCAAGCAGCCTCCGCGCTGTCAGCACAGAGCCCAACGTGGGACTTGAACTCACAAGCCGTGAGATCATGACCTGTGCCGAAGTCGGACGCTCAACCGACTGAGCCACCCAGGCGCCCCAGGAAGCAGTGACTTTAAACCCACGTCTTTTTGTTCTGCCCTTTGGCCTTTTGAATGAGAGAAGGGGTTTGAAGCCCTGACTCTGCTCAAATTGACATTTGGTCAAGTCCCTGTGCCTCTCTTGGCCTTGATGTCCTCATCTGTGAACTGGGGTTTTGATGGCCAGGGCCCCTGGGTGGGCGAGGGAGGCTCAGGGGCGTGAGTGTCGTGTAGACTGGCCGGGCCACCACCAGGAGCCCTCGCGCACCCCACCCCTGCCCTCCCCCCAGGACCTCCTGCAGCTCCAGTACGAAGGTGTAGCTGTTATGAAGCTCTTCAACAAGGCCAAGGTCAACGTCAACCTTCTCATCTTCCTCCTCAACAAGAAACTGCTGCGGAAGTGACGGAGGCAGGGGCCGCTCCGCGAGCCCCTCTTCCCTGCCAGGTTGCGGTCTCAACACTAACACTAGCTCACAGCCCTGCGGATGCCCAGGGCTCAGGGCTGGGCCGAACTCCGGGAGCATCACCCCCCCCCCCCGCCCCGGCTGGAGCAGCTGGCCCACCGGCCCACCCTGGCAACAGTGAGCCTTGCCCAGAGGCTGGCCGTGTGGCCGATAAGCCCCAGAGCCCCTCGGTGTCCCCGCCGGACCGCAGCGCGGGGACCTGGGCCCTGCACCCTGGCCCACCGAGGCCCTTGCTCTTTGCCCGCTGCTGCCCTCCCGCGGTCACCCCGATATTTGCAAGCACTGTCCTGGCCGCCTCTGCCTCCCTGCTCCCTGCTCCCTGCAGGCCCCAAAGCCAGCTCCCACTCCCTCCTCCCTCTTCAGCAGCAGCGGGTGACCCCCCCCCCCCCGTTACCTCATGTCCCGCTCCGAGGATATTTATTCTCCACCCCCCCCCCACCGGCACTGGGGGTCACCGTGTGGCCCTCCTCCTGGGTGTACCCCTTCATCTCTTTGAGCTCAGAGAAGGCGTTGCCATCTCCCATCTCCCAACAGTCCCAACGCCCCTCCCGCCGTGTGCGCAGGACGCCTTGGGTGGGGGGCAGGAAGGTCCCCGTTCGTGTTTCAGACTCATCCTGTCCCCTTCCTACGGCACGAAGAGCGTCTTTCCCTCTGTTCGCTCACCCTTCCGGGCGGTCCCAGTCCCTGCATTCTTGTCCCTGCATTCTTGTCCCTGCCACTGTCTCTCCCCCACGTCCACCGACTTCCTGTCCGTCTGCCCCTGATGTCACTTGAATAAAAGCAGCCGTCACCCGCACACGTGCAGTTCACCCCCGGCTTCATTTCCTGCAGAGCAGGTCTCCGGGTTCTGAGACGGCTCTTGCCCGGGAGAGGAGAGCCGGGGGGCGGGGGGGGGGGTCCTCACTGCAGCCCCTGAAGTGCCCGCCTGGCCGAGCTCCTAAAAGCTTAATGAGACGAGGGTTGGTTCCTCTCCCGCCTGCCCCGGGGCACGGGGACGGGGAAGGAGTGCTTAGGTTTTGGTGCTGTTTTTATCGCAGCTCTGGAGGGAGAAGCCAAGAGGAGGAGGAACCAGGCCTAGTTGCGCCCCACCCGCTCCGCACACACTTCCAGCAGCTTCTCCTCGTGTGCTCTGGCCACAGCTGCTCACGTGTGCTGCGGCCCCTGTGCTCTGAGCAAAACCCCCTTTCCGCGACAAGAGCCCCCCTCCTTTCCTCCTTGCTGTCCGGGAACAGGGACAAAGCCTGGGGACGAGGGAACAGTACAGAGGCACCCGCCCTGACATCCCGCCCAGAAGCCCCTGCTGGGCACCCCCGGTTTGCCTGGCGGGTCTGTCTTCCGCTCCGTCACTCAGGATCTGTCTCGCTGTCACATCGTCTCCTTCCCGTAACGTGTCACAGCAGAGACTGGCGGTACGGCCTCACTCTGAGTGACAGTGACACACACAGTGGACCCGGGTTCCCACACACCGTCAGCCGTCACTGAAAAGCTCACACTCGCCCGACGGCTCCAGCACCGGCTGCCACCGTGATGCTCCCCGGCAGCCAAGTGGGCTCAGCCGTGTGGAGTACGCGCTGGCTCGTCACGGTGGCTACTGTCACCAGGGCCTGTGTGGCGGGGCTCTTTGCAGGCACTTCTCTCAGCAACTCCGCAGAGGGGAGCGCCCCGCCCCCGCCCTCTGCCGGGCAGGTGACAGAGCCGCGGCGGCTCGGAGCTCTGGGTCACAGCCGGCAAGGGGCAGAGCAGGGCTCTCAACTCGGGCCCACCCCCTCCGGGCTCACCTTCCCCCAGCTCGTGTCTTATCTGAGAGAAACATTTCCACTTCCTTCAGCCCACCCTCTCGTGCCGCCCTCTTTCGAGCCCACTGCTCAACCCTCCCGGTGGCCCCTGACACGCCCCGGTTCATCACTGTCTTCCTGTCAATGGCCAATGTGACACAGAGGCACGTAGGTCCTATGGGGGAGTGCGCTCTCTTCAGGGACAACTTGACAACATCAGAAATGGGGAAAGAGAGGTCTTTCTACCAAATGGGGTTGGGACAGCTGAATATCCACGTACAAAAGAATGAAGCCGGACCCCTACCTCATACCGTATACCAACATTGCAACAGATCGTAAACCAAAATGTAACAGCTAAAACTATAGCATTCTTAGAAGGAAACATAAATTTGCATGACGTTGATCGGGCGATGGTTTCTGAAGACACCAGAAGCACCAGCACCAGCGGCGAGAGTTAGATACACTGGAGCCTCAGCAAAGTCAAAAACTTGTGCTTTAAAGGACCCCTTCAGGAAAACGCAGACAGGGGCACCTGGGTGGCTCAGTTGGTTGAGATCGGTTCAGGTCATGATCTCACGGTTCGTGGGATGGAACCCCGCGTTGCGCTCTGTGCTGACAGCACTGAGCCCGCTTGGGATTCTCTCTCTCCCTCTCTCTCTACCCCTGCCCTGCTTATGCTTTCTCTTGCTCTCAAAATAAATTATCTTAGGGGTGCCTGGGTGACTCATTCGGTGAAGCATCAGACTCCGGCTCAGGTGATGATCATGCAGTTTGTGAGCTCGAGCCCTGTGTTGGGGCCCTACGCGGACGGCTCGGAGCCTGGAGCCTGCTTCGGATTCCGTGTCTCCCTCTCTCTCTGCCCCTCCCCCACTCACACTGTCTCTCAAAAAAAATAAATAAATAAACGCTAAAAAATAGTAAAATAAACTTTAAAAAAGTTGAAAAACATGAAAGGACAACCCACAGAAAGGGAGAGAGATGTTTGCAAATCATTTGTCTTTTGTTTTTTTTAATGTGTATTTTTGATAGAGAGGAAGCACCGGTGGGGGAGGGGCAGAGAGAAGGGGAGACACAGAATCCGAAGCAGGCTCCAGGCTCTGCGCTGACAGCAGAGAACCCGACACGGGGCTCCAACCCACAAACCACGAGATCACGACCTGAGCCAAAGTCAGACGCTTCACCGACAGCCACCCAGGCGCCCCACAAATTGTGTTATCTTGTAAGGGACTTATTTCAAACATAAAAAGACAACCCAATTACACGGGCAATTTTGGTGGCCATTTCTGTAAAAAAGATATGCAATTAGTTAAGAAGCACATGAAAAGATGCTCAGCGTCGTTAGTATTAGCATAATGCAAATGAATTTTTTTAAATCTTTTATTATTTATCCTTGAGAGAGAGACAGTGTGTGAGCTGAGCGGGGAAGGAGCAGAGAGAGACACACAGAATGCGAAGCGGGCTCCAGGCTCCGAGCTGTCAGCACAGAGCCCGACGCGGGGCTCGAACCCACGGACCACGAGATCATGACCTGAGCCCAAGAGGGACACTCAACCCACTGAGCCACCCAGGCGCCCCGCAAATGAAATCTTAATGAGATGCCACTTCATCCCCAACGAGGATGGCGGAAGTAAAACACCTAACAACAAGGTTTGCTGAGGATGGGGAGAAACTGTAATTGCTATAGTGCCCGGGTGGTTGGAAAACGGTGGAACCACTTTGGAAAACAATTTGGCGTCTCCTCGAAATGTCAAACATACGAGCCAGCAACTCGCCCTCCTGAGCACGTACCCGAGAGAACTGGAAGGCGATGTGTCCAGGAAAGTCTGGGCACAAATGCTCACCAGCTGACGAGCGGATGAAGAGAGGGCGATATGTACGAAGGGAGTACCGTTTGGCCATCGAAGGGGATGAAGTCACCACACAGAGGGCACTTGAAAACACGCAAAGTGAAAGACACGAAAGGTCACGTATGTCTGATTCCATTTGTGTGAGGGTCCAGGACAGGCCAATCCCCAGGAACAGAAAGTCGATCAGTGTGCCAGGGTCTGGCAAAAAGGGAGAACAGAGCGAGTGCTGGTGGGTGTGGGGTTTCTTTTAGGGGTGGTGAAAATGCTCTGTAATTAAGTAGTAAGGCTGAAATTCCTTTTTTTTTTTTTTTACATTTATTCATTTTTGAAAGACAGAGAGCATGAGCAGGGGAGGGGCAGAGAGAGAGGGAGACACAGAATCCGAAGCAGGATCCAGGCTCTGAGCTGTCCGCACAGAGCCTGACGCGGGGCTCAAACCCACGAACCTTGAGATCGTGACCTGAGCCAAAGTCGGACGCTCAACCGACTGAGCCACCCAGACGCCCCTAAAGGCTGCAATTCTGACCATAGTGAAACCACTCGATTTCATATCTTCAAAGGGTACATTTTATGGTATGTGAGTTATATTTCAATAAAGTTGTATTTTTTTTTTAAATGTTTACTTATTTTTGAGAGAGAGAGAGAGAGAGAGACAGCAGGAGCAGGGGAGGGGCAGAGAGAGAAGGAGACAGAGAATCCAAAGCAGGCTCTGAGCTGACAGCGCAAAGCCTGATGTGGGGCTCGAACCCCTCAACCGTGAGCCCGCCTGAGCTAACGTCACTCAACCGATGGAGCCACCCAGGCGCCCCCAAGCGGTTACTTTTTAAGGCTGTAATTGCACACACCCAGCGGGGGATGCTTCCCGTGAACACACCTGGATGGGGCAAGGATTGTGCGTGGGGGCAGAGCAGCCCCACGACGGGACATGGCACGGCCAACGGCGACGAGCGGACTGGTGTGAAAAGCGGCCCCCGTGTGTGCTGTTCCGGACGATGCCCGGGGAACTCGGCGGCGGCCGCCTTCGGGGGACTAGAATGGGGGGGTGGGGAGTGTCTGTGCTGCTACTTTGATGAGCTTCCGTCGCTCTCAGGAAGGGGAGAGCCAGCACACACTGAGGACGAGCGTCCCTTGTTCCAGAGCGGCAGCTCCCCGCGGGCCCCACGAGCTGTTCCTTCTTGGCCCCCAGCCGCACGCAGAACCTGAGACCAAGCGCTCGGCAACTTACAGCCGAGCCGGCTGGCAGGGGCCTAACCCCCGAATCTACCGAGCAAAGATGGGGCTTGTATTTCACGGGACTTTTTCGCTGCATTTTTCTAGTAACTAGCGTTTGTGGTATTTCACAAAAATGTCGGTCCGGCGGCGCTGGGCTGGCTCAGCCGGTGGAGGTGCGGCTCTTGGTCTCGGGGTTGTGAGTTTGAGCCCCACGTGGGTGTGGAGCCTGCTTAAATAAGAAAAATAAAAATAAATCCAAAAGTTAAAAAAAAAAAATATGGGCGCCCGAGGGGCTCAGTCGGTTGGGCCTCCGACTTCAGATCTAGAGGCTCAGGTCACGATCTCATGGTTCCTGAGGTCGAGCCCCGCGTCGGGCTCTGTGTGGACAGCTCGGAGCCTGGAGCCTGCTTCGGATTCCGGGTCTCCCTCTCTCTCTGCCCCTCCCCTGCTCACGCTCTGTGTCTCTCTGTCTCAAAAAGAAATAAACATTTAAAAATAAATAAATGTGGGGCGCCTGGGTGGCTCAGTCGGTTGGGCGGCCGACTTCGGCTCAGGTCATGATCTCGCGGTCCGTGAGTTCGAGCCCCGCATCGGGCTCTGTGCTGACAGCTCAGAGCCTGGAGCCTGCTTCGGATTCTGGGTCTCCCTCTCGCTGACCCTCCCCTGTTCATGCTCTGTCTCTGTCTCAAAAATAAATAAAACGTTAAAAAAAATTTTTTAAATAAATAAATAAAAATAAAATAAAAATAAATAAATGAAATTATTGTCGCTGTTTCCCAATTACATATTCATTGTAGAAAGTTTGGGAAATATTTACAAAGCAAAAAAGGGCCCATAACAATTCATGACACTGTCACAAAATAGCCACTTGTAACATTTTGATGTCTTTTCTCCCAATCGTATTTGCAATTAGAACCACGCTATGCATCTTATTTTATAACCTGCTTTTTCTATTTACATTGTAAACAGCCTCCCGTATATATTTTTTAATGTTTATTTTTGAGACAGAGAGAGAGACAGAGGGCAAGCAGGGGAGGGGCAGAGAGAGGGGGAGGCACAGAATCCGAAACAGGCTCCAGGCTCCGAGCTGTCTGCACAGAGCCTGACGCGGGGCGCAAACCCACGAACCGAGAGATCATGACCTGAGCCGAAGTTGGGCACGTAACCCACGGAGCCAGCCAGGTGCCCCCGCGCCTCCCACATTAAATGAGACAAACCAGGGGTGCCCGGCTGGTTCAGTAGGTGGAGCGTGTGACTCTGGATCTCAGGGTCGTGCGTTCAAGCCCCACACTGGGTGCAGAGATTACTTAAAAAGAAACAACAACTATCTAGATGCTTTATGTTCTGGCAGACGAATGCTGTGTTACAAACCCTTTGCCTGTCGGCGACGGTCTCTCTGGGTCTCCTCCTTTGGGGAGCTGATCCCCCTCCCTCCGCGCAGCCGTGGGGCTAACAGCGGAACTGCCTCCCACCAGGACGTTGGGCTCAGGACTCCAGAGCAGACACTCAGACTTCCTTCCCCTCGGCCGTGGGAACTTGAATTCTGAACTCTGAGGGCGGCACCCAGGAAGCACAGCCGGATGGGGCTGAGTCACCCGCTGGCAGCACCCTGCAGAGACGGCCACCAGCTTCTGGCACCGGGGTCCCCGGGGGGGGGGGGGGTGTCAGACCGTCACCTCTCCCGGGTCAAGTCGCTCTGCTCCAGACAAGCCTGGAAGCCTCTCGTCACGTCTTGCTTGACGTTCCTCTCTTGTTACTAACCAAGACCGCTTTCCCGATTCGTCCTGGCACCTAGATCTGCGTGCCCGTGTGTATCTCCTTGGACTGTTTCTGCTTCGCAGGGTGTGCACTTTATAAAGGATCTTCTTACCGGCAGCCAAGCGTCCAGAAAACCTGCACCAACTCCCAGAAAGAGGGCACAGGAGGCGAGAGGAAGGGGTGCGCGCCGGGGTCAGCTGTCCAGAGTCCGGAAAGGAGCCCAGCCTGACTCCTGCGCATCAACAGAACCCGCCCTCGCCAGGTCTTGTGGAACCCGTCCACTGCCTTTCCGCCAGGGAGGCGTAAGAGGACTCCTTTCTCTGCGGGGAACACACTCGTTTAAGAAGGACGGCCTGCCAGATGCAGTGTGGGACCCTGGACTGGATCCTGGGACGGGAAAAAAGGGCTGTTAACGGGAACACCGGTGACACTGAGCACTGGAGCTGAGTTGGTCAATACTGGTTTCCTCGTGTTGACAGACGGACCGCAGCAACGCGGGGCGCTAACCTCGGGGAGACCGGGGAGTGCTGTCCGGGAACTCTCTGTCCTGCTTTTGCAACCTTTCTGTAAATGTGACGCTGCGCGCAAATTGAAAGTTGACTTAAAACGACAGTTTGCACCAATCTGTAGTCCCGCCAAAAGGGCACAGAAGTGCTAGTCTTACCGCAGCCTTGCCAGCGGCAAGTATTTTTAAGAAATTCAGTCCTTCAACAAATATTTAGTAAGTGCCTGAGACGGCGAGGCCACGTGGCACGCTACACTGCCACGCGCTCCGTGGCCTCGCGATCTCAGGCACTTGGGACGCACAGTAAACAAAGCCAACCTGGATCAGTGTCCTCACGGAGGCGGACGGTGGCGGGGGGGGGGGGGGGACAGATACTCCGGTATGTCCAAAGCAGTAAGTGCTTAGGAAAACGGAAAGAGCAGAACAAGGGACATCCCGGGTGACGCACGGGGATGGGGGGGGGGCTGCAATTTTAAATAGCGTGATCAGGAGGGGCTTCCCCACGTAAAAGACATCTCGGCACTGACAAGGAGGGAGAGGTAAGCCGTGGGGACGCCTGGAGGAAAGGTGGTGACACAGACCACGTGTGGCCTTCCAGGTGCCAAACAGGTTGGGGCAGAGGCCCCCCCCCCCCCCCCCAGCTTACTCTGCTTCGTCTCCCAGCCTGGTGCAGTTAGGCGGGGCTGTGCCACCGGCCCGGCCACGGAAACAGGAGTGGAAATGCACCAAGTTACCTTCGGGCTCAGGCAATAAAAGTCCCGCTTGTGATTCTCTAGCCGTCCTTTCCCTGGTGTGGTATCTGTGCTCCAGGGGGGGCAGCGACGACAGCCCCGGAGCCTCCATCAGCCTGGGACCCGCCGTGTGACCCATGTCCTGAGCCCAGTCACCGGCCGGTAGCACCCTACAGAGACAGCCACTGTCTGGCCCTGAGACTTTTTTTTCTTTTCGTTTGTTTATTAATTAATCAATTAATTAATTAATTAATAGTAATCTCTGTGCCCAGTAATCTCTGGCTCAAACCCACGACCGTGAGATTAAGAGTCGCACACTCCCGGGGCGCTCAGCAGGTGAAGCATCCGACTTCGGCTCCGGTCACGATCTCACCGTCCGTGAGTTCGAGCCCCGCGTCGGGCTCTGTGCGGACAGCTCGGAGCCCGGAGCCCGCTTCGGATTCTGTGTCTCCCTCTCTCTCTGCCCCTCCCCTGCTCACATGCTGTCTCTCTCTCTCAAAAATATAACAAAAACATTAAAAAAAAAAAAAAAGAGTCGCACAGGCCCCTGCCTGGGTCAGCCGGGTGCCCCCGGGCACTGAGGCTCTTGCTCTGGGATTGGGGCGCCTCTCACTGGAGCACAGCTTAGCTCATGGCCTGACACAGAAGGCCCAGCATTTACCGCATCAACTGAGTCCACTGTTCGTTTGAAAAACACAAGCATCGCTGTTTACCTTTAATTTCCTTGATAATTACTGAACGTAGGAGACTGTATTTTCTGTCTTTAAAAAAAAATTTTTTTTTTTAACATTTATTTATTTTTGAGACAGAGAGAGACAGAGCATGAACAGGGGAGGGGCAGAGAGAGAGGGAGACACAGAATCGGAAACAGGCTCCAGGCTCTGAGCCATCAGCCCAGAGCCCGACGCGGGGCTCGAACTCACGGACCGCGAGATCGTGACCTGGCTGAAGTCGGACGCTTAACCGACTGCACCACCCAGGCGCCCCAATGTTTATTTATTTTTGAGAGAGACAGAGACAGAATGCGAGGGGGTTAGGGCCGGAGAGGGAGGGAGACACAGAATCCGAAGCAGGCTCCAGGCTATGAGCCGTCAGCACAGAGCCCAACGCGGGGCTCGAACTCACGGACCGCGAGATCGTGACCTGAGCCGAAGTCGGACGCTCAACCGACTGAGCCACCCGGGCGCCCCAGTGGACTGTATCTTCTAAGGTGGACAGGACAGAATCCCCGTGCCCGTGCTCTTGCTGTAACAGCAGCACGGCTGCCACTGAGAGGTGACATCGGTGCTCCCTCCCCTCGAATCTATATTCACCCTGAGAGCGAGGTTGTTGACTTCTACGGCACCGTCGTAAGAAATGTGGTGACTTCTGTCTGGTCCTGGGGGACATCCTCTTTTGGAAGCCTCCGGTCACGCGGTGAAGAAGCCGAGGTCTCGTGCAGAAGCGTCAGTGTCCAGGGACGTTGGCGGTGGACGCCCCAGCTGACAACTGAGCGTGAGCGGAAGCCTCTGGGGACCCTCCAGCCACCGGAGCGGCCCTGGGAGAGAGCCGCCCGGCTGAGCTCGGTCAGGCCCAGAACCATAATCATACCCATCACGTTGTTATTGTTGTTCTGAGCCACTACGTTTTAAGGCGGTTCGTTACATAGCAACACACAATCGCGAGGGTGGAGAGGAACATCTTCACTACTTTTATCTCATATATACGGACACACGTTTAAAGATTTTTTAAAGTGGGGCGCCTGGGTGGCGCAGTCGGTTAAGCGTCCGACTTCAGCCAGGTCACGATCTCGCGGTCCGGGAGTTCGAGCCCCGCGTCAGGCTCTGGGCTGATGGCTCAGAGCCTGGAGCCTGTTTCCGATTCTGTGTCTCCCTCTCTCTCTGCCCCTCCCCCGTTCATGCTCTGTCTCTCTCTGTCCCCAAAATAAATAAACGTTGGAAAAAAAAAAAAAAAAAAAGATTTTTTAAAGTAGTCTGTGCCCCCGGCGTGGGGCTCGAACTCACAACCGGAGATCAAGAGTCGCTCGCTCCACCGCCAGCCAGGCGCCCCGATTTTTATCTAATACGTTGAAGTCTTTTTACATCCTGACGCCATCTCCTCGACAGGACCCACTCTTCTCTTTCCACATAAACGTGGGGAGCGGGACCCAGCCATGGAGGGACCTAGAGAGATGTCCCTCAAAGCTAACTCAGACCCGCTACCAAGATGTCCCGGGTACGGCCGCAGCAGGCAATAAATGTTTGTTAAAGGAGTGAATCACGCTGTTCTCGGGGGCAGGGGTAGAAATGGCGGATGTTAGTCAAAGGGCACAACCTTCCGGTCAGGAGAGGAGCCAGTGCTGAGCGTGTAACTCACAGCGTGGTGACTACAGTTAGCGACATGTGATAGTTGCTGAGAGCAGGTCCTAAATGTCCTCCCCACGCACACCCCTGCGCACACGATGATGGTGTGAGGTTGTGGAATGTTAACTAAGCCTACTATGGTGATCCTTTCTCAATAGGAATTCGCATCGAATTGTTACATTGCACACCTGAAATTGATATAATGTTACATGTCAATGATATCTCAGTAACGCTGAAAAGTAATAAGTCTGTCCTCATTTCTGCATCTTACTTAAAATGTAACCAACCTGGGGCGCCGGGGTGGCTCAGTCGGTTAAGTGTCCCACTTCAGCTCAGGTCAGGATCTCGCAGTCGGTGAGTTCAAGTCCCGCGTCGGGCTCTGCGCTGACGGCTCGGAGCCCGGAACCCGCTTCGGATTCTGTGTCTCCCTCTCTCTCTGCCCCTCCCCTGCTCACGCTCTGTCTCTCTGTCTCCCCAAAATAAACATTAAAACAATTACAATAAAATATAATAAATAATAAACAAAACAAAATAAAATAAAATATAACCAGCCTGAGGTTACTGGCCGGCTTGGTCGGAAGAACCTCCAGCCCTTGATCTCGGGGTCGTGAGTTTGAGCCCCACGTCGGGTGCAGAGATTACTAAAAAAAATAAACTTAAAAAAATGAATAAAACACAACCAACCTAATGAAATGCGTTCATGAAATTCGGATGCCTGGTGCCACGGTCTCCAGAAACACCAACCTATCAAATCTGTTATGATGAAGGGCTTCCAGCCAGCTTTTACCTGGTGCCTCTCCCTTGTTTCTTCCCTTTCCAGTCAACAAAATAACGTACGTATCATCTCCAAGTAAAAGACTCAAGTAATGCGCACGAAGGTAGACAGAAGACGCCTGCACCCCACCCCCTCCACAGGTAAGCCTTGCTGACATTTTCGTACAGACCCTCTGGGGCCTTTTTTCTAGATATTTGCATCCACGTGTGCAAACATACTGTGGCAGAGTGCGGTTTCCAGAAACGGGCAGGCCACTGCCTATCCCATCACTCTTCCAAACCCTCGCCCTGTCCACCGGCGGAGGCTCCGTCCCCACCCGGGCGGGGCCCGTGACCGCCTCACTACCGTGGCCCAGAAGCGACACTAGGTCACTCCCAAGGCCAGGTCCTAAGAAGCAGGACCGACCCCCCGTGGCTCTCTGTGCTCAGACACGTCAATTCTGGAGCCCTGAGCCCCCCTGGAAGGATTCTGAAGGCCCCGTGCTGGAAAGAAGACAAGGACGGGCTAGAAAATCAGCAGAGCTTTACTGGAGCCCGCCCGTCTGAGTGTTCCCAGCCCGAGTCCAGACACGTGAGGCCAAGAGGACGCCTTCCCCCCCCGACCCGGTCAGAACACGAGCCGCTGCGTGAAAACCACCCAGCGGAACCCAATCAATCCCGGAAACCGTAAGTCACTGTAACGACAGTTGCCATTCAGCGGGTCCGGCTCGGCTCCTCGCCCCGTGCGGCCTTGCGGCCTTCCTTCTGCGGCAGAGACATTCCACAAGGCAGCACGGCGGGGAAGGGGGCTTGCTTTGGTCTGGGGAGGGGGCTTCAAAGGAAGGCCTACTTGGGAGCCCGCTGTGCGAAACGAACGAAGGAAGCCGTTGGGCCCTGCGTGGAGCTCCGGGACGGCCCTTGACGAGCTCCTAGCCTTCGAGGCCACCCTTAAAGACCCCTGCCCTGTGCACAGAGTCCAGGCACCGGGCACAGCAGTGATGCTCCGTCTTCCCTCTTTCCCTGCGAGTCCACTACCCTGTAATGGTACGCCTGCTTCAGGCGCACGACCAGGCGAGGCCGCCTGTGGGTTCGGGGCACAGCGGCTGATCCCCATGTTGCACACAGGAAGTCACGGATGACTGGGCTGGGGAATCTATTGTCATCCTTTCTAGAACTTCCATTCTCTTGTCTCCACTTTATTTATTTATTTATTTATTTATTTATTTATTTAAAATGATTTGCCCAAAGTCATATGGGCTTTCTTTTTTTTTTTTTTTTAAGTTTATTTTTGAGACAGAGAGAGACAGAGCATGAACGGGGGAGGGGCAGAGAGAGAGGGAGACACAGAATCGGAAGCAGGCTCCAGGCTCTGAGCCATCAGCCCAGAGCCCGACGCAGGGCTCAAACTCACAGACCGCAAGATCGTGACCTGAGCTGAAGTTGGATGCCTAACCGACTGAGCCACCCAGGCGCCCCTCTTGTCTCCACTTTAAATATCTGTCTTGGGGGGCGCCTGGGTGGCCCAATTGGTTAAGTATCCGACTTCAGCTCAGGTCATCATCTTGTGGTGCGTGAGTTCGAGCCCCACGTCAGGCTCTCTGCTGACAGTGTGGAGCCTGCTTGGGATTCTCTCTCTCCCTCTCTCTCTGCCCCTCCCCTGCTCTCTCACTCTCTCTCAAAATAAATAAACTTAAAAAAATCTGTCTTAAATGTGAGAAACAGGAATGGACATTGTGTCCCCTCTGTCACCTGTGGTCATTACTCACCCCTCCAGCAGAGGACAGCTTTCGGGCCCTTTCTTGATAACTCTTGCTTCATACATCGCTTCCCTGCTGCCCCCGCCACGAGAGGGGGAGACATCGCAGAGACCTTCCACAAACCTCTGCGAGGCTCCCCCAAAGTACTGTTGTCACTCGGCCACCAGGTTTGCGTGGGCCTTTCAATGTGCCCTTGGTCACCCGCGATCTCCTCCTGCAGGGAAAGGAAGGAGAGGAGAATTATTGCGAGGCACCACACATAGCCCTATCTAATCTCTGCAGTTTTCCAGGAGTGTCACCTTCACGCTGAGGAAAGTGAAGCTCAGAGAGGGTCGGTGGCGTGCCTAAGGCCACACAGCTAGAAACGGCCGAGCTGGAACTCAATCTCCGGTCTGCCCGACCCAGCCTTCTGCACTGGCTTTCTCTAAACCTGAGCCATTCCGAGGTCCCCGTGTGACCACGCAAGATTTCTGAGTGCCCGCTGCTTCTTTATTAGTTCATGGGGGTACTGCCTAACCGTGCTCTGAGGTCTCCCCTCCCTCTGGGGTCCTGGGCCCCTCCAGTGTCTCTGTGACCACATAGTCAGGGCAACAGGGAAAGTGTTTTCTCCCTTGATCGTTTACGGGGCAACAGACAGGCCTGGCTTGGAATCCCAGAGCCATTTCCTGCTGTGTGACCATGAACATGGCTCCTCAACCTCTCTGAGCTTCTGTTTGGTCATCTGTACACGGAGGATGAGGATTCAGACATCCGCGGGCTTGTGGTGCGATGCTGAGAACATATGCCTCATGCCTTCCAGGGTGCCCCCGTGAGGCGGGCATGAAAACAAAATGAGCCTGTACCCTTTTATTCCCAGGTTTTTCTCTTTCTCGTGGGTCAGCAACCAGGAGGCCCCTGCGTGTTCCCAGCAACACGGCCCTCGGGGGTCAGTCCGGAGCATGTGCAATGGGGGGGGGGGGCGGTCTCGCGACTTGCCAGCGCTTATGGAGAGGAGGGGGCGAAGCACAGGAGGTCCCCTGCAGGGTTTGGGGACCATCCCGGGAGAGACCGCAGGTGCAGGGGGAGAATCCACCGGGCCCACCTCTCGCCGCTTCCCCAGGACCCCGGCACAGGTGCACAGCCAATGCTCTCCCCATGAAGGTGCGCTTTCTGGATGGGAGCGGAGTCCGTGGGGAGCCACCAGCCACGCGCGGGGGCGGTCGTGTGTCCACACTGCGGATGGCCTGAGCGGCTTCCTTAGCCTGGCAGGGATGCAGGTGTGTGGGCCACAGGGCTCCCTTTGATGGTTACCTCTGTCAATCTCCAGCCCGCCCCCAAATATGCTGAAAATAATAGATTAGAAACGATGAAATACGGTGGACAACACGAGCCTTGAGAGCACTTGGGCTTCAGGCGGCCTCTCCTGTGTAGCCTCTCTCACCCAAGCTGCCCCCCTCCAGCCGCAGCATCTCCACAGGGGCGCTACCTTCAATGGACAGGCAAGCCCTCCGCCCCTCCCATAACCAGTGAGAGATGCTTACACTGTCTTTCGGCCCCTACCCCCAGCCCGGGCCCCGCCTGCCCTCAGAGAGAGTCCCACGGGGCCGTGTGCAGTGGCAGCCCCCCGGAGAGGGGCCACACGCTTACACATTCATTAACACACTTACTGGGTGACAAGTGCGTCCCTCCTCTGCCGCTGTCAGGAGGACGATGGCAGAGGGAGCCTTGAGCTTTGTCCACCCACCCAGGCCTTCCGCGGTCTCCCCACCTCCCTGGCGCCTGCGATCCTTGCCTGGGCCCCCTCCCATGCCCTCCAGGTACACAGCCTCTGGTTGCTTAGCAACGGCCAGCCTCTTCCCCCTACCTCAGCACCTTCCCCTGCAGCGCCAGTAGAGCCGAGGCAGGGGTGGGGGCAGGTTGGACTTCACAGGAACCGCTGCCAGGGAATGTGTGGGAACAAGCCCCCAGACAGGCCGAGGGTAAAGCCCAGGGCCCCCTTTAACACTTGGGTCCCACACGGTCTCTTGCAAAGTCCTGCTGGGCTCTGCCGCCCCCAGCTTCTGGCAGGCTGCCGCTTCCCCTCCCACACTGGACCTCCCGCTGCCCCCCCCCCCCCCATTTGTGTCCTGGGTCTCCGGGTCTGCCCCTGTGGTCTCTTCCTCTCTTGGGGCTCAAAGCCCTAGTCCTCTTGTCCATCCTGTAAGTCTGCCTCCACCTGCATCTGTCCCAAGGGCGGGCCCGGCCTCTCCTTCGGCCCCTCCTGCTCAGGCTGAGCTAGGCCCAGTCCAAACCCCCGCCCCCACTACGCTCCCCAAGTTGCCATAGCAACTGTGGCCACACCCTTTGTTATCACCTCTCTAGGAAAGGCCTAAGGGGGGAGGGGGGATCCCAGAACAGACCCCCAGGGGTACCCTGCTTTCTGCACCTCCCACCGCCACCTGCAACCTGGGCTTCAGTTTCAATGGAAACTGACATTGAACTTCTGGACGACCAGAAGAGGATTAGGCCCAGAAAAACAAAGTCCCTGCTGCTTTCCCTCTGTCCCTTCAGCTACAATATCAGAGTCCCCAAGAGAAGCCCCTGAAGAAGCTCAGCACCTGTGACAGGAACCTGCCCCCCCCCCAGAAAAGCGTCCCCCAGCCCCCCCCCCCCCCCACTGACAGAGTGCCCTCCGAGGGCCCAGTGTCCATCACACTGTCCACCTGACTTGACCTCTTTACCTGCACTTCCTGCCACCCCACCCCCTCAGTCCTGGATGCTTGGGTCTGATAATAGGATCTGTGGGATAAGAACCAGGGCTAGGAAGCAGTGAGCGCACGCTTCCAGAGTGCGGGCTGGAGCCCGGCTCCCCGGCAGGACGGGCTGCCACAGAGCCGGAGATGCAGGGAGGGAGGCCTGGCCTCTGCCTTCTAGCCAAGGAAGCAGGCAAACAGCAGATGGAACTTTCAGGCAGGAGACCGGACCAAGTGACCTCACCCAAACCATGTGGCCCTGTTGGTAATGCAGCCTGGCGAGCCTCCCAGCTCTCCTGGGTCCCCAAGTAGGAGAGCTTTTTATAGTTCACTCCCCAACTTGGGTTTGAATAATTAAACAAGATGGACAGAAATAGCAGCTGGACAGCAAAGTTGGGTTATTTTGGGGTTTTCTGGAACACACAATGCTCCTGGACGGCACCCTACCCCGGCAGGGGGTGGAGCCGGCACCCAGGCAGCGGGGAGAGTCCTGTGGGGACCCATCCGTGCCCCTCGCGGTTCCTGAGCTGACAGGGTTGCTCTCCCCCAGAGGAGGGTCACCCCACTTCCTCCTGGTCTTCAGGGAAGGAGAGGGCTCTCAGAGCTCCTCCCCTGGCAGGAAGTTCCTTCTGTTGTCTGAACGCCCTTCTACTTCAGAGATGGTGACAGATATCGAAAATCAGATCGATAAGCAGCCAGGAGCCAGGCCGAACCAGGATGAGGTGGCTCTTGCTCCAATGGCCAGCGAGCTGGAATCAGGTGGTAGGAGGCCTTGTGCCCCCCTCACCCGCCACTATAACCGCGAGGAAGCTGTAGAAGGAATGAAGGTTGGGGTGGGGGATGGGAGGCAGAGCTGAGCACAGGACAGACAGGGCTCCGGAGAAGGAGAGGCCAGAGATGGACCCGTGTCTGGGCTAAGAGACTCTGAAGGGGCAAGAAACTCCCCTCGTCCAGCTCCATTTAGTGTCCTCTGCCCCTGGCAGCCCAGCCTGGGGGGTCCCGGGTCAGGGTTCTAAGCAGCAGAGCTGGGGTGGGGAGGCCCCCTCAACTCTCCACTGCAGACCCATCATTTCTGGCTTGTTTGCATAATACTTTTGGTTCAACCACAGTGATTAGGGCCTCACCCCAACCTCTGCCACAGAGCTGAAAAGCTGGGGCACAGAGGGGGGCATTGGTAATGTTTTCTCCCTTTGGGTAACAGCTTCAGGGGTGGGTTTGGAGGTCAGATTTCAGGAAATACTGAAATCACTCATTCACTCATGTTTATTCACTCAGCAAACATTTTTAAATCACCAACCCTAAACCCTGCATGGTGTGGGTTCTGGGAATAAATTAGTGTGGCACGGTCCTCGCTCTCCATAAGCACACAGTTTAGTGGGGGAGGGAAGCATCCTAAAACGCACTCCCCACCATCATTGAGCGGCTTACAATGAAACAGATACCATGCAAGAGGGGCTGCCTCCTTCAATCCCGCTAACAAGTATGTGGTCCAAGCAGCATTAGCCCCATTTGACACTTAGCAGAGGTAAGATGAACACACTTGTTCCAAAGTCCCTCAGCCAGTAAACAGTATAAAGGGGATTCGACCCCGTGTCTACATCACTCCAAGATCTGAGCGCTTCAGCACTGCCTCGTGGTCGCTAATGCAAGGAAGGAAGACGCAAGTTCATTGAATGCTGTGGGCGGTCCGTCCTTAGCAGCTGGGACGCGCTAGCCCGCCGGTGGGGCATTCAGGGAGAGCCTCCTGAAGGAGGCGACTTTGCACTGGATCCCATTGGTTCTACAAATACCGAATACCTGCCTACCAGGAGCTTTGCTCTCCGTGCTGGAAATGCACCGTGCTGGAGATGCGGAGGAGAACGAGTTCCTTGCGTTGCGGACATGCGGGGCAGGGACGAAGGAAGGACTGACATTATAACTGGGCGAGTCTTAAGTGCCAGCCTCCTCTACCCTCAGAGCTGTTCTCCTCCAGCGCTGCTCTCCCGGGCGCAAACCCCAACCTTCTGGGGAGTCTAGAGGAAACGCCTGGCCCTCCTACTCTGGGAAGGAGCACAACTCCTACCTGTCCTTCCTAACGTCTATCCTGCATGTCCTCTCGCTCCAACAGATTTCCCCACCTCTCATTTCATTCCTCCTTTCCAAGGCCAAACTCACAGCTGCGACCCTGCCGGCCGAAGGCGGCTGGCCCTTTAAGGCCACCTTCTTCCCCCCACGTGCCGTCTGGTTGGGCTGGCGACGCTGACGCACGCGTGACGTCAATGGCAGCTGGCGGAGTCTGGGCACGAGGAGCGAAGTTGGGATGGGGGCGGGGGGCGGGGGGCGAGAGCGAGAAGGCGGTTCATTTGCATTTAAAGGGGCCACTCCCGAATTGGTGAGCAGGGCTTTAAAGAAATATGTATCTGGCAAACTTTCTGTCCTGGGCTACGAGGCAAGAAAAAGGCGTGGTACCGCTGAAGTCGAAGGTGACTTGAGTTTGCCATGTCAATTATGTCCTTCCGCAGAAAGGGAGAAATAGTCCGTCGGTGCCCGGGCTAGAAGCACGTGACCTGGAGGGGGCGGGTTGGGGGGGGAGGGAAGGAGGGAGGAGCTGGGGAGGCGAATGTCAGGCTTCGTTTCAGCTGCCCCCACCCCCACATCCTGCCCACCCTCTTGCAGCTGCCACCACATCCTGCCCAGCCCGGGGCAGGGAACTCTTGTAGGGGGGGCACGGACCGAGGACCCGGCTTTGGCACCCCTTTCCTGCCCCCTTCAGATCCAGGGTGGGGCCTCTGCCCTTTGCCCCGGGCCTGGCCCCAGACAGGGCACCCTGGCACTGAGCTTGGGGCACAGCTTTGCCAGCACAGCCTAGGACAACTCTCTGCTTAACTCCTCCCCCCCCCCCGCCCCCCTTTCTGGCCTAGAGCTGGACTTGTCTGGGCCCCAGATCAGAGCCCCATCCCTGGGCCAGCACAGAGTAATCAATGGACAAATAGAGGAGATATCCATTAAAGTTTTTGTAATCTTAACTGAGATACACAGCTACGTACACAGATACGCACAGATTCATGTAACAGACATTGGCTGAACGCGTTCCACTCCAGGCCCTGCAAAACCAAAGCTTATTTAACTGCTGCCCTCAAGGAGATCAGGACCTGGTGCAGAAGAGTAAATTGGAAACCAAAAATGTCAGTCCAGCCCGATGTGTACTGTCGAGGTAGCCACGTGGCTTACAGAGCACTCTACACAAGCAGATGATACACAGGCCCTGGCGGAGAATGTGCGCACAGGAGCGCCCCCAGACCCCCGCTGATGGCCCCTGCCCTCAAACAAGGTGGAAGGTGTGAGGAGAGATTGAAAAATGGGGAGGAAGAATGATCAGCCCAGTAGAAGGGATGAAATGGAGGGAGGTGGGGGGCGGGGATCCTCCAAATGGCAGTGAGGAAGGAGAAAGGGGTCAAACCAAGCAGCCAGAAGAAGGCTGGAACAGCAGCAGTGGCTTCCTAGGGTTCTGGAACAACAGGCAAGAAGGGAAGCAGCCCTTGGGGGTGAGGAAGACCTTTCCCAATTACGATGGAGGTGTGAATAAAGGGTGTCCCTTTGTTGTAGAGACTACGAGGAGGGCCACGCTGTTACGGAGGAGTCACACACTTTACACGCCTTTGGTGGGCACTTGTCTGCCTCCTCGGGGGTTTTATAGCACCTTTGGGCTGTAAGATGACTTTTCTCTACAAAAGATGGGTTGGGAGCCAGAGGGGGAGAAGGAAGAATGAAAACCCAGGCCCCTGAGACTGCCAGGGTATTCTTCCTCCTAAAGGATCCTGGGATGGGTAGTGCAGGGGCTAGAAGACAAAGACGCGGTGAGTCAGTTTCAGGAAGTCTTTATTATAATCTAACTCCCAGCAACATTTCTCCCTAGATCCTTTCTTAGTCTTTCTCGGAAATGAAGACCTTGTATTTGTTACTTTTCTTTTCCATGAATTTCTCCCAATAAATATATGTAAATTCTATCCCGCTTGTAACGTCAGTCTCTGCGACTCTCTCCTACTCTGTTCTCTAGCGAATTATCATTCAGCATCGCAGGGTTCGGGACACTCCATCTCCGTCACTGAACTGTTCCCTCGCTCCTTTCTCTCTCCAGCTCCTGGCCCTTTAACACCCTCCCAGGTGACTCACCTTCCTTCCTCATTCCTTTGTTAAGGACCCAACATTCCAAGGCAGGAGGACTAGCCAGCCAATCACAGCCCTGGCAAGCCGGCCTCCGGCTTGAGATTGGCTGGAGCTGTGGTTGGCGGGAGGCTCACCGCGCAGATCTATCAGAGGTTGGGGAGGGGGTTTCTGGGAATCGGCGGTCAGGGAGAATTTGTTCTGGGGGCTGCCTATGTTCTTGGAGAAAATCCTTCAAGTAGAGCTGGGGCCATAGGGGTCTCTGGCTTGGAGAGACTCCAAACTGGAGGCAGGCTGAGAACCCATCTCTCGGTCTCCTGGGGGCTTGGCTGCCCCGTGCCCACTTTGGTTTTTAACTACGATCTTGGGACCCAAAGGTCTGAAGGCTGAGTTCCCAGGCCTGTTCCTAAGAAGTCTTTTCCAGCAGCCCTGGATCTCTCCAGTCTCAACATTCTGCTTTCCCGACGTCGGAAACAGCCGGAAAATAAACACCCTGATGACTAAACGGTTTCTCCAGCGAGAGCCTGGGGAAGCACTAAAAATAGAGGCCACAAGTGAGGGGAGGTTCCCCACTTGAGGGGGGAGGCACTTTCCCATCTTGCTACTGCCACAGCCCCAGCCCTGGCACAAGGCTCTGCTCCTCTCACGGTCCTCTGAGACAGGACAGATGGGCTCCCCTAGCCTCCCCTGAGTGAGGTCTTTGGGGCAAGCTAGCCCTGCCTCGCAGGGAAGACTGACATCTTCTGGTGCTGGGGCCCCATCTCCCAGATCCGATGGAGAACTGAGAAGCTACATTTGGGGACAAAGCAGGACACTGTTTAAATCAGGTTTCCCGAAGGAGGGGCCAGGTGGAAGGGTTGGAAACTGAGGCCAAGGAAATAGGAGCCTGCTGGCTTCCTGTTTTAGGACATACAAGATAAACCTCCAACCTATTGGCAAAGCAGTTCCACTGATCTTGCCTCCTTTGAGGCCCGTATGGGACAATGGGCCTTAAAGTTGTCTTGGGAGTCCAACCCTTAAGTTATTATAATGTAGCGTGAGGCACTGTTCTAAGCAGTCTACTTGCATACGCTCATTTAATCTCCACACCAAACGTGGGAGTTAGGCACTGTTATCCCCATCTCCATTTTAGCCATGAGGATCACGAGGCTCAGGGAGGTTAACCCACGTACCCATGTTCACAGGTAACATACATGGGGGAAGGTAACGCAGGGTGAGGTGAGGACTCGAACCCAGGCAGCTCCACTGCTCCACTGTTGATGCTTTCGATCACCACGACTAGCTGTCTCTCTCGTATATATTAGTCTCTTCACCCAGAACTTAACCCAACACTTCACGCAGAATCTCGTCTTTGTTCAGTAAATCAGACCCAGCCAGATAGAAATCAGGGTGTGTGAAGAACTGAGCGCCCCTCTGTTCTGCAAGGTTCTTAGAGATCGAAGCCGGATTCCATCATTTCCTAAGGCTGCAGGTAGAAAGCAGCAGGAGCTGGAGGTAATAGGTTTGCTGGAGAAGAAGTCTGCCGGCTCAGTGGGGTAGGCAGGCATGGCACCCACACTCCTGTTGTAGGGCACGTGAAGATTCACCACGCCCTGGGGCAACTAGGGATTTTTTTATTTTTTATTTTTTTTAAGAGCTACTACTGCTTCTTTAATAAGATGCTTTCGGGCGTTTCCTGTGCTGGGGGAAATTAAGGTCCCGCCCCTTTAAATTGCCCCCCTCGGCTGTAAGTGCTCTGGGACCGCAGGCACTGGGGATTAGGTCACCCAAGAACTATGAGCTGTCGCTTTAAATTGCTGGGCGTCTGCCGAACCGGGCCCGGGGAGGGAGGCGCCCGTCACAGGTAGAGGGGCGGGCGAGCTCCCCAGGTAACCCCCGGCAGAGAACGTGCTCCTCTGCGCGCGGCTTCGGCGCACACTAAGTGGGGGAGCCCGAATCTTGTCGCCATTTGGCGTCCACCCTGAATTTGTCTACTTAGACCGCCACCTCCAACTCTCCCGGGGCTTGGGGGCCGAGGGGGGCCGCTCGTGTGCGCGGGTGCGCGGCGGCTGCCGCGCCTGCGGGGAGGACCGCGGCAAGCGCACGGGGGCAGCAGCGCCGAGGGGCGCCCCGCGCCGGCCGGCCCTCCGCGATCGGCTAGCCTCGCCTCCTCGCGCCGCCAGCCCGGCCCCCTCCCCATCCCTCCCTTCGCCTCGCCTCGTCTCGCCTCGCCTCGCCACCCCTCCCCTCCCCTCGCGGCCGGCGGAGGGATCCGCCGCTCCCGGCGCCGCAGCCTAGCCTGGAGGGCGGTGGGTGGGGCGCCCGGCCCGCCCGGCCGGCCGCGGGAGGCGCGAGGCGGGGCCGCGGCCAGATCCGCCCCCTCCGGCCCCGCCCCGCCGCCGCGGGCTCCTCCCATTGGCCCCCCTGCCTGCCCGTCAGCCCCGGGCCCCACCCCTCAAGCTAGGCTGAGCTGTGCCTACGTCGGCCTCGACTCCCGGGGGCTGGAGGAGTTACCTTTGGAGCCCGAAAGGAGGAAGGAAGCAAAATATCAACAACGCCGAGGCGGCTCGGGCGCTCGGCCCCGGTTCCCCCTGCCCGCCGCGCGCCTGTCCGCCCCCGCGCCCCCGGCGGGGGCCCAGGCCCCCCGGCGCCGCCCAGGGCCCGCGCGGACGCCGGCCTCATTTGTTATTCCCCCCGCCCGGAGCTGCGGCTGCCCGGTGTTGAAGATCCCCCGGACCGGGGGCGAGGGCCACCCGTCCCAGCCGTGACACCCCCTTCCCCCAGCGGGGCCGGTGAGTAGGGGAAAATAATGCGCCTGCCGCTTTAAGAGGCCCCCTCCCCCACCCCGTCCTGGGTTTGGGGTGGAGGGTGGTCGGGACCGTCCCCCTGAGGGGTGGGATGGGGTGGCCCCCGGGTGGGAGGAACTCGCGGAGCTGGCTGTTTCCGGGCGGCGTCGGTGGGAGACTACGTGGGGGGCTGCTTGTTTGTGTGGGGGACGCGGCCGGGGGACAAGTGCAGGGGGCTCATTCCCCTGCGCGTCGGGGTCGGGGTGGGGACCCGCGCTTGGGGACGCGCCCGGCTGCGGGTGTCCGGGGTTACGACGGCCTCCGAGTGGTCTGCGAAGGGGCGCCATCCTCAGAGGGGGTCTCCGGTGACAGCCGGGAGCGACTGACATTTTAACAGGCGGCCCTCCCTCCCTCTCCCTCCTCGCGCCGCCTGTTCACTCCTCCTTGGCCCGAAATGGTGCAGAAGGGGGCCTGGGAGGGCGGCGGGAGGGTGGGGGCGGGGGGGAGCCGCAGCTGTTTGGGAAGCGGGGGAGGGAGGGGGGACGTCGTTCAGATGACACCGGGGTGGTGGGTTGGGGTGTGTGAGTGTGTGTGTGTCCGGGGCCCGGGTTTGCCGGGTGCCTGTGGAGTTGGGACGCGGGGCCGCCGCGGGCGTGGGCACGCTCGACCCTTCCTGGGGACCTCCTACCCCCGTTCCGAGACCCCTGATCTGGTTGGGCAGCAGCCCCAGTCGGAGAAACCCTGGCCAGAAGTTTGCAGCTGTTCAACATCTGGGCACGAGTTCTCCAGTCCCTCTCTCCACCAATGGCAGGCTGGACTGGTCTGGGGGTCGACGGAGAGTTTGGGGGGCTTTTGGGGAGGGAGGGCCAAAGGAGACTGGGATGCATCTTGTGTCTCGCGCCCACGCCAGCCCCCTCCTGTCAGGTTGGGGTCTCAGGGGGATGAGCAGAAGGCTCCTCCTTCGTGATTCCAGCCGACCTCTCAGCAGCCTCCGGAGGTCTGTCCCTGTGCGGGGAGGGTCCTGGTTGGGGGCACACTTTGCACCACGACTGGGTTACCTCGGGTTTGTCCTTCCGAGTGGGAGGCTCTCTGTACCTCCTCCTAAACGGTGCATTGTTGGTGGGTTGGGGGAGGGTACAGTGGGCGGATCCTGTGTCCCCCCTTCCCTGTGCCCAGTCCCCTTTGTGAGGGTTCCCAGTTGGCCTGGTTTCTTTGGTTTGGGGGGTGGCCCTCCCCCCCTCCCTCAGCCCCTCCGCGGGTCTCCTAGGCAATTCGGGGGCCCGCCTGGACTATGGGAAGTTTGCCGTCTGGGGCGGTGACCTTGGGCTGCTCTGGCCTCAAAGTAGGAGGGGAGCCCAGGCCAGCTGGAGATTGGGTGTATTGAAGTTAGGGAGCTGTCCGCCTCCCACTTGTCCTCAAACCCCGGACAGGGAGGTCCTGGTAGCCAAGGAGAGCATTGAAAAGGCACATGTCAGTGTTCACAGCTGTCCAGCCCGCCTGTGGCCGCTGGGTCACACCCGCCCCAGGACTTAGCCTGGCTGTCCCAGCTCCCACGGCCTGCCTGGGAATGAATTTCCTTCCTGTGGTTTCCCAGTGTGTTGGGCAGGAGGTGGGGGCGGGGTGGGATCAGCGTGAGGGTGGCTGAGGACCCGTTTATGTGGGGTGACTGGGGGGACACTAGAGCTGATGTGTGGCTCTTTCCCACTTTGTCCTAGCACAGGCAGGCGTTTGGACCCTTAGGTGTCAGTGGTCATATTCTCTTTGTTGTCTCTCCCCCACCCCCCACCTACTCTGTATGCGCTTGTGTGTGTGTGTGTGTGCGTGTGTGTAGATTTGTAAGGGAGGGGTCTCTGGTTTCCCTGGAAAAGGAAGAGTTTTCACTCACACTCTTCTGGAGACCAGAGAGGTTGAGCCTTTTGCCTGAGATCACACAGCAAGTCTGTGTCAGAGCTTCAGTCTCACTGCGCTGTTTCAGGCATGGCTTCATAGTAGGGAGAGGCCATAAGAAGGAAGCCACAATTCTTGCTCTTGGAACCCCTGGTCCAAGGGAAGAAGTGGGACCCGGTCAGAGAGCATCATAACCCTTGTGTTGGGGGATGGGCGTGAGAGGTTCCTCCGGGGCTTCTGTGCCCTGGACCCATTGGCTGGAGCAGAGTGGTGGGGGATTTAGAAGGGTGGCTGTCACTGCCCATTGCCCACCCCACTCTGTCCCTTCTGCTTCGGGGCTGGAGGGGCCTGGGCTTCCCAGCTCTGCCCTGGCTCCTGGCTCTTCTCACAGGCTGGGAGATATGATAGTCTTTCTGGCTGCTGTTATATAATCTTTCTCCAGCAGGGTTTTTTTTTTTTTTTTTTTTTTTTTTTTTAATCTTCCCTGGTCTTTCCTGGGAGGTGTGTGCTGGGGGGGGGGGGGGCGTGGAGGATACACTTAGGTGGGGTCTAGAGTATCAGAGCAAGGAGGCGGCGGTGGGGGGGGGGGGTAGGCCCACTGGCCCCTTAGGGGTCCCCGGGAGAGGAAGCCTGAGGTTAGACCCTCACTGATTGTGACCTAACCCTTCCCACTGTTCCTCCTCTGAGCCTGTCCTGGGAAGGTGTCTCTGAGCATCCTGAGCCCTCGTGCCCCCAGAGAGGCCTGGTCCTCCGCTCATCTTGCTGACCTTCTCCTGGCCACCTGGGCCTGCACTTGTGCCCACCTTCATCAGCCTTCCCGAGGCTGGCACTGCGTCCAGAATCTCGGCGCTCACGCTGGCCTGGTGTGGGTGGGCCCCGTGCGGGACACCTTGCCAGCCCCTTCTCTGCCTGTGTGGGAGCAAGAGGAGGCAGGGACAGACGGGTGGGGCCGGCATTTCCCTACTTGCCTTTGGAGCCAAGGCCCCCGTTTCTCTGCCCTTCTAGTGCGGGCGGCCGTGGCCTTACCAGAGAAGGGGAGCTGATGGGGGGTGGGTCGTGGAGGCCCGACCTCCGGGGCACGGGTCGTAGCTGGCGTCCGTTCAGTTTCCGTGGCGGACGTGAGGATCGGACGTGGGCCTGGAGTCCGCCGTCGAGGGCCAGATCCTGGGTCTTGTGGCACGGTGGTGGTGGTGGGTTCTCCCCATCCCTGGGGACCACGGCTGGGACTCTCCGGGCTCTCTGAGGCCACCTGGTCTGAGGCAGTTGTCTCCCTTTTTACAGGCAGGAGGAGGAGGAGGAGGTGGCGAGCCGGCCGAGCCTCAGCATCACTGTAATTGCTGGTGGCTTTTATGAGCCAGTCATGGGGCCGGAGTCCGGCCAACCGACCGTCCTTCTGTCCCAGTTTGGTGACTTACTCATGGCGGGAGGGGGAGGTGTGAGGCGCTAGCCGCTCTGCGCGGGACGCAGGACACCTGGCCGTGCTGTGGCTGATGCTGCCCGGCCTGTCCACCCCGGCAGCATGCGGGGAGGGACCCGTGGGCGGAGCTGGCTCAGGGCACAGAGGTGGCTCTAGCCTGGCCTGGGAAAGACGGGGATCTCCGAGCACTTGCTTCTCTGGCGGTTCTAGGCGGCTCTCCTGGAAGGCCTCGCACGGCGGCCTTGTGAGGACGGGATATTCATTTTCTCTCCTGCTCCCTTGCCTGAAGCCGAGGAGAGTTTGTCTGGAGTCTTTGGGCCCCTTCCCCCCGGCAGGGGTGCTGGGGGAGGAGGGTCTCCTACAGACCGCTGTGCCCAGACACACCTGGCACGTCCCCAGAGTTCAGTGGTGCACACGCATGAAGGTGTGCAAGTACACACGCGCGCACACGAGCGTGTGGACACCCACGGAGCAGCTGCCGGTCCGAGGGGGGCGGGGGAGGGCAGCAAATGGAAAGATGATTAAAGGCTCGGAGGCCTGGGACGGGTGGGGGACGAGGGGCGAGAACATGTAAGAGGGAGGGCTGACCAGAGCAGGAGGCACGGAGGTGAGACCACAGCTGGGCAGCCCCCCCCCGGCTGACCTCTGTCACCACCCCTGCAGCATCCCCACGTGCCCCTCCCCGAGGCCCTGGCTCGCACCGCCTCTGCCCCTCATGCTGACCTGTGCCCTGGGGTAAGTCAGCCCTCCAGGGATCCAGGAGTGTCACTAGCCTTGTGATCAGAGCACCCGGGAGTCCTGCTCTGGCTGTGGTCCCTGTCACCCTCCCCACTCACTCTGATGAGCAGGGTGGCGTCTGAGTCCTCAGGCATTGTGGGGGTAGATCCTCAGCCTGGCTGGTCCCCGAGCCCCTTTGCGTCTGATTTTTCCTTTTCCTGAGGCTGTGGCCGCAACCCCCCCATTCCTGGGAGCCTAGCTATGCTTCTGGCCGGTCCTGGCTGGCGTGGAGACCTGAGGACGTGTTCACGGACTCTGCGCGGGACCCTGACAGCCTTTGCAGGGATGGGGAGTGCCCGCTGTCTGGGCTGTCTCCCTCTGCTGCAGGCTGCGAAGGGAGGGACTTGTCCAGAGCTTGGCCTGTTGCTGGCCACACCCAGGCGGGACCATATTTACTCATTTAAACTCAGCCTCCCGGGAGGCTCCGGGCTCTAGGCCTGGTCACTGACCTTGGCTTGGTGCCCCTGGCCGGGTGCTCCGGCCACTCCCCTAGGAGTTGGGCAGACCAGGGAAGCATATAGAAAAGGAGGCGTTCTTGCCCTCTGGTCAAGGGAACTTCACCGTCGGCAGTACCCCTTTGCTCTACTTTCCAGTATACTTTCGAGACCTAAAACTGAAAGTTTTGAGGTCCCTGGGGACTGGAGGAAGGAAACTTCCATTTGTCGTGTCCCTGTGTGCCAAGCTCTGTGCTGGGCATGGTGACACGGAGACTTGGGTTTGTCTGCACGACTTCTTCCCAGTTGGGGAGCCGAGTTGCAGGTTGAAGCCACTTGAGCTTCGGGGGTCGTCTGCTCCACCCCTATCTCCACATCACTCGATCCAGCTGGAGTAGGGAGACCTCACAGGCCCCTCTTCCCAGTTGGCAAGTGTCAGGGGCCTTGTCTGAGGCGAAGGGAAGGGTCCCGCCCTGCGGCCGGGGCCATGTAGCCGGGGGCCCGGGGAGGCCTGGGAGGAGGAAGAGGACGAGTGGTAGAGGTCAGAGGTGCGTTTGGTGGCACACTGAGGGACATGTTGCTTCGGTTCCCTGAGGAGGTGTTGTCCCCCGATGGAGTGCCACGGGAGGAGGGCCCCAGGCAAGGAGTGTGAGGGCAGGCCCCAGTGACCCCCTGCTTGTGCCCCCTCGAGCTGGGTACAGCGAGACACCAGTGCGGGAAGGCGGGCCGGGCCAGAGCTCTGGCTTGTGGGAAGGCGGGAGGCCTGGCTGGTGGGGCCTGTGCCCTGGGAGGGGTTGCTAGAACCCCCAGGGGGAGGGAGGTGCGGTGGGCCCACCTCTGTCGCTCCGCTCCACCGCTGACCTGCTGACCGGGGGGGCCTGTCCCTGCCCGGCTGTGAGTTGACTTCCGCGGGGAGACGCGAGGCGATCCGGAGAGCGGGGGCTTAGACGGTGTGCCTCTTTTCTTCTGGACCCCAGTTGCAGCCTGGCCTGGACCTGCCGGCCCTGGGCGGCCGCCCCGAAGGCAGGGTGGGGGCAGGCGGTGTCCTGGCAGGGGCTTGGTTGTGTGGGAGGTACTGAGGGGGCCCTGCGGGGGCCTCCGGGCCTAGGGCTCAGTCTGACTCTGGGATGGGCTGGGGACACTGAGCGGAGCCCTGCCTCCCCAGCCAGCTGCCTCCCTGCCTCAGAACCGGCCCCTCCACCTCCACCTCGCCGTGAGTCCGAGCAGATCCCTCTGGCCGCATGCTCCCTCAGTCCTCATGATTGCCCCCCGCCCCGCCCCCTCCCAGCAGATACTCGGGGTTCGGGTTTGGGAGAATATGGAGTCAGAGAGCTCATCCCCAACCTCAAGAGGAAACAGTCGGTGGGGGTCGGGGGGGGGGGTGGAGAGGAGGGGTCTGTCTCCTTTCTGGAGCCTTCCTACTCCAGGCTCCAGGCAATCAAGTAACCTGGAGGCCTAGAGAATGGAGCTGATGACCTCAAACCTCGAGTTTTCTCCTTTAAAGCGTGTCTGTGTTCTGCGTTTGGTGAAGGGTCACGGTTGGGGTGGACCAGGAGGAAAGGCTGATTTTGAACGGGGTGGGGGGGACTTTGGCCTCCCCCCTCACATCTCTTCTTGACCTTTGAGCCCCTTTCCTCCAGCCGGCACAGTTGCCCCCCCCCACCCCGCCTTTGCTGACTCCCCGGTGCACCCCCCCATGGCAGGCCTGTGGGGCCCGGACTGACTGGGTGGAGACAGGTGTCCTGGCCCAGCTGTTCCCTCTTGTTTCTCCCACCTGTCAGCCCAGGGGGGGAAGGGGTGAGGGGCTGGCCGGCGGGGGAGGGTAGGAACCCCTCTGCCCCCTGGGTGGGGGTGGGTCCCAGTGGTAAAGTGTGGCAGAAGGGTTGAGAGTGGACAACTGGCCGGACTTCCCCCCGCTCAGAGGAAGGATTGCACCAGATCACAGGCAGAGAAAGCTGGTCGACAGCCAGGGGTCCTGGCCGGCGAGCAGAGGGTCTTTGCACAGAACCTTCACGCAAGGGCGGGATGCGGGGTAGCGGGGAGGGGTGCGACTTGAATGTGGGGTCAAGTGTTTGCATAGCTGTGTGGAGGTACCCCCCTCCACCCGCCGGGCCCCCTCCATCTGGCTGGGCATCTTAGCCCCACCTGGCACCTTTCCTGAAAGCAGCAAGCTAATCCTGTAAGAGCTGCCTGGCTGGCCGCCTCAGCAGGCCCACGCAGCCGCACTGCCCGCCCTCCCCTGCCAGGGGCTTAGAGGACTGTCCTTCCAGTCCGGAGGAGACCCAGCCGCCGCCCTGAGCGGCCCCTTTAAATCCCCCGTGGCTCCCTGAGGTCATGATGTCTCTAGGAGGATTTGCCTTCTCTGATTGGATTGGCCTCTTTCGGCCCGGTGTGTACTGGGACTGTAGGTGGACAGTCACATTCTGACCCCCACCTTGCCCGTCATCAGGATGGGTCCCACCCGGCGTGAGGGAGGGCCCAGGCCTCGGGCCTTCTCTGCCTCTCTTCTGGCCCCCGGGTTCTGGCAGTCAGGGCCCAGACCCCCTCCGTCTGCTTCAGCCGGGCCCCTGCCCTGTGGTTGGGAAGGAAAGATCTAACCGCTTTAAACAAGGGACCAGGCGCCGCCCTGGAAGAGAGTGCCCTTCCGAGACTGTCCCCCGCTCGCTTTCCTCCATTGTTTCCTTTTTAGCCTGCTCTCCCTTTGGTCGGGGGCCTCCAGTCCATAGTTACCCCACGCCCTCATTTCCACGGGAAGTCCCTCCCCTGGTCTAACCATCAGCCCACCCGTCTGCTATGGCAGGCGGCCCAGACACGGCACCGGTGGCGTTATGCTCACCCAACGGCTCCCAAGCTGACCCGCCCCCAAGGCCCCAGCTGCCACTTTCACTTCTGTCTCCTGAGACCCCAGAGGGAAGTTGGGTGGGGAGGTGGAAGGTGACACACTAACCGTCCCAACCGCTTCATCTGGCCAGGGGCCCTTGTCCACCACTCTCCTCTAGGCGACTGAAGCGGCTTTAGGTTCCAGTGGAAGGATCGGCCACTGTGGGAGGGAAGGAGGTTAGATAGCAGGAAGGACTGCCCCGGGATAGGAGGCCACGGCTGGGCTTCCCGTGTTTCAGAGGGCAGGGCTGGAAGCGTCGGCACTGTAACTGGACAGGCAGAGGTCAGCTTGTCCGACCTCCTCAGGGCAGGCAGGGGACCGGTGGCCCTGGGGTGCCCATCGGTTGGAGTGGTGTACTAGGTCCCCATGCTCTCCTGTACGTTTACCCACTGCCCGTGCTTGGCTGGGTGACTTTTCTTTTTAAGCTTATTTATTTTGAGCGAGTGAGCGAGAGAGAGAGAGAGAGAGAGAGAGAGAGAGAGAACACAGGTGGGGAAGGGCAGAGGGAGGGAGAGAGAGAGTCCCAAGCAGGCTCAGTGCTGTCCGTGCAGAGCACGGTGTGGGGCTCAAACCCATGAACTGTGAGACCATGACCCGAGCCAAAGCCAGACATTTAACCGACTGAGCCACCCAGGTGCCCCTGGGTGACTTCTAACAAAGCAAACTTGAGCCCCAGAGACTATTTTGAGGCCAAAACTTCAGCCCTGGGAAGTCCTCTCGGTAGCTTTGCATCTGTCTTGCCTCTGCGCTGGGCCGCCCCCTCTCGTTTGGAGTGTTGGAAATGGATTTTAGAAATAAGGACAGGGGCGGAAGTAAAGGACAGCCCGCCGCATCCTTCTGCTGCCCCAGCCTTGGGGCCTTGGTGCTCAGCCGTGGGGCAGGGCTTTTCTCCTGGGGAGCCCCGGGCAGCCGTGCGGCGGGCACGCTTCACTGCCCGAGTCTCTCCTGCTGCAGCCCTCACTCCTCACTACACCTGCTCCCTTGTCCTCACCTGGACAGGCACCTGGGCACAAGTGGGGGACCCTGTTGCCTGAGAACTTAGGACCACCAGGATTATTGATCCATCCAGGAGTGCCTTCTGGAGGAGAAAGATGGCACTGGAGGTCTGAGGTACCAGGAACGCCATCCGAAGTGCCTAGGGATGCTGGGGGGGGGGGGGGGGGGCAGTTCCTGGAATGGGAAGTTGAGCCCAGATGGAATAAGGTCAGAGACACTATGCAAATCCTCATGCAAATGAGTGGTAGTGAGTCATTCCTGATCAGCCCGCCCCGGTAGAGTGTGAAGCAAGGCTCAGGCTCGGGTTCCAGAACTGACCCCACTTATGACCATGACCGTGACCTTGGGCCAATCATTACTTAGTAATCAGCAGTAGGACCCCAAGCCCTGGGTCCGATAGGCATTCCAGGTGTGCTTGGGCAGTGCGGTAGCTGACTCTCTCGGCTGCCAGGGCCCTGGTGTCCCCTCCTGGCGTGCCCTCCTCGTACCCACCCTGGCTGACCCTGGGCCTCCATCGACCCTCGCCATCTGTTGTGAGGATGACTGTTCAGAAAACACCTTCCCCCTTTATCAGCCCCATCCCTATTCTCTTCTGGCCTCCACGCTGTCCTTCCCTCTAAGCTGGAGGACAGTGGACCCAACCGGGCCATCTCTTCTGTTACGTCCCCATGGAATAAGCCACTCCGACCTCCCTTTTGGGCCTCTCCAAAGGGCACGGGAACCAAAGGTCCTGGCTGGAAGGGCACTCAGGTGCCTAGTCCCTGCCACCCACCCATTGTACTGGCCAGCGGTGTAAAGCCTGGAGGGGGCAGTGACTTCTTCAAGGTCACGCTGCGATTTAGGGTCAGAGCAGGGACTAGAACCCAGGCATCCAGAATCCCTGTGTCCAGAGACCCCACGCCTCCCTGGGCTGTTGATTGCCCAACCGCACCCACCCCTGTGCTGCTAAGATTCAGTCTCCTGTGACCCCCAGCTTCTTCCTGAGATCAGACTGGGTGGCTCCAGAAACTGGTGAGGAACTGGGTCCTGGGAGCCAGCCCAGAGGCCTCCAGGGGAAGGCCAGAGCTGCGGTGGGCGGTGCTGGAGCCTGGGGGGTGGGCTGGCCGCTGCCTGCGTGGGAGCTGGACACCGACAGCTGCCGCAGGAAGGATGGGAGCTAGACTACAGGAAGGACAGGCTGGGGGGAGCAGCGGAGGAGGCTCGGGAGACGGACCCTCACTGGAGAGGCATCTCCTGGGCAGAGAACAGGATGACCCCATCCCGGGAGATTTGCCCAGCGGGAAAGCCTGGGGTGGGGCGCGGGAGAGGTGTCCAGCGGAAGCCGCGGGGAGGGCGCCCGGGGAGCGGCCACTCCGGTCGGTGCTCCTCTGGCGAGTCCATTCCTGTCCCTTCAGCCCGGGCTGCAGAGCCTGCCTCCACTTGCCCTCCTGGGGCGCCTAGGACCCGAGACCACCCGTGCCCGGGGTCCAGCTTTCCCCGGACCGCTGCTCCCCCTCCCCCCAGCCTGCCAGCCCGCCCCCAGGTCCCTGTCGGTGAGTTAAAATTAGCTCAGTGCCCAGGCTAAAAATAGCCCCTGCCCAACCCTGAGGCTGCGGGCTGGGGGAGGGGAGATCCCGAGGGAGGGGAAGATGGTGGGAACCGGGGGTTTGGGAATCGAGCCTGCCAAACAGAACTTTGAGGGGAGGAGGCTAGGGACTGGACGGGCATCGCCTGTGCCTTTGAAAGCAGACGCTGGAGCCCTGGGTTGGACGAAGAGGCTGCCCTGGCTGGGGGAGGGGCGGGACCGAAGAGGGACACCAGAGAGGAGCAGGGGAGCGGTGAGGGGAGCCGGCTGGGGGCATGAGAACTGGGCACTACCCCCCCGCTGCTGGCAACTTCGGAGTTTGCGGAGGAAGGCTCCCTGTGTGTCCCCCAGGGGCCCCGAGCCCCTGCACCCTCTCGCTGTTTGGGGCCGTCACTGGGCTCACCTGCCCACCGTACCTTCCAGAGGGCACTTCCACATGTCCCTGCTTGGGGGGAAGAGGGCTGCAGGGCCAAGAGGGTGGCCAGGAGGGCTGTAAGCTCCAGGTTGGGGTGGGAACAGAGATGGTCCCCAGGGGGACCCACAGGGCTCCTGGGCCTCGTGTTCACCTCTGCCCGCCCTCAGGAGCCCAGATGCCCCATCCCAGCGGGGTCTGGGCCCAGTCCAGGCCCCTAGGGCCTGCTTGCCTCGCCCTGCCCTTGCCCTGGGTGGGACCTGCCCTTCCCTGGCCTGTCTCTTGGCTGGACTGCAAGTATTCGGAGGGCAGGCCTGGCGGCCCATCCCCTTGTGCCCACGCACCCAGCCCAGCTCCGGGGCGCTGTTGAGCCTGCTTCTGTTGTCTGCCCGCTTCTCTGAGTCTGGGCTCCAGCCTCGCCCTCTGTCCTCTGGCCCTCTGGCCCTCTGGCCTGTCGCTGCCTCCTGCCTCTGCCCCACACTTGGCCTTCCTCTTGGCCTCTCTGCCTCTTTTTTCGCATCTGTGTGTCTGTCCCCTTCTCCCACCCCCCTCTGTGTCTGCCTCACCCACGCCTCCTCCCTCGTTAGTGAGCAGGCTGCCTGAGGCCGCCTGACTGTGGGGGTGACAGGTGGATTGGATTGTCACCCCCTCCCCCAGCGCCTGCTGCTTATTTCATGCCCTGCAGCCCAGCCACGGGGAAGGGGCGGGAGGAGGGATGACAGCTGTCTCCAGCGCCTCCTGCCTTCCCTTCCAGTCCACAGCCTGCAGCCTGGAGCAGCCTGGGAGGAAGGGTTGGAGGGCCTGCCTAATGAGAGCTGCCTTCCCTGCCGTGCGAAGCCCAGTGCTCTGTGATGGGAGGCCGCTCGCTCAGCCTCTCTGGGCCTCTGCTCCATTTTGACCTGCACCGGTTCGGCAGCTCTGGAGGCAGATAGGGGCCAAGGGCAGGCAGATGTGGGCGGGAGGCTATGGGGGACGCGAGGAGGCCGGAGAGGGGCTGGAGGCTGGCTGCTGGAAGGTACTTCTGGGCTCCCCAGGAAGGCCAGCCCTGCCACGGCTGCCCTGACCGCTCCCCCCAACTCTCCCCACTGGCCCCAGGCCACCCTCACACAGGAACTGAGATAGCATCATTCTGAAACCCGAGAATGGTTTGAACATTGCTCAGGTACCAAGAGGTGTTAAATTGGGGGAGGCAGGGGCCTGTTTTTTCTCCCTTGCCCCTTCCAGACGGAGACCCCCTTTGGGGTGCCGTTTTGCATATTGTTTGCACCTCGTTTGCATGTAGATACAACCCTCTGGCTTCCCATTGGGTCTGGATCCCGGCTTGGGCCTGGACAAATGTCTGTCTGTGGGGTCCTTCTGGATTTCCTACCGTCTCTGGTTCCCTTAGCCCCTCCTTCTTGTCTGGGGTGTTGTCAGATGAGCTCCTGCCCTGCGTCCCTCTCTTCTCCATTTGCTAAGGCTTCTCTGCAGCCACCCTTCCCCAAAGAAGGTGGGTCTGTGCCTGCCTCCCCAGGGCGCAGCCCAGCTGCCATCCTCCCCCTCTGCTCTTTCTGTCCTCGCTCCCCACCCCCAGGAGGCCCACCCTGCCCAGCTCGGTCCTGCCAGCACTGCCTCGAGTGGGAGAAGCAGAAGCAGCAGCGGCCGGAGCCTTCCAAGGGCTGCTTTTGGTGACCCAGATGCTGCCAGCCTGAGGAGTCCTAGCTGTGGCCTGAGGTCAGGCGGGCCCTGGGGCCACTGGAGCCGGAAGGCCATCCTGGCCAACCCCTGGTCTCCTTGGCGTCTTGCTAAGCCCCCTCAAGCTCTGGGCTCCAGGAGAAACAGCCAAAAGCCAGGTCTGGGAGGGCTTCGTAGAGGAGAAGGCCAGAGAGGAGAAGAGGAACGGGGGCAGGCCGGGCCAGGGAGAAAAGGTACACATCTGGAGAACAGATGCCCAGGCCTCTGGCTCCTGGCAGTTGGTGAGGTAATCAGGCAGAGGGCTCATTAAGGCGGTCCAGGTGTGCATTAGGCTCCTCCTAATTGAGTAGGAGGGAAGCAGGACAGGATGGGCCTCCGTACCTCGGGAAGGGCCTGTATAGGGTCCTTTGTGCCCACCCAGGCCCCAGCGCCCTTCTTCCAAAGTGTGTGCCCAGTTCCTCTCCTCGCCCCAGGGCTTTCAGACTGCGGCAGCATAGAAGGGATAGAAAGGATGGAAGGGGAAAGACATTATTACAGACAGCCTGCTCTGTAGGAGGGCTCCTGGTTAGACAGGAGGAAGGACTGCCGATTCAGGGGCATCTCGTGCTCTGGCAGGTGTTGTTGGCACAGAGGTAGGGGCGGCAGTGGGCACGGGGCCCTGGGGACATGGGCGGTTGGTTATGGAGGTGCTTGGGGTACCTTGGCAGAGACCGGGGACGGATGGAGCCTGGTCTGCTCATCCCTGACTCCCCTCTGCCGGAGGACGCTCAGGGGGTCTCTGGCTTCCCTGTCTTCTCAGCCCTGATCCCTCTCACATCCCAGCTCCCCCAGCATGAAGCGGGGGTGGGGGGGTGGTGTAGGAGATCAGCCAGGGAGCTGGTTGCCAGGCGACAGTTGCCTAAGCAACCCCATCCATGTGCTCAGGGCTGCTTCTTAGAAGACTTTAGAGTCTCACCCTCTGCACCAGCCGGAGGGCCGGGAGAGCGGAGGCCTGGAGAGGCCGGCGTGGTTGGAGGGTAGACGGTATCCAAATGCACGAGTTCGGGGCGGTTGGGGGAAGAAGGGTTCCGCCCCCACGGAGGACAGCGGGAAAGGAGCTGGTCCCGCAATAGGACTGACCGAAGTTAGACCACGAGGAGCACTTCTCACAGGGTCACCGCAGTGACAGAATCTGCCCTTTCAGCAGACATTTCCTGAGCTGCTCCTTCCAGGGGCGGAGTAGTGGAAAGGACAGATGTGGGTCCTGCCCTCACGAAGCCCCAGCAACTTGGGAGCCGGGCATGAAACGGAAGCGCAGACTTGGACTAGCGGACGGTCGTGACGAGCGCTAGAAGGGAAGGAACAGGGCGCCCCGAGGACCACAGGAACAAGGTCAGGCTGCAGGGGGTCGTGAGAGCAAACACAGGGTTCTCTCTCCACTCGGAGGAGGAGGCAGAATTGGCCATAAGCTGACGGAGGCCGCGTCTCCGCGAGAACCTGCTTACGCACAAAAGGTGGTGAGAGGGAGATGGGAACGGGGGTGCTGGAGGGAAGGTGGGTGCTCTGAGCCCCAGAAGTGCAGCGGTGACAGCATTAACCAGCCTAGAGTGGGGTTTTCATGGCCAGGCCCCAGAATCTAGTTCGAAAAGCCGTCGTCTTCGCCCCCTTGTCCTCCGCGTTCCCTCCCCACCCTCCCGCCAAGCCCAGATCACCGGCTCCGGAAGACACAGCCTTGGGGTCGCACGGGGAAGCAGCCTAGCTGTAACCCTTGGGCAGGGGCCTTTGAGGTGGGGCTTTGGCTGAGGCGGGCATCAGAGGCGAAGAATGGGGTGTCTGTTGGGCCCCCTGGGCCGTGTGGGTGTTGTCCAAGGGGGGCAAGAAGGGGGGCAGTAGGAGGCCCAGGGCCCGTGGAGCACCTTGAGGGCAAGGAAGAGAGGAAGAGGTTCTGGGATCCATCTCTGGGGCAAGAGAGGGGTGCAGGACCCCTCTAGCTGTTTCCTGACGGTCTCAGGACAGAGCAGAAACTCTCTTTGAGGCTGGGCTGGAGGAGGATGGGAAGAGGTCTCCCTGGCTCCTCCCAAGTCCTCCGATCCCCTCCTTCCCTGCCTGCCCTCCGTGGCCGAGATGCCGGCAAGGGTGAACTTTGGTTTCTGCTCTGGCACCTTGGGGGCCGCGGTTGAGAGGCGCTGGAAGGGCTCCAGGAAAACTCAGCAGCCATTGGAAATGGGGGTTGGGGAGGGGGTTCCTAAGTACAGGCATGTCTGTCACCTCTGCCCAGGCCGGGGGGAATTGAGAACCCACCTCCCTGGACTCTGCAGTGGGGTCTCTGCCTGGGGCTCTATGGGGGGGAATCCCTGGAGGGGAGGCCTGGATTCCTAAGACCTAATCAGAGTGGCCTCAGGACGCACGGGCCTCGTGCTCACTGCCCGCTTGCTCGGTGTCCTGGAAGGCTCCGCCCCCAGTTCTCCCGGAATCACAGAGCTGAAGGGGTCCAGGGGTCGTCAACTGCCTCCACCCCACCCAGGGCCCTTCCAGGCCCCAAGGGCTCACCCAGCCTGTTAGGGCACCAGCCTCTCCCACACCTGAGAGCGCGTACCTTTTCTGGGTCAGGCTGGGTTTCCATCCCCGCGCCCCCTCCCGTTCTGGAAGGGCTCCGTGTCCCGTCCTCCGTCCTGGCTGTGGAACTGGGGCTCCTCACCCGTGGGCCGTGACTGGTTTATGGGTGTGTGAGATGGGGCGCCCCCTTCCCGGTGCCTGCCCCGGCCTCCTCCACGCACACCCGCGGCTGTGAACCTGGGTTCTAGACGTGGCCCGCTCCTCCAGAGCAGGACTCGGCACACTGTGACCTCTGGGCCCTATCTGACCCGTGCCTGTTGTTATAAATCTGGTTTTGCTGGAGCTCAGCCACGCTTATTTGTTTATGTGTCGTCTGCCGCTGCTTTCCCGCCACGATGGCGGTCAAGTAGTTACAACAGAGCCATGTGGCCTGTGAGGCCTAAAGTAGTTGTTATCTGTCCCTTTACAGAAAAAGTTTGCAGACCTCTGCTCTAGATTGGGGGGCAGTGGTCACGTATTGACTCGTTTTAAGCAGCAGAACCCTTTCTTCTAACGAAACTTGTAGGCCGAGGCCCACCGAGTAGTGCCGATGGGTGTGGAGCAACCCCTGGTGGAGGGGAGACAGCCCTCCCAGCCGCCCCAGCCCCGTCGGGGACTCCAGGCTCCGGGGTTCCGTGAGGCGGGTGCGAGGACCAGCGCTCTAGCCCAGCTCTGCCGTGTTCCGGACCGGGGGCCCCAGAGCCCTGCCATCTTGGCAGGTGCACCGTGGTAGCCGCTCATGGCCTCAGCAGGTGCCCTCTGCCCACCGGGCTCCAGGACTGCAAGTGCCGTTCTAGGCCAGAGGGGCAGCCGGCGAGCCCCGATGTCTCTATTCTGGGCAGAGTCCGGGGAGAGGAAGGGGTGCAGGGCGTCCTCCAAGACCCAGAGCCCTGGACACCGGCTCTGTGTGATCTCGAACCGGAGCGCGGCAGGGCTGGTGTGGACAGAGCCTGGACCGGAGCCTGGGCCCTGGGTGCGAGTTCCAGCTGGTGCCTGGCTGCGGCATGCCGTCGTCCCCTCAGGACATCACCATTTCCTCATTCTGAGGATGGGGCTGGGCGCTGCCCAGCCTCCCCCGGGGGTGCTGTGAGCCTGGCCTGCGCGCCTGTGTGCTGGCACTCGCCGGGCTGACAGCCGTCTCCTGGCCCTCCTCTCCCAGGAGGCTGTGCAGAAGGTGTCCTGCAGACCATGAACTGAGCCCTGGTCCCAGGCCGTTCATGAGCACAGTGTAAGGCGTGCCGAGACCCGCCACCCAGCGATCCCCTCCCCTCCCTAGCACTGAGGATCCCCGGAGAAGATGGGGAGGAAAAAGATTCAGATCCAGCGAATCACTGATGAGCGGAACCGACAGGTGAGGAGGTCTTGGAGCCACGTAGAGTGGGGTGAGGAGGGCAGGGAGCTGGCCTCTGCCTCCACTCCTTCCCGCCAGTCCAAGAGGGCTTCCTGGAGGAGGGGGCCTCTGGAGGCTATCATGGAAGGGGAAGGACTGAGTTGGGAGGAGAGGAGCCCCCACCTCCCGCAGCTCTTGGAACCCTGTGTCTCAGAACTCTGAGGCTCCTCTGTTGCTGCAAGCACGTGGACCTGTGCCCCCCACTGCCCACCCAGGAGCCATACCCAAGCCTCAGGCCATCCCTGGGCACACCCTCTTTTCCCCAAGAGGAATTGTTCCCCTCCTCCTACTCCAGGGGAGGAGCTGGGAAGCCCTTCTGTTCTCCTTCCCTGACCTCCTTATAGCCCCCAGCACAGAGGTGTGGCGTTCTGTGCGTCCACACCCTCTCCCTTCAGCGAGTCGGCTCTAGGCTCTAGGCTCCGGCTCGGCCCTGTGTCGGCAGAGAGGCGCTGGCCTGTTTCTTCCCCGGGGCCAGGGGCTCCTGGGCGGGCTTTGACTGAGCCAGACCTGGCCACCCCCCTCCCCGCCACCTGCAGGTGACGTTCACCAAGCGCAAGTTCGGGCTGATGAAGAAGGCGTACGAGCTGAGCGTGCTCTGTGACTGCGAGATCGCGCTCATCATCTTCAACCACTCCAACAAGCTGTTCCAGTATGCCAGCACCGACATGGACAAGGTGCTGCTCAAGTACACGGAGTACAACGAGCCGCACGAGAGCCGCACCAACGCCGACATCATTGAGGTGGGCCCGCGCGCGCGCCTGCCCCGCCCCTGGCGGCCCCTCACCCGTGGGACCCACATCCTCTCTCGCGCTCGCTCGAGCCCAGGCCGGGGGAGGCGGGCGGGACCGGGATGTCCACGTCAGGTGGGGGCCGCCCGCCCAGGCTCTCCGAGTTCACGCTCAACTCGTTGGGCTCTGCTCTGGCTTCTCGGGCTCGCTCGCTCGCTCTCTCCTGCTCCGTCTTTTGGGCTGCTCCTGCTTCCCACTCTTCTGCCTTTGTCTCCCTCCTCGTTTCTGTCTCCCCTGCTCCGCCGCGGCCCCTTTGTGGGTCCCTGTGGCGCAATTTTCCGTTTCACAAAGAGCCAGTGTTGCGAGCCGTCCAAGGACACGGGCTTTGGGATCCAGCTGTGGCCCTGACCGGCCACACGGCCTTGGGTGGGTCAGCCTCCCGGGGCCTGGGAGCCTGCCACGCTCAGGTGCCCTCCCAGGGCACAGAACTGCCAGGGAAGAGGTGCCCGGAAGCCACGGGCTTGCCTTCCCCGAGAGGGACTTTAATTCCGAGATGGGGAGGAAATTGCCTTAGTTTTCTGTTCGAGAAAACAGGTTTGGTCTAGGATGGAACATTTACACTCGCTATTGACTTTAAAGACAAACCACATCTGTGAAGATGTTCTGACAGGAAGGCGGCAGCCCTGGGGTCGACTCCAGGCCTACCGGGCGTGCCCCGACCTCGTGTGGGCATGTGCCAGGAGCCCCGGCCTCTGGGCAAGGACGGCACTCGGGCGTCGCATCGTAGGGGCTCAAGAGACGCTGCTTTCCTCTTGGCCTTTCTCCCCCTCCTTCCTCTCCCTCCGTCTCCCTCTCTGCTTCTCGCCCAGAGCCCAGGGGCCACGCGGGGCACCACCAGCCCTGGCTGCCGTCCCCCCGTGGCGCTTCCTTAGGGCCCCTCCCCACCTGCCACCCCGGAGGGAGGGGTCTGTGCCAAGTGCATGCCGCATTCTGGGGTAGGGCCCCCCCGCCCCAGCACGCGTTCACACCCCCCACCCCGGGGTGGGGTTGGCCGCCCCCCCGCCCCCCCAGCTGACACAGTGGTGCGCTTGCAGACCCTGAGGAAGAAGGGCTTCAACGGCTGTGACAGCCCGGAGCCCGACGGGGAGGACTCGCTGGAGCAGAGCCCCCTGCTGGAGGACAAGTACCGACGCGCCAGCGAGGAGCTGGACGGGCTCTTCCGGCGCTACGGGGTGAGCCCCACTCACTGTCTCCCTGTCGGCCCCTCCGGCCCCCCCCCAGGCGCTGCACAAGAAACACAGGGAATGTGAGAGCCCTGAGGTGGACGAGGTGTTTGCCCTGACCCCCCAGACGGAGGAGAAGTATAAAAAGATAGACGAGGAGTTTGATAAAATGATGCAGAGTTATAGACTGGCCGTGAGTAGTCGCGTGGAGGAACGCCTGCCCGTGCTGCATGGTGTGGCTTCGCGCCGGCCCTCGGCTGCCCCCGACGGATGCCCGCCCTGCGCCGTGGGGGGCGTCGGTCGCCCCCGAGCAGCCGCTGACCTTGCTTGTGAAAACCCCATGACCCTTGCCGAGACGCGTGTCGTGTCGGACGCAGCACAAGCGGGAGAGGCCTGGAGCGTCCCTCTCCCCGGCGAGGCGTGTGTAGATGACGTGAGGGCTTCAGCCGACAGGAAGTAGGGACCGTGCTCCTTGTCCACGGCGATGGAGGGCAGGGACCCTGTCGGGCCTGCGCCGACACCCCCTCCAAGTAGGGAGGGCGGCGAGTGGGGTGCCGGGAGACGACAAGGGACGTGGTGGCCTGTCCGGTGGTAGCAGGCCCTTCCCAGCTGTGCGGGTGCGTTCGGGGCTGTACTCAGGGCCTCTAACCTGCTCCCTGTGTGTCCCGCCTGGCTGAGGACTAACCACCTCCTCTGGGGGCCTCGGGGCGTCCCTGGGCCTGTCTGTGGTGAGCGCAGCTCCGCCCCACGGCACCCCGCCCGCGTACTTCCTCCGAGAGGGCCCAGGGCAGAGAGGCCGAGCTGCTGGCCCTCGGACACACAGCCCAGAGACAAGAGGAAGCCTTGCCTGCCCCCTCAGGCAGAGTGGGTCCGGGGCGAGGGGTCACCTGGCCTGACCCTGCCTCTCCGCTTTGTGTCTAGTCAGCCGTGCCGGCCCCCAACTTTGCTATGCCCGTCACGGTGCCCGTGTCCAACCAGAGCTCACTGCAGTTCAGCAATCCCAGCGGCTCTTTGGTCACCCCCTCCCTGGTGACGTCATCCCTCACGGACCCCCGGCTCCTGTCCCCCCAGCAGCCGGCGCTGCAGAGGAACAGCGTGTCTCCGGGCCTGCCCCAGCGGCCGGCCAGTGCAGGTGAGGTGGGACCGAGCCGCGCCGGGGACCTCGGGATTCCGTCTTCAGCACTGGGTATTTCCCTGCGCCCAGTGCAGCATTCTGCCATTTGTGTGGCTCCTCCCGCTGCGGGGTCCCTCGGGACATACCGTGGAAGGGGGCGTCCTGCCGACTCATCACGGTTCTGCTTGTCCCCCAGGGGCCATGCTGGGGGGAGACCTCACCAGTGCTAACGGAGCCTGCCCCAGCCCTGTCGGTGAGTGCAGCTGCCTGCCGGCTCGCGGCCTCGCGGGCCCAGGGACCAAGAGGGACCCCCGTTAGATGAGAGGAAGATGCCGGGGCCTGAGTTGGATGGGTCTCTTTTGTCCGTAGCGGTGACTGGTGTGGACGATCATCAGAGACGTAGGCCCAGGGCGTTCTGGGCAGAGTGGGGGAATGAACCAACATTTCTAGTTGGATGAGAAGATCCAAGTCCTTTCAGTTGAGTGGGGGCACCTGGGTGGGATCTGGAGCGTATGGTGTTGCCGGCGGACTCCCACCCAGACCCCCGGCAGCCGACAGCCTCTCCCGCCCTGTGCTGTTGTCGACTGGTGATTGTGACTTCGAATGTCACCATTGACGTCACCCTGACATTCTTGCCATTCCCAGAGTGACCCGGGAATTGGGATGAAGGCAGCCCCACACTTCCAGGGGAACAGCGTGCTCTCAGGGGACAGAGCAAGGTGACATGTCTGACTGTGGTCATCGCCACTTCTCTGGGCCTTAGAATCCCCCAGCTGAGCCCCAGGCACCACATAAACACCTTGGTGGCAGTGATTGTGTGTTGGGGCCAGAGGCGGGGATGGCGACTTCCTTTTCCTCTCGAGGAGAGAGCCAGAGAAGCACCTGCAGACTCCCGGGCACTCCTGGTGGTCCTTGCAGGCGCCCAGGCCCAGCGTGTGGGGTGCGGGTGCGAGCCCTGGCTTGGCCTCCGCCCGGCCGTGCTGCCCCGGGCCAGTCCTCACACCTCTGGCAACCAGGCCTCGAGTCTGGTCTTTCATGAATAGGGCTGATGGGCCACGTCCGGTCTGCCTCACACGGCGGGCGTGAGGATTAAATGAGATCGTGTGCACGTGAAAGTCCCGTGCGGTGTCGAGCGTGGGGCAGACGGAAGAGGCAGTTATTATTCCTGTTGTTGCCACCGTAATTGTGGTGGTGGCTGTGTCGTCCGTTCCCCATTACCAGTGACGCCACCGCCGCCAGCGATGGCTCGTGTGCCCCAGAGCCGCGGGCGTGTTGTCATGCACTCACCCAAGTCGCGGCACCCGTCTCCTGGCCAGAGGCGCCGTCTTGCGTCAATTGGCCTCGGGGGCCGGGATCCTCACTGAGGGCAGCTCCGGGCTGCCCACCCCTTCTCCGGCTGGGGCCACCGTGAGCCAGTCGGGGCAGGTGGGGGGATTGGCAGAACTTCCCGTCTGAGACCAAGAGGAGGAAAGGTGGGAAGGGCTGGCCACAGGGCGTGGCCGCTCCTTCCTACCGGCCTTAGGGCTCCCGACCGCAAGCTCCATCGCACATCACTTAGAGGCAGAGGAATGGGCCCGGCGATGCCGGAGTCAGGGAGGTTTTAGGGGAAAACCGAGAGCTCGGCGCCCACCGGCAGCCTGAGCGTGGAGTCCTGGTGCGGGGGGAGTTAGCGGGGCTGAGGGCTGGGTCCGCATCTCTCCTTTTACCCCCATCTCTTTCTCTCAGGGAATGGCTACGTCAGTGCCCGGGCTTCCCCCGGCCTCCTCCCTGTGGCCAATGGCAACAGTCTAAACAAGGGCATCCCTGCCAAGTCTCCGCCCCCGCCCGCCCACAGCGCCCAGCTTGGAGCCCCCAGCCGCAAGCCCGACCTGAGGGTCATCACTTCCCAGGGAGGAAAGGGCTTGATGCATCACCTGGTGAGTGGGTGTCTGCACCAAGGGGTAGGGGCTGGGGAAGGGGGAAGAGCCTGAGGCTAGCCAGCAGGTGGGACCTCCGGAGAGAGACTGTAGAGGCGGGACTTCTCCTGAGCTTTCTCTCCGAGGGCCCTGCAAGAGGTTGGAATGTGGAAGTGCCACCCACAAGGGCAGTAAGAAGGGACAGGAGGTGGGAGAGAAGGAAGGGAGGGATTTGACATCCCTGTGGAAGCATGAGGACTGGATTGTGAAGGTTTCGTACCTGGTGGTCGTTGGGATATAGCATTTTCTGGAGTCCGAGGCTGGAGAGCCGTCCCGCTCCTGTGTGAAGAGGTAGATGGGGTGGCCGTGGGGACAGGGGTCTGGGGGGGGGGGGGTGCAGAGGTCAGAGACTGAACCAGCCCCTTGGTTTTATTTCCGCTGCCAGACTGAGGACCATTTAGATCTGGTAAGTTGAGGCTGTGAGGTGTGTGCTGTGGCTTTGAACTCCGGGTCCACCCGTGGCTCGTGCCCCAGCATGGAGTGTGCGTGTGCCCCCTGCCTCCCGCCTGTGTGTGTCGTGTGTGTTGTTTGTTTACTCGGTTGTTTGCCAGGAGCTGTGCTCAGTGCCAAGCGGGGTATAGAGGTGAATGGGGCAGGGGTCAGGGTTAGACATGCATGTGTTTGTACCTGTGTGGACGTGGACGTCTTTATGTGATGCGTTCACACAGACACCCCTTAACCCTGTGTGTGTGTGTGTGTGTGTGCGCGCGCGCAAGGGGGTGGGCCGGCCCCTGGCCTTGGAGGGCCCGTCTGGATGTGCCCCAGGACGCCTGCATCGGCAGGGCTGGACCATACTTGCCCTCTGACTCAGTCCCACTGAGCACTCTTGGAACCCAGGACAGGGACCTCCTTGGGAGGGGTGCCAGCCAGACCGTGGCAGCACTTTCCCAGAGGCAGCTGCGGCCCAGGGCCAGGCCGGGGGTGTCCTTGGTAACTCCCTGCCTCCTCTCGGCCTCCCTCGAGCTCAGTCCCGCTCGCAGCCCGCCTCACCTGCGCTCCCAGACGCTCGCAGCCGCGCACGCGCGCTCACGCTCCCATCCCGGCCCCGAGCCAGGAGCGGGGCGGGGGCTCCTCCCTCCCCAGCTCCCTGACGGGAGGCCAGAGAGGCTGGAAAAGGCAGGCGGGCTTTGGCGGCCAACACAGCGGCAGTTTCGGCCCCAGCGTGGAGCTGGAATAAACAAGTGACTCAGCGGCAGATGGAGCTGACAGCCCCACACGCGTGTGTGCTCACACGCAGGCACACGCCACGCCTGGCAGATGCAGGCGCGCCTTCATCCCTGCACGCGTGCATGCGCCCCTCGCTGGGCCCCGGCGTCCCCGTGACGGCGTCGGCGTGCGTGTCCGCGCCGAGGCGTCCCCGCCAGGCGGGCCCGCCCCCCGCCACCCGTTGACACCCGCTTCTCTCCCGCAGAACAACGCCCAGCGCCTTGGGGCCTCCCAGTCGACCCACTCGCTCACCACCCCGGTGGTTTCCGTGGCAACACCGAGTTTACTCAGCCAGGGCCTCCCTTTCTCCTCCATGCCCACTGCCTACAACACAGGTGAGTGGCTGCGTGCCCTTGGCCTTGGGGCACTGTTCCCCGGAGGGGGGAGGGGAGGGGGGAGGGGGTTGCTCCAGCCCCAGCGGGGAGCCCCCACCTGGCTGCAGGTGCCAGACTCAGCAAATAGAAAGAGAGAGGATGCCCCCTGAAATTTGAATTTCAGATAAAACCGCGAGTAATCTTGCAATATAAATACGTGTCAAAGACTTTTTTCTGCTAAAGTATGTCCCAAAGATGTACTCGTGTTAAAAAAACTATTCATTGTTTTGTCTGAAATTCAAATTTGCTAACTGGGGATCCCTCGTTTTAATACAGGACTTAATGGAAGAGGAGTTCCTGTCCTTGAGGAACCTCCTTGTCTGAGGAGGGGCCAGGCCAGCGGCGGGTGGGGGGGGGGGGTGCTGAGCACATGACTCACGCTGCCCTTGTGGGGGCAGGGCAGGCTTCCTGGAGAAGGGACAGGTGGAGGAGGCCAGAGAGAGGGAGGCCTGTCAGGAGGGCTTGCCCAGCCTCTCGGGAAGGCCAGCTGGGGGCTTCGGGCAGGGGGAGGAGGGAGGAGACGGCCTCTCACCCAGGAGGTGGCTCTGCTGTGGGGGGTGATGGGGAGGGGAGAGGAGGGCCCTGACAAAGGGAAGGTCAGAGAGGGGTGTGAAGGTGGAGAGCCGCTTGGGGGGCGCAGGAGAGGCCTCTGGGTAGAAGAAATCAGGACACCCAGTGCCCAGGCTGTGCTGGGTCCCCGGGGCTGTCCTGGCCTGTGTCACCCACTGTCCCCTCCCAGCAACAGCCTGTGACACTTTCAGCCATCCTGGCCTGCACTCTGTTGTTGCATCAGGAAGGACTTCTCAGTGGGGACGTGCCTTGTCACCTCCTTTCAGAGGCAGCCCCCACCCCCCACCGCCGGTCCCCTCGCTCGGGAACAGCTTGCGTTAGGGCTGTTTTGTGATCAGATCAAACTAGACCAAAAGACCCCTACGCTTCTCCAGCCACCCCACACCCTGGTTCCAGAATCACACCATGACGCCTGTACAAGTACAGAATCGAGGTGTCCGGCTGGCTCCGTTGGCAGAACGTACAACTCTCCATCTCAGGGTTGTGAGTTCGAGCCCCACGTTGGGCGTAGAGATTGCTCAAAAATTAAAAAAAACAAAACCAAATACAAGAGTCTATCTCTTCCCCTGGGCGAAAATCTAGAACCCAGCAGCGTCCATAGGGATGCCCCTTGGGGCAGGTAAGAGACCTGGGGGAAGCACCTCATGTTGAGGGGCCAGACCCTGATGAGTGTCTGTGTCCAGATCTTATCGCCCAGGTGTCTAATGAGTCCCCTGTCCCTGTGTGTGTTCCTGTACGTGGACCCACTGCCCGGTTACGCTGTCCTGGGGCAGCCTCAGGCGGCCGTCCTCCGGGGCCCCAGTCTCCTCATCTGGAAGAGTCGTGGGCCCGCAAGGGGTCTCTCAGGCTCCCTGGGGGCTGGCAGGGCGTTTGGCGGAGGGCAGTGCAGGCCACTCTCCAGGAGCTGTTGTCTGGGGGGCTCCCGAAACACGTGGTGGTGCCTTCCTGCCGCCTTCTGTGGCCCTTGCAGGTCTCCTCAAGCAGGAGGGGAGCTTAGTGGGTGTCCATGAACTAGGGACAGGCGCCCACCCAGCAGGGCCAGACTTTAGACTCCGTTTGTCAGTCTGGTGTGAGGGCAGATTGTAACCCTGAGCCTGGGCCCTGCGGCCCCGCCGGGAAGTGTGGGCTTCCTCACGTTGTCCCAGAGACCAAGGGCCCCAGTTCTCTTGCTGCAGGAATAGGTGAGCAGGCCTCGGTTTAGACAGCACGTGTTTTCAGGTGACCCTAGGTATCTAAACAAAACCCCGGCAAACACACCGCTGTTTGGTTATTCCCCGTTCATAGTCCTTGGCCCCCGTTCAAGTTGCGGCTGAAGTTGATCTGGCTCCGGTAATGTCCTGGGTAAGGGACAGGCCTGGCCCCTTGTTGACCCTGGCTGCGGAGGTCTGGCTCTGTTTGCTCCGGGAGCAGATCAAGTGGGCCTGTGGGCCGTGTTCCTCCTGCCCAGGGTGGCGGGCGAGGACGCAGTGCGCCTTTCTAGGCTGGGCTTCCTTTTTGTAAGATGAGTGTGGCAAGGAGTTGGTCCTAGGGGCTCCTCCTGCCCTGGCTCTGGTTTTTAAGCAGGCGTCTCGAAGCTGCTGGCTGATCTTAGAAGATCAGAGGCAAGTGTGGAACAGACATCCCTAGGGGGGATTTACGGGTAATCGGAAGCCCTGGGGTCTTGCCTCCGCTCAGCCATTGGCTTTCTCTGTGAGAAGCTCATGCTTCTCCTAGAGGCTCCCCAAATGAGAGGCTGCAGTTGCCTCGTTTGTGGATCCGGAATATTTCCTGAGTGCCAGAGTGTGTTGTGTGCGCCCCACGTGTGAGAGCTCGGTCCTCACAACCGCTGTGCAGTGCGTTTGGCTCTCGTGTGTCCGGTCCATAAACAGCAAGGCGCTTGTCCCCGCTCACGGACCTCCGTGGAGGCCACCGGGACGTCTGACCACGTTGCTCTGGCCCTTCCCCTTGCTCTGTGCCCGGCGGTGTCTTCCCTGCGCGAAGCTGGGGCCACAGCATGCGACTCCTCGAGGAAGAGCATGGTGGTGTGGTGGCGACAGCACACGGGGTGCGCCTGTGCCCACTGCCACTGCCGTTTGTCACCTTGGGCTCCGAGGGGGACGCTACTAAACCACCCCAAACAGGCTGCAGCGTGAAATACACCAGCGCGTGTAAATCGTGAACCCCCTCGTGTTGGTTTAGTTTCTGATGGAGATTCCACAGCTTCTTCACGAAGACGGGAATTTAGAAAGTGAGAAGCCAGGGGAGGCTTGGCCGGCTATGCTGAGGGCAGGCTCCCCTCCCCAGCCCCCTGTTCCGCGGGGGCCCATCAGGGCAGGCGAGGCAGTGGAGCCTCGCCACCCTCCTCTCCCTGACTGGTGTGGGCGGTCTCGAGGCCACGGGTGGAAGGACGGCGACGGTGGTCTGCCCCAGAACACCATTCCCGGCGTGTCCCCGCAACGCCCCTCTGTCTGGGAAAGGCCCCGAAGTCCTGGCAGTGGAAGAGGTGACACTTAGACTTATATTGGGCCTTCCTGACTTCTTCCTCCTCTTTTCCAGTCGACGTTCTGAAAGCGATACTTACGGGTGGTTACAAAGAAACGACTTCAAGGCCGTTTTAAAAACCCAGCCCCTGGGGGCGCCTGGGTGGCGCAGTCGGTTAAGCGTCCGACTTCAGCCAGGTCACGATCTCACGGTCCAGGAGTTCGAGCCCCGCGTCAGGCTCTGGGCTGATGGCTCAGAGCCTGGAGCCTGTTTCCGATTCTGTGTCTCCCTCTCTCTGCCCCTCCCCTGCTCATGCTCTGTCTCTCTCTGTCCCAAAAATAAATAAACGTTGAAAAAAAATTAAAAAAAAAAAACAAAAAACCCAGCCCCTGGTGGTGGTTACGATTCGCTTCAGCTGTGGGTGCTGGTGCCCGGCACGGTGACGGACGCCGCACGTGGGTGTGCCCGCTGACCTGTCCCCTTCTCCCCCGCCCCTGCAGATTACCAGCTGACCAGCGCAGAGCTCTCCTCCCTCCCAGCCTTCAGCTCGCCAGGGGGGCTGTCGCTCAGCAGCGTCACCGCCTGGCCGCAGCCGCAGCAGCCCCAGCCGCCCCAGCCGCAGCCGCCCCAGCCGCCGCAGCAGCCGCAGCCGCCCCAGCCGCCCCAGCAGCCCCAGCAGCCCCAGCAGCCACCCCAGGCGCAGCCCCACCTGGTCCCCGTGTCTCTCAGCAGCCTGATGTGAGTCCCGGGGCTCCGTGGGAGGGTTGGGGACAGAGCCGAGGGCAGGAAGACGGGGTCCTCTGGGGGAGCTGGGGCCCCTTCGAAGGGCCCTGTCACCGGCGGACAGCATAGAACACTGAACGCCGAGCGGCCCCGGAGACCCAGCCGGAGCCCCTCCCCTGCCAGCCCAGAGTACCAAGGGGCCGTGGCTGACACCGGCCAGAAAGAACTAATGTGGCTTCTTCCTTCTTTCCCTCCCGTGGCCCCTCTTCTCTTGTCTCCTCTCTGTCCCCTCATCCCTCCACACCCCCACCTCCTCCTTCTCCCTCCCTTGCCCCCCCATCACCCTGTGTTCCGTACCTCCTCTGCTTCTGCCCCCCCCCCCCCCGGTGCCCAGCCCGGGCAGCCCCCTGCCCCACGTGGGGGCCGCCCTCACGGTCACCACCCACCCGCACATCAGCATCAAGTCAGAGCCGGTGTCCCCCAGCCGTGAGCGCAGCCCTGCGCCGCCCCCTCCAGCTGTGTTCCCGGCCACCCGCCCTGAGCCTGGCGACGGCCTCAGCAGCCCCGCCGGTGGCTCCTACGAGACCGGGGACCGGGACGACGGCCGGGGGGACTTCGGGCCCACGCTGGGCCTGCTGCGCCCGGCCCCCGAGCCCGAGGCCGACGGCTCCGCCGTAAAGAGGATGCGGCTCGACACCTGGGTACTGTAGCGTCACCCTCCTGCCCGCCAGTGTCCGCTGCACCCCGGGGCCCCCTCCCCGCCCCCCCCCCCCGCCCCTGCATCGCCCTCGTGGGGCAGCACCGCCACCTCTGCCCACCCCCACGGGCCCGTCCGTCTGTCCCTCCAGCACCAGGCCCGCACCCGTGTCCGCCGGCTGCCTCCAGTGCCCTGGCCCTGCAGGGAGAGGGGAGTGGGGGGCACAGACCCCCACAGCCTGGGCCCTCACACCCCTTCTCCATCTCCTCTCTTCGCAGACATTAAAGTGACGATTCCCACCCCCCTCCTCTCAGCCTCCCTGATGAAGAGTTGACAATCTCACCGCCCACCCCTCCCCGCCCCGGGCTCCTCCCGCTCGACCCCACTTCCTTTTGTGCCCCGTGTCCTGTTGACGGTTACATTTGTGTATAATTATTATATTATTATTATTATTATTATATTTTTTTTAATTTGGATTCTCGCTTTGGAGAGGGGATGCTCCCGTCCCCTCTTTCTGCACCCCCACCATGTTACTGGCGAGGGGTGCTGTTTTTGCGGGAAGGGGGGGGACACTTTGCACGTTGTTCACATATGCTGCAGGAGGGGGTGGGGAGCCCGATAGGCCTTTGGGACAGGACAGGTGCCGAGCCCTCCCGCCCCGTCCCCCAGAGAGAGGGAGATAACCAAAAAAACTACCAAACAGCAAACCCCCTTACAATAGACTGAACCCCAAAGTCGGCTGGACGGGTGGGTTTGTGTTTCGGCGGGGAGGTGAGGCAGAGGTTCTGGAAGGGGTCTCTGCTTCTGGGCTGTTCTGCGGCCACAGGCACGTGGGGCGGAGTATCCAAGCCCAGCCCCCTCATGCCCTCCCCCCCTCCACAGGACACACTCTCACTGATTCTCGAGCGAGCTGCACCCCCAGGTGTGGGAGCGCCGGCCGAGCTTGTGGGCTGGGAAGGCCGCCTGGGAATCTGAGGCTGGGGGCAGAGAGCTGGGGTGAGGGGCGGATCGGGGCCCCCTTCCTTCCCTAGCGGTTTCTCTAAGACACACAGTGCAATAGCCCCATCCCTCAGCTGACACCAGCCCCAGGAAGCGGCCCCAGAGCGCAGGGAGGGGAGGGAAGCTGCAGTGAGGCTGCTCAGCAGGGTCGGAACCCTCGCGTCCAGCGGCAGGTGTGAGTGGGGCTCGCTCTTCCTTGCACGGACACGTCCCCACGCCCCCGTAGGAGGGACGCCGGGGTGGCCAGAGGGTGGGAGAGGGGAGATGGGGGAGGAGGTCCGCAGAAGGCCCGCCTCCCTCCTTCCCGCCTGGGCCCTCCCTCCCCGGCCCCCTCCGGGCCCCTGCCACCCCCCCCCCTCCCCGCTCCCGGGCGTCCTCCTGGTCTGCTACCTCCTGTCCCCCCACCCCCAGGCCGCATCCCGCCTTCCCTCTTGGCTACTGTAATTGTAAATAGCAACCTTTGGAAAACGTTAGCAGTGTAACAGTCCAGGAAACTGTTTTTTTCTGTTGTTGTTGTATTGATATGAAATGAGATTCTATTTTTGTCAAAGTATATTGTAATAATAATGACTCAAACGGCCCGTACTGTACAGATGGGATTCTTCTGCTGTTGTTCTTGCCCCCCTCCCCCCCAGCCCACCCCTCCCTGCTGCCGCCCCAGCGGGGGCAGCCTCAGCACGGGGTCCTGAGACCTCAGGCTGGATCACAGATCAAAGCGGAGGGGGCAGGCCCCCAGCCTGCGATCCACCTCCCCCCCCGCCCCCCCATCTAAGGGGCCTGGCCTGAGGTAGTGTGTGCGGGCGGACTGGGGTGGGACTGGTCGCTCCTCTGCCCTGGGGGTGCAGCGCTCCCTGGGGGTCTCGTCCCAGCCCAGCGGGAAAGTAGACCAGACAAGGCCCAGTCTGTGGCAGGAAAGTGTGCCTGCCTCTGTGACCCAGCCGCTTGCAGTATTGTGACACCTGACGCAGGGAAGGAACCAGATCAAGGGGTGTGTGTGACCACACGAGCACCTGCGCGTGTTCACGAGGGCATCTGGTATTTGTGTGTGCATGGGCGTACCTTTGTGTGTCTCTGAGGCTGTTGGGGCATATACACGGATGTTTGTGTGGATTGAGCTCTGAGGGCATCTCTGTGGGTGCACGTGCCTGGGAGGGGAGGGGAGAGGGGGGAGACAGGTGGCTGTGTGCCACACGTGCCCCTCCACCCCGATCCCCATTCCCAGCCCTGTTCTACCCTGAGCTCTGACAGGCTTGCACTGCAGTTGGGGGGCGGGATCCGACAGCTGCCCCATTTGCTTGTCTTTGCGGCCCTACCTCTCTCCTGGGCTCCACGCACAGGCGGCCCCCCTGGCCCCCGGCCCTTTGCACACACACAGCTCTCTTTCCGGCTGTACACTCTTCCCCCACCCCGGCCCTGCCTTCAGGGTGACACTCACGTTCCCCTTCCTTCTGGAAGCATTTTCCTCGCCCGGGCAGTGATTTCTTCCTTACTCAGAGTTTAACCCCCACCTGCTGGCTGGGCACACAGCGCGTCCGGTCTTCCTGCACGTTCCTAGAGGGACTTTCAAGAGTCGACGAGACTTGATCAGGGCCTGGAAAGACAGTTCAGGGTGTAGCCTTGTGCATGCGTTCCCAGAGCCCTGCCCCGTGTCTGCCACAGGTAGTGCTCAATAGATGCCGAACGGGTGAATGATCGGCGCTCAGTAAACCTCGGGTGCCTGGCCGTCCCTCCTCAGGCTGTTCCTGCCGCCAGTCCGCCCACCTTTGGAAGCCGGGCTTGGCCACCACCAGACACGGGGCGGGGACGGGAGCCCCCGAGGCTCGCGGTGCAATATTCACCAGTTTTGCCCTCTGCCCTGTAATGGCAAACCTGGCTTCCGATTCCCCCGTGTGGATGTGCGTCTGTCTTTCTTCTCTCCCCTGGGGGCGGGGGCTGGTCCGTGAATGACTATGTGACATTTCTGTGATGCGGTACCCCGGGCTTTCTCTTGGGGGTAGGGGCTCCTGGCTGGCCAGATGAATGGGTCCCTGGGAACCCGGACCTCAAGTGAGGACTTCATTTCTTCCTCTCACAAGCCAAATTTGCCTCCACCTACTCCTTCCTCCTAAGAACTGGGCATTTGCCAAAGTAATCACTGGAGTCCCCCGCTGCCCCTCCCTCCCCAGCTTTCCCAAGCTCGCGGGGACAGTGGGCAAGAGGAGCCTCCCATGCCGTTGGAGCACACCATTTTCCCTCCCGCCCAGCAATGCACTCGGCACGGCGAGACCGACCCCTGACCCTGACCCAGCCCTCCCCACCTTGGACAGGAAGGAAGTTAAAGCACCTTCTCTTGATGATTATTTATTTGTTTGGAGAGACAGAAATGATGTAAAAGTGTATCTAGAAATATCTATATCTATATATTTTTAACTGACTTCTTTGGAATCTCCCGGGGAGGGGTGGGGGTGAGTTGAGGCTTTCAGGGAAGAGAGAGGCCTGCAGCCTGGGAACTCCGGTTCTCTCCTCCGCTGCCTCTCTCCACCCCCTGAGCGGCGGTGGAAGGCGTGGGGCTTGTGTGGGGGCAGGGGGCTGGAATGTTCTGTGGAGAATCTGGATTCCCTTTGTCTTCCCCATTCAGGTCCCGGAGGGAAGGGGGGAGAGGGAGGGGAGGCATGGAGGCGCCCCCCCCCCGCCCCCGGAACCCGACAATCACCCACACTCCTGGGGCCGCTCCTGGGTCCCGGGCAGGGCGCGTCCAAGTGTGTGACTGTTGATTTGTTTTCGATATTTCTTTTCGTGCTGTATGGTGATGCTTTCTTAGTATTCTACACAATAAGAAGACAAAGTCCTCGGGATTCTTATGAGTTTTGTTTGAAAACTCTTTCACTATATTTGTTGTAAAGAGGTTTACTATTAAAAGAAAAAGAATACACGTTTCTGATACTCGGGCTTGGGTTCTGGTTTCTTTGGTGCGGCCGGCAGAGGAGAGGGTGACTGTGGGGGGTGTCCCCTCAGCAGGAGGGGGTGTTCTCCGGTGACAGGTTCCTCAAGGTGCGGGGTCAAAAGCAGAGGCAGCCCCAGGAGGAGAGGGTTGTCCCGCAGGAAGTCCCCCGAAGGATCTCGGGACACGGGAACACCCGTAAGAGCACCCAAGGCCAGGTCAGGAACAAGGGGGTGGTCGGGGGGAGGCTTCACTACTGGAAACCCTTTCTGTGGCAACAACTTGCCGTGGGTCCCATGGTCACAGTGTGCGGGCGTGTCTGCCCTCTTCTCCCTCTGACAGTGCCGGGGAGCCTCTCCCTGCGGTCCTGAGGCGTCCCCACGGGCCCCCCAAGCTGGTGCCCTCCAGCAGGGGCAGGGGACCCCTATTCCCGCCCCACACCTGCTGAGTGTCCGCAGAGGCCCACGCTGGGTGCGAAGACGGAGGTGGAGGGAGTCCTCGTCGCATGGTTCACGCTCTGGGCCCCGGGTTCTTCATCTGTCCCGGCCCTGCCTCCCCGGGGCCACCGCGGGCCGCACCTCACTGGGTCCCCCCCGCTGCGGCAGACAGAGAGGAGGAGCCAAGCAGGAAGGGCCCGCCGTCCTCCAGATGTGACTCCCCTTCCCCTTGGCCGCCAGCTGCCCCAACCTGGCCCTCGTGCCCTCGCGCAGCCGTCCGTCGCCCCGACTCGTGGTGGGCATGCGTGACCGCGAACCGCCGCAGAGGGGAAGGCCTGAGACTGCCGAGGCCAAGCCGTGACTTCCGTCTCTCTCTCCGTCTCGTCCTTTGCCCCTGGGGAAGTCAGATGCCACGCTGTGGGCACGACCGCAGCCCCGGGGAGAGGCCCACACGACCGAGAACCCGGGCCTCCCATCAACAGCCTTTGCGAGCGGCCCCTGTCTCCCCTGTCCTCACCGTGTCCGAGCTTCCGCAGACACTGCTCCAGGGGACACCCACCTGCGCCCGCGAGGTGCCCTGAAGTATCACCCGGATCCCCGAGCAAAACCCCTGTCCTTTGTCCCTGGCACCTCTGTTCCTCAGACCATGTGGCCTGCATCACTACAGCCCACAGGCATCTCCTGCCCTGCTCTCCTTCCTGGACGTGTAGAAGACTGCATTTCCCAGTCACCGTAAGTCAGGCGCGGTCATCGGACTGGTTCTGGCCAAGACATGCGTCGCTCTCGAAATCGCACTGGCACTTGTGCTCCAAGCGCTCTGTCCCTGTTGGGGGAGCGGCGGGAGCCATCAGAGTGGCCTGGGTCGCTAAGGGGTCTCCGGTGCTGTCCAGTAGGACAGGGACTTTGTGTGACTAGGAAATAAGCGTGTCGGGCCACAGAGATGTTAGTACTGTGTCTGCACCATGACCTCCCCTATCCTGACTGATGGGGCATCCACTCACACCTGCACAGCCCCGAAGCCCCACGGACCGCGGTACCCCCTGTGGCGGGGCACAAAGGTCTCTGAACTTGCAGTCCGCAGCTGGCTTGCCTGCTGGTCCCACCGCCTCGCGGTCGTGCGGCCTTGAGCGGTCCCCCTCTCCACGCTGCTGTTTCATCAGCTGGAAGATGCCTATTTCATAGCTGCCTATTTTCTCGAACCCCTGCCTCCCCTTCCCCGGCCACCCCCACCCACCTCCGTTGTGCAGTTCTGGTCCTCTAACATCGCAGGGGGCTTTGGGCCAAGTCCAAACCCCACCGCTTGGCTCCCAGCCTCCTCAAAGGGCCAGCCCAAACTCTTGTTCAGGCTTAGTCCCCGTGTGTCCCAGCTGCACACTCCTTGGAGTCCAGGCCGACCAGGAGGCCCGCTCCGGGCCCTGACAGATCGTTCGTATCTTTGCTCCCGCCATCTCTCCGTCTGAAATGCGACAAGCGTGTATTGAGCGCCTACTCTGTGTGAGCCCGTTTGTTAGGCCCCGGAGATGGAGAGACGGACCAGACGCATCGAGATCCTGACTCCAGGCAACTCACAGCTCAGTGGGGACAAGGGCCAAGTGACGCAACACTTAACACCTGACTCAGCAGTCTGTACTAAATGTCACATAGGAAGGGTGTGAGTGGGCTGTGGGATCAGACTTGAGGCACACCCAAATCCAAGCCAGTTAGAGATCAGGAGAGTCTCCTTGGAGGTGTCTGGGCTGGGTCTGAAGGCATCCGGAGTTCCTGGGCAAACATGTACAAGGAAGGCATTCCTGCTGGCAGGGAGAGCATGTGGGGTGGGGAAGGAGAGCGGTGCGCTCCAGAAGAGCGTGGGGCAGGTCGAGGGAACAGCATATAAAGCTGAAGCCTCACTGTGAAGGGCTGTGATTGCCAAAGTTTGCACTTTATTCTGGAGATGTGTGATCATCGAAGGTTTTTTTTTTAATGTTTATTTTTGAGAAAGAAAGAGCACAAGCAGGGGCAGGGTGGGGGAGGGGCAGGGAGAGAGGGAGACGCAGAATCCAAAGTGGACTCCAGGCTCCCAGCTGTCAACAGAGCCCGACGTGGGGCTCGAACCCACGAACCGTGAGATCATGACCTGAGCCGAAGTCAGCCCAGATGCTTAACCAACTGAGCCACCCAGGTGCCCCGGTCAGGCCATCAAAGAGTTTTTTTTGTTTAATTTTTTTTTAATGTTTTATTTATTTTTGAGACACAGAGAGACGGAGCATGAGCAGGGGAGGAGCAGAGAGAGAGGGAGACACAGAATGGGAAGCAGGCTCCAGGCTCTGAGCTGTCAGCACAGAGCCCGACGCGGGTCTCGAACTCACGAGCCGTGAGATCGTGAAACGAGCCGAAGTCGGATGCTCAACCGACCGAGCCACCCGGGCGCCCCCCTCAAAGGGTTTTAAGTAAAAGAGGGACTTGGTCAGATTTGCATTTCAGAAAGCCCCAGCCTGTATAACTCCTCCTGACAGCAGAACTGAGGCCCAGATGGGGTCCTTTACAAGTGAGAGAGGGTCAATTTAGTAAATACTAGTTTTCAAGATTTTATTTTTAAGAAATCTCTACACTCAGAGTGGCACTTGAACTCGCAACCCAGAGATCAAGAGTCACACATTCCACTGGGCCGGCCAGGTGCCCCTTAGTAAATATTAAAAAGGGAGAATAACAGGGCTTGGAAACCGCCTGGTGAAGGTACAGGAGGAAGGAAACGGAGGGGCGCCAGTGGCTCCCAAACTGAGCCTTGGAATTCTTTTTTTTTTTTTAAACGTTTTTTTTTAATTTATTTTTGGGACAGAGAGAGAGACAGAGCATGAACGGGGGAGGGGCAGAGAGAGGGAGACACAGAATCGGAAACAGGCTCCAGGCTCTGAGCCATCAGCCCAGAGCCCGACGCGGGGCTCGAACTCACGGACCGCGAGATCGTGACCTGGCTGAAGTCGGACGCTTCACCGACTGTGCCACCCAGGCGCCCCCTGAGCCTTGGAATTCTGACGGGGTGGTCGGGCTGCAGCCCCAGGTGCGTCTGGAGAAGGGAAGTTTTGTTTCAGATGAACCGAGTCCCGGGTACGCGTGGAAGCCATTGCACACTGTTGATAGATGGTCATGCTGTTCAGGCCTGGAGGGTGAGATCACCACGTGGGCAGGGAGGTTTTTCTGAAGAGGGAAGCCATTCGTGGTGTTGGTCACCCATGAAGACATCAACCTCAGGACACGGGAGCTCCGAGGACCGTGAAGGAAGGCTGGGGGGCCTGGCGAGAAGAGTCACGTCGAGGCCCTGAGCCACCGAAGGGTAGCAGTGTTGTGTAGGTGCGATTAACCAGACATGTATTTCCTATCTGTGGTCTCCTGCCTTTACCAAAGCCTTGCTTGACTCACTAGCCTTGTGCTAATCTCAAACAAGGGAAAACTCACTGATGAATTCTTTGAGGCATCAAAGGGGGGTGGGTGGGTACAGGTGCTCTGCTCCCCAGGGGTGGCTGCGGGGGTACGTCAGGGGTGGTAGGGGAGCGGGGGAACCTCGGGAAGATCTGGTTCCAAAGGCCCCACTGCTCCTTCATAGGGACACCCAGTGCACCCTCAGAGGTTCTTGGTTTTTTGTTTTTTAATTTTTTTTTAATCTTTATTTTTGAGAAAGAGACAGAGTGAGAGCAGGGGAGAAACAGAGAGACAGGGAGACACAGAATCCGAAGCAGGCTCCAGGCTCTGAGCTGTCAGCACAGAGCCCGATGCGGAGCTCGAACCCACGAACTGTGAGATCATGCATGACCTGAGCTGAAGTCGGACGCTTAACCCACTGAGCCACCCAGGCGCCCCTCTTGGTTTTCTTTTGATGAGGGAAGAAGACACTTCTCAGGCACCTGAAGAATATTCCAGAGGAACAAAAACCATTCTTGATCCATAATATGGGCTCAGTAAGTGTGAGTCACTACTTTGGTTACTGCTACTTGTCAAAGACAAGAAACTGGATGGATGACTTCCTAGGGTAAGAAGAGGTCTGTGCACCCAACCTGCTCTACACCTGTTTTTACCTTTGAAACTTTTCCTGCCATTCAAGGCTCCTTTCCGAGAAAAACTTGTCCTGGTTTCCCTGTCTTGCCCCACTGGTTCGTGCCAGGGGTCTTGGGAGGCCTCCTTTATAGCGCCCAGCTCATCCTACCCCGAAGTGCAGGCCCTAGTTTCCTACTTTTTTCTCTACATCTGGACTGAAAGCGCTCCCCTTTTTCGTATCTGGCTCAGTGCCTGGCACACAGCGTGTTCCGTCGGACTAAACGGGACACTGGGCTTTGTAAACTGCGGAGCCCTACAAACGTGGCGACGCTTTTTTTTCCCCCCAGGGTGTGGCGACTTTCTGCAGCTTCTCCTCTACTTTCCAGCTCCTGATCCAACAGGGTGGAAGAGGGGTGTGGCTTCCAGTTTCCTGGGTCCACTGGAGAACGAGCACCCACTGGGCTCCTGTCCCCAAAGAGGCGGCCCTGGGGAGACGGGAAGCAAAGGGTGGTATCTGGTCGTCCAGCCGAGGAGGCGGCCAGGCCAGTTCGCTGTAGCTCATGTTCTTCTGACTCATTCCGCAGTCCCATGGGCTGAGTAACTTTTCCAGCCTTGTGATTGTGGAAACGTGTTTCAGGAACAGCGAGCGGATGTGAAGAGGACACGGGCGACCCCACCCCAGGCTCCAAGGTGGCTCCTGCTGGAGTCGGTACAGACGGCTTATTTGTTTGCAGACTTCCATCACCCCGTGTCACTGCCTTCCTCCACAGCTGGCAAACCCGAGGGCGCCAAGCAACCGGCGGCTCCCGGGTCTGTCCCCTGCGCGTCTGGCAGGTCCCGGCTGGGAGGTGTAGCGCGGAGGAACCTGGGGGCCAGAGTTTACGGCCGCTGGGACTCGGCTGCATTTGCCCTCCCGCGATGTGGGCTCGCTTTCCCGCAGCCGCCGCTCTCCGGTCCCGCAGGACTACCGGGCCGCCCCCGCCCCCGCCCCGGCTGCGTCCCCGCCACGTGCCGCTCAGGAGCCGGAGGCCCCGCCCCCTGGCGACCCCGGCCTCCCGCCGGCCCGGAGGACGACTCCGTGCAGGGCGAAAGGGGCGGGGGGGGGGGGGGGGGAGGTTGCAAAGGAACACCGGAGAGCGCCAGGCATACAGCAAGCGCTCAATAAATGGCCGACTGGCAACTGCCCGTCGTCACTGAGCCCAGGACCCTTTACGTCGGCCCGTCAGTCGCCCACTGCCCCTCTCCGCCGCGACGCGGCAAATAAAGCAAACGTTAATGGTTAAGCAGCAGGTCAATCGCGCTCCCCCCAGCGCGGGAGCGGACAAAGACCCGAGGCCACGCCCAGCGCGCCCACCGTGGGGCGGGGTAGTGGATCCTGAGAATCCCCCCACGCCCCCGTTGGCTATTCCAGTGAAGGACGGGGCCATCAGCCAACCGCAGCCCAGGCACGACGCATGCGTCCACAGAAGCTTTAGCCCTAGATGGGAAAAAAAGCCGCGGGCGCACCGCTGTGGCTGCGTCTGGCCAGGACCTGGGGAAGCGGGTGCGCATGCGTGAGCCCGACACCACCCTCTCCCTGCGAGACGCGAGCGTACGCAACGTGGCCGGCCGGGGTCTCCGGGGGCGCGCCCCGCAGGGAGGGACCTCGGCCCCACGCGTGCGCGCGGGCCGCGATCTCGCGCGAGGCCGTCGGTGGACGACGCCCCGCTGGCCCCGCGCGCCCGGCCGCCGGCGGGGGCCCCCTCCTGGCAGCCGAGGGCCCCCCGATCTCTGGGGACCACAGCCCCTGACCGCGCACACCCAGGAGGCCGCGACCCCCACCCGCGCAGGCCAAGACCCTCAATCCTGGAGGCCGAGACCCCGGCCCTTGAGAGGACTGCCCCCGCCCCGTGGGGCGTTGCTGCACTGGACAGACCGACAGAGAAGCCCCGGAGCACGACAGACATTCGGAGCCATGTTCATAAACTGCAAAATACGCACAATGAAGCAGTATAGTGTCTATGTGTGTGTGGGAAAATTTTAAAAAGGCCGAGGAATGATAAACACAATGTTCATCAGTAGTTATGTTGGAGAGGGGTTGGGGTGGGATGCGGAAAACCAGGCGGGTGCTAGTGGTAACGTTCTAGTTATCGGGTTAAATGGTACATGGAAGGGTATTTCCTTATGGTTTATACATAACGCACAGGACGGTTACTCATTTGTATAGAATATGATTTAGAAATAAGTGGAATCACCTCGCCTCCCAAAACAAAACAAAAGACGCGGTTGGAGAAGGAGAAGGTCTTACCTGTATTGCACTCGATTTCCAGAGCATTTCTGCACATGTTGTCAGTTGAGTCTCACGCCAGCCCTTCAAGGTATTGTCTCCATGTGCAAGATGAAGAAAGGAGACCAAAAATTCATGAGGCCGGTGGCACAAAGACAGGAAAGGTGAGCGTGCAGAAGGTCAGCGGGGAGCCCTGGGCAGTTAAATCTCCAGGGTGCCGAGCACTGTGCCTGGAACAGAGAACGTGGTCGGCAAGCACTCGTTCAGCGGGTGAGTGACGGAACTTTCTGACCGTGTGGGTGTCCAGGAGTGACAGGAGCTGCCCCGAAGGCAGGTGCCCTGCTCAGCGGCTGGCTGACCACCGTGGGGACCAGGAGGACGAGAGAGGCCACTTTGGGCAAACTTCGGAGAGAAGCCCCCTCTGTGACTGTTTACGTGAGTCTGTATATCCGAGGCTGAAGACAAGACCATGTTACGATAATAAGGTTCTCGCCTGCAGTGGGGCAGCAGTCCCCAGAGAAGGGCCGGGACAAAAGAGACGTTTTGAAGGGAAAGTTCATAGGACTCGTTGCCGGAATGGGTATGAGGTGTGTTGTTGTTGTGTGTGTTGTTGTGTGTTGTCTGTGGCTCCCGGATGCTGTGCCGCTGACTTCACAAGGGCGTAGAGGAACGTAGATTCGTGCCTAGCAGGTGGTTTGCGATGCAGGATAGCGCTCAGGACGGGTAAGGGCTGACGACACGCCGACACGCCAGGGAAACAGCACCTCAGTTTGAGTTAGGAGACCCGATTCCTAGGCCTGTCACCCGGGACACGTCACTTCATCTGAGTGTTTGGTACAGAACGCATACGCGCAACAAGAACCGAAAAGAAGAATGTGCCTGAACCCCTTGTCCACATCTAGTTAAATCGACTCCTGTAGTTAAATATGCAGATACCCGCCCCTGGAACTGTGCTTGCCTCCGTTGTCCCATGATGTTACGTCCTTCATTCTGGGACTGCCACATTTGTGCTGGAAGTGCTGTCTTACCCGAGTTTCTGTCCCCCCCCCCCGCCCCCCGCCGTGCCTGGCACAGAGCCGGAGCTCGGTAGATGTGTGTTGCCCCGCACAGAATTGTGTGAACTAGAAAGAACATTCATTTCCCCAAGACCTAGGTTTCCTTATTTGTAAATGCGACTAGTTGACCTTTAAAATTCTTTTGAGTTCTGGACTTCTGTTATCCAACCATGTTCTACTGATTGAGAAGACTGAACTAGCTGATTGCTGAATTCCTTTCCAGCTCCAGTGTTCCGTTGTGATACTGAGTGGCCGGCAATCTCACAGAAGCCGCGGTTGGGCGGGTCCTCAAAGGGAAAGCGTGGAGAAGGTTGAGGACAGAGACAGCACCCAGTTGTCCCAAACCAGAGTGGCACAGAATGACCAGGCTGGGAAGCAGGAAGAATACGAATGGCAGAGTGTCAAACTGAGACGCCCAGAGGAGCCAGGCGGAGGATGTGAATGTGGGACGTGGCCCCGCCGTGTGAGGGAGGCCATGCCCACCCAAGGAAGTCCGCGGTCTCTTCCAGTTTTTGAGATGAAGCTGGACTCCCAGCGTTTTATTTGAAATCCTGTGATTTTTAAGTACTGACAACCAATTCAGATTATTTTTAAAACTCCGTGCAGGTTAAAAAACAACAACAAACGAACAAAAAAGCCCTCCACGCCTCTTGGCCTGCTGGCCTCTACCCTCGCTGGCATGGTGCCCTCAATCCGCGCATGCCCCAGCACGATGTTGCTGGAAGTTTCCCGTTTCTGTTCACGCCGGTTCTCCGATAGGCCAACCCTTCCCGATACTCCCAGGACTTTGCTCATTTATCCCCTCCCTGCCTTCTGTTTTCAGCGTCTCCCTTTATGCTTGTGTCTCCTTCAGTCTCGAAACATGCCAGCGTCTTTCCACATCCTGAAGACGCTGCTTCGTTCTCCTACGGTCCCTTCCAGGGCCTTTCTAGAAAGTTCTTTCTTTTTCCCTTCCACAGATTTCCTAGCAGAATCCACTGCATTCTCCCTGTCTTCCTGTTGTGAGCCGGCTTTGCTGCTCAGCTCGCTGTAGTTTAAGGTCTGCCTCCGTGATTCCACTGAAGGTTTTCTGACCAGGGCAGAGGTCTCTGTTGCTGAATTCATGAGACTGCTCCAACTAGGCTAAACTCACACTCAGAGACCCAAGTGGTGTCCTTTGCTTTAATCTATTACCTGAGAAATGTCGCATCGGTGTTTATGGAACCAAACGGGAAAGTGTCCTCGAGAAAGGACAGTCGGCACCATGGGATTTGCAGACAGATCAAAGTCTGTGTCGGCCACACGAAGCCCACTGGGTTGTAAGAAAAGGAGATTGCCACTAGCTTTTGAGAGGACAGTTCCGGCAGAGGCAGCTGGAAGGTACGCTGCTGTAGTCTGTGAAGAAAAGGGTGGTGACGTGATGACAGACGGTGCCCAGAGGTGGCGCCTCGGACAAGTTTGGCACCACGGGAAGCGACATCAAGCAGGAGGTATTGGAGACACGCGTGCCCGTCAGAGTCCCTGAGGTTGAGGAAATCCTGGCATGTCTGCAGGTAAAGCGGGCAAGCCAGTGGCACGGGAGATACTGGAAATGCTGGGGAAGGACTACCTGAGAGCCGGCTGCCAGGGGCGTCGGGAAGAATCGAGAAGTCAGCCAGTTGAAAGGACTGGGCCGCCTTGACGAGGAAGCGAGGAGTCTCTGAAGTAGGCAGAACGGTTAAAGGCATGAGTTGTCATTCTATCCGGACTCTCGTGGGGGCAGCGGTGACGCAGGAGAGCCCCGGTGTGCGTTTCATCCGTGATACGGGAGCGACGCCCCGTCTCCAGTCACAGGGAGGCAGAGCAGATCCGGGATTGTTGGCCGCCTTAGCGACATCACTCTGCACTGGCTGTGTCCCTTCCGCTCCCTCTGCACTGGTTCCGGGGGGCTCTGGCCTTGGCTGCCCCCCTCTCCTCGTCAGGGAAGTGTCGTCCCCACACCTGAGGTTTAAGCAGCCACCTCAATGCTAGGGACTCCAATCTGCGTCTGTGACCTAGATCTCTCTCCTGAGCCTCCCGTCTATGCGCCCAGTATCTTTATGACTAGAACTGGTCATTTCTCCTTAATTCTTTATCCTAATGTTTTATTTTATTTAAACAATGTTTTTTGATGTTTATTTTTGAGACAGGAGCCACAGAACACGAGCAGGGGAGGGGCAGAGAGAGAGAGGGAGACACAGAATCGGAAGCAGGATCCAGGCTCCGAGCCGTTAGTGCAGAGCCCGACGCGGGGCTGAAACTCACAAGCCGTGAGACCATGACCTGAGCCGAAGTCGGCCGCTCGTCCGACTGAGCCGCCCAGGCGCCCCAGTGCCATATCCTAGCTAATGGCCGCAGTCATTTTGCAGTTGTCAAGCCAGATCTGGGTTTCACCTCCCTCCCCCCTCCCCCCGCAAGTGTATATGTGTATAGTAGATACTTAAAAGAACAGGAACATATTTATGTTTCGTGTGCTGGGTTTTCTTTTTCACTTACTACCGTCACGATCACTAGCGCATGTCGATAAATGCCTTTTTACATTCTTAGCTGCCGCCTGGTGTTCCCTCGCACGCGCCTACTCTGGTCTGCCGCCTTGTTGAAAACCGTTTCCTTCTTTCTGTTGTGCACAGCACTGAACGTGTCTGTACATACGCTTTTTATTTCCTTAGATTTACCACTCAGAACTGAGAGGAGGACCGAGGAGTGGGACATTTGAAAAGCTTTTAATACCTATTGCCAAGTTGGCCTTCCGGAAAAATCGTACCAGCAGTATACGGTCCACTCATTGCCTGTACCTTTGCTAGGATCGGGTGTTATATTTCATTTTTGCTGATTTAATAAATTCCATCTGGGGCGCCTGGGTGGCGCAGTCGGTTAAGCGTCCGACTTCAGCCAGGTCACGATCTCGCGGTCCGTGAGTTCGAGCCCCGCGTCGGGCTCTGGGTTGATGGCTCAGAGCCTGGAGCCTGTTTCCGATTCTGTGTCTCCCTCTCTCTCTGCCCCTCCCCCGTTCATGCTCTGTCTCTCTCTGTCCCAAAAAGAAATAAACATTGAAAAAAAAAATTAAAAAAAATAAAAATAAAAATAAATTCCATCTGAGCCTCCGAGCCCAGCCCCCATCCCTCTCCCCAACCACCCCCAACCCGCGTCCTTCTGGGTAGCTCCCCAACTCACATGTCACTTGGGACACACGTCACTTGGGAGGCGGAGGGGAAGGTGACGCCAGATTTCCCATGGGGACAGGCCTCGGTCTTAGGCTCTGGCCCCACTTCTGCTGCTCTTGTGCACAGAGCTAGCTTTCCGGCCACCCTTCAGTATCTTCCCTAATCTCCCTCTTTTCCTAACTTCCTGCCTCCGGAGGTGGTGGTTTTCTCCCTGCGCCGTTGGGGCTGATCCCCCAGGGGCACAGCTGTCCTCCCCCCATCTCTGGAAGCTTCGTCTCCCATCAGCATCGGCTCCCAGGAACAGTGTTTCTGCCTTCCATTTCCCAGCAAGCAAACCTACTCAAGTCTGTCCTGTACAGGGGAAGACAGTTCCGTCACCCCGTTACCCTCTCAAACTGCCACTTTGTCTCCGCCTTCCTTTGCCATCAAACTTCTCCCAAGGTCCCGAGAGTAATTAGGAAGAGTGTTCGTCCTCATTTGCCTCTCTCGGTTCCAGCCCCTTCTTCTCTGCTGAAACCGCAGTCTTCAGGGTCCCCAGTGACCTCAAAGCTGGTTGGAAGGCCAAGTCGCCCCCCCCCTTCAGTCAGCTGGTGACACAGGCCATGCCCTCGATGCCCTGGGAGGCTGTCTCCCCTGTCCCCGCTCTCCCCTCTCGGGACAGTGCCTGTGAGGCTGCGTGCCCTCCAGAGGTCTGCAGGCCCTCACCCCGTCTCCCCTCCCTCGCTCTCCTTCTCCCTTGGGTTTTCTCGCCTCTTTCTGGGGTACCAGGGTTCTCCTTTGCACCGATGACTCACAGGCTCTCCGGGATGCCAGACCCCGGGTTTTATAGTCACCTGCTAGGCCGCTCCACCTGGATGTGACTGCGCGGATCCCACAGGTTAGCCACCAGGCCCTGCCCACTGCTCCCCCGCCATCCGAGAGCTGCCCTGTGGCACATCCCTGCAGCGTGCCAGGTGCTTTCCATAGGCATGGAATCAGGCTCTCCCACAACCACGCGAGGCTGCCTGACTATTCCCGTCCCGGTTGTGAGGTCTCTAGTAGACGGTGGTGGTGTTCAATGAGCCTGGCTCGTGCTGGAGCCACGGTGTGGCGTTTGCCCACATAATCTCTTCCTGCTCCCCTGTGCCAGCGGCGGCCGCTCTCCAGCCCCCGCCCCCCCGTCCCTGGGAGTGTTCCCTGTGCGCCCACCCAGTACATGCCGACCCACTCCACGCAAGCGTGCGTCCCTTTTGCCTGAAACCAGCAAAGCCCTCTTCCACTGTCCCTGGCAGACTTCATTCTAAAGCACAATTTTAAATAAACCGCTACAAGCAAAGAGCCTAAATAATTTTGGTTCCGGACACGGTTCTCGCCTGCAAGGCCCCCACTCCCGTGCCAGCTTTTCGCCCTCTGGGGGCCCGTCGTGCGCGTGTGCTCCGCCCGGCTGAGAGCGCGAGCCCTGGATGTGCCACCCTGCCGCCCAGCCCAGCCCCTCCGACCCTCTCCTTCCCATCCTGTCCTCACCCTTGGGTGAGGAGGACACTGCCCAGCATGGCCACTGGGAGGAGCCCTTGTGCCACAGGCGCGCCCGCAGGACAGAGCTGTGTGACTGCGTGCTGCTGTCTGGCGAGGCCACCACGGTCCCCGTCCCTCCCCGCCCAGCAAGCACGGGGCCCTCTGCGTCTCCGTTTCCATGCTCTTCTTCCAGACGGCCTGCTCTAGACGAGCGGACCCTGGATGGGAGCCAGGGGGCCCAAGACTGCCGCCCCAGCTTGGCCACCGGTTGGCTAACAGCTCGCCTTTTGTCACCTGTGAATCAGGGGCGCTAAGCCCCGCCCCGTGAGCCTAATAAGAACTGGCCTGACGCTATTTACCAGCTACCAAGTGCCCCAAGGTTATACCTTCGTCTGATCTCAGATGGTGTCATTCCCCCCTCCCGGGCACCCTGGGCCTCCGGCTGGGAGCTCACCATCCGTGAAGGGTTCCCGCCTCCCTCCCACCTCTGCTAACAGAAAGGGATGAGCAGGAGGCGCAGCGAGGGGGCTGGAATGGACGTGACCCAGAACATCTGGAGAAAGGGGCAGAGCGGGAGCCTCGGGAAAGGACAGGTGCGGAAAGGAGCAGGGGAGGCGGTGGCCAGGTCCAGAGCCAGAGGGAAGGCTCCTCGTAGTTTTGCTAAAACACTAAGTGAATTAAAGGGAACGTATGCACGAATCTGAGCTAGTGAATGAAATGCCCCTCCCCCGGGGGAGGGATTGGAAGGCTTGGGGACACTAGGTGGCAGCACAGGGCAGCAAACCAGGGGCGAGTGCCTTCCGGCCGCGGGAGCCGGAGCTCCCCACTTTAGGCACCGCGACCCCTTCTCCACAGGTGTTCTTGCGAATGAGGACACCCTCAGTGGCGAGGACACCGAGGCGGGCGGGGAGGAGAGGCCCGGCGGGGAGCCAGGTGTTTGTCGTCTGGGGTTGTTTTCAAAGGGCCCCCGAGGATTAGAGTTTCCAACTTTCAAAAGGATACCAAAAAGAGAGGGAGTTTGGAACGAGATATGGGGAATCTGGATCAGGGTCAGGGGGATTGGGATAGGATTCCCCGACCCAACTGGCTGGGAAAAGAACTGTTGCAGGAATCTTTTCTTTTCTTTTCTTTTTAATGTAGGAATGGTCCTACCTCATCTATTCCTGCCCTCGGGACACCTCAGACCCCTCTCCTCCAGTTTCCTCATAGACGGAGAGCCCCTAACCTTTCTCCGCAGAGCAAAAGCAAAGCAGAAATCAGGCATGTAGCTCACAGAAGCTCTCCATCCTACCCTTCCATCGAGTTTGGGTTCTTTGCTACAGGATAGAAGGCTCCGCCCGAACCCAGGGACCACTGAGGACACGCCCCCCCTCAGCCAGGAAGCCCTGAAAAGCTCAGCGTGGCACAAAGCCCCGGGTTGGCCGCCGAGCCACCACCATGCAGGTGTCCTGTGTCTCGAATATGGCCCCAGCAGAAGATGCCGCCTCCGCCGCGGCCTCACTCTGCTTGTGTTTGTAATTGTGAGACAAAATCTCCCTTTCTGGATCATTTCCCCTCCCCTGCTTGCCCAGTTCAACCTCCTGTTTTAGCAGCCAGCCACGGACACGCAGACCCAGCCCCGCCTCTCATCCTGTCTCCTCTGCCTACGGGCTATGACCCCCTGCTTCTTCCCATGCTCTTCCTATGACTGAACCCCTGTAACACTTACTGTCTCTACAGTAATGCACAGAAAGCACCTGAGACGCCATTCAGCAAATGTCAATGATGGTCATTGCTAATTCTAACTTTACAAGAACTCAGTTTATAAGAACTTCCACATGCACTGTCGAACTCACCCGTCCACTCATGCATCCATTCAACAAATTTTATCAAACACCTGCTAAATGCCTGTCGCTCTTCTGGGCGCTCGAGAGAGAAAAGAACCCAATGGGCATGATCCCTGCCTTCACGAAACCTCCAAGGAAGCTTGTGGTTTTCAACGTCAGCTGACACCTGCAGAGTATTGGCCGCGTTGGGAAGAATGTTAGAAACTGGCTAATCCAGTCACTTGCCCCGGACAGAAATTCCTTCCACATCATTCACGGGTGGCCATTCTTGACCAAACTTTCTCTAGATTTGGTCTTTTCCAGCTATTTGGGCAGTCTTCCTCATGCCAAACCTAATTGGCTTGCTCACTGGCATCTCTGATCCTTCCTGCACCCTTAACTAAGTTGCCCCCCTTCGGCGGGGACCCCCAGGGCGAGCAGCGAGGGACCACAGCCCGTCTCCAGCAGTTTCTTCGTGAAGCTTCTCTTTTGAGGAGTTAGATCCTCTTTTTCAGGAATCGCGTGGGGTGTCTCCCGCTTCTGCAGATGCGTACATATCATCTGACCTGCCCCTGGCTTGCTGTGCAGAAACAGGTGAGCATCCCCCCACCCCCCACCCCACCCCCGCACTCCACCGAGCAGGAGAACGACTCCCAAGGTCGCACCGCTCACTCGGCCGACCCTCCAGGCTTTGGCTGACCCTCTTCTCGCGGCTTGTATGCCAGCAGCTCACTTGAGGTGAGCCTGCTCCAAAGTACGTGACGGGTTTTTCATCTTTCTTGATCCGGACGTGATTCCCCCCCTAACAGAGCCCAGGATGGCTTCGGCTTCCCAGGTCCGTGATGTTGCGGGCTCATAACGAGCTCGTGTTTACCCGGATGTCCAGGGCTTACTGGTACACATCATCGCCAGGCGATGTCTTCCCCACATGTTGCACCTCCGGGGCCTAGCATCCTTCAAGGACCAGCCCTCCACGCTTCCCTGAGGAAAGCTTTCCCGATCCCACACTACCCCATACGTGGTGCTCTCTTTCTCTCTCCAGAGAATTGCGGTCTTATTTTCTGCGCACACGTCATGTCCCGCAACGTAAACCAGCAGTTTGTGTCCTCGTCTGCCCTCTTTGATCGGGGCACGTGCCTCAGTGCTCTTGGTGGCCCTCAGAGCTTTGTGCCTACAGGTCCTCAGCACACACCTGCCAAACGGGGCAAATCGTATAACTTGGGAATTGATATTCCGTCCCAACACGTGCAAATACTTTGCCCATCCCTGTGGAACTTCTCGAGCAAATGCTTTCAAAGCCTCCTGCGGTCCTGGGGCTAGCACACTGTGTGATACCTCACTGAATGTCCACAGCGGCCCTGCGAGGCGGCCATGACCTTTTACAGGTAGGGGGTGGAGGGTCCACCCCCCCCCCCCGGGGGTCACCCTGCCAGTGAGAAGCCGCCGCGCTGGGGCTGGTTCAGGCTGAGGTCCTCCCGACTCCCATGACTTGTTTCTGCCACCTGCTGCTTTTCAGAAGCAAAACATGTGCCTTTTGGGGGACCAAGTGTGTCTGGGGCAGTCGCCCCAGACAGGCAGCTGTTGGGCGGAGCTGGGGAACCCTGCCTCTGCAGGCTGTCTTGCGGTGGTTGGGACAGACTGCTGGGAGTCACCTCAGCTCTTTTTATTTTTTTCAGGTAAGCTCTACACCCATCATGGGGCTTGAACTCGCAACCCTGAGATCAAGAGCCGTAGGCTCTACTGACTGAGCCCCAAAAAGGAGACTGGGCCCCAAAAAGGAGAGAATAAAAAAGAAAAAAATTTTTTTCAAGTAATAGCCCCTTTAGTTTCTTGAGTGGGTTAGAAAACAGCTAAAAGGTTGGTTGAGGGCCAGGGTGGGGAAGAAGTGGGCACATAGGCACCTGTGGAATACCCCCCGAATACCCCTCTCACCTAGAAGTCCTTGTTCACAAGCCACCTTTTCAAGGAGCTCCCCCCGCCCCGTTTCAGGCCTCATGTACTTCCCTTCCCGTGTGACTCCTGGGGCCTGGGTTGTACCTGTCCCCCACCCCCACCCCCGGGGTTCCAACCATGAAACCCCCTCCAGGCTCCCCTGAAGCCCCTCTCCCCCCAAGTATGAGGCCCCTGTCGTCGACAGAGCAATCACAAAGAAGAGAATAAATGTCTACGAAACAAATGACTTAGATGGAAACAAGTTGGTGCTCGTGTGCATTTTCATGTGCCGGGTCGGCTGGGAAGCTAGATCTCCCCAGGGACCCAGGTGGGAGAGACTCAAAGAGGCCAGGCCAGGGCCGGGCGGTCCGGGGCTGGGGGTGCCCCCCGGGCAGCCAGCCCCACACCTCCACGGGGCCGGCCGCCCCTCTCCCCGATTCCCAGCGCCGCGGGCTCCCGAGAAGAATACGGCTCAGGAGCATAAGTGACCTTTCACACCTCAGACAAGCCAAGTTTGTTTTCTCCTTTTCTGTCCAGCCCACAGCAGGAGGGAGGGGGGAACGGGCTGGGCCTTGTCGAACTTTCTCCCGCTACAATACCCCAGAGGGGTTGAAGTGGAGGGAGTAAAGGATCTATTTATTTTGGCTCAGGAGGGACAATGTAAGCAGATGGTCTTTGATGGGATTAGCGGCGTAATCTCTAAGACCCTGGTAAATTGGAAAATGATCCATTATATTCCACGAACCTTTGGCGGCTTGGGCTCCTGGGGAGGGAGGGGCAGGGCCCAGGGGCACCTTGTTAGAAAAGACCCCCCTCTGGGAGCAGCCCAGTCCCGCCCAGAGAATTTGGGAAGGGGCTCGTTAGCTGCGCGCCACCCCGGCCCCTCTCCTCCCAGGGCTCTCCGAGCCTCCTCCTTCCCCGTCGCCCTCCCCCCTCTTTTGAGAGTGTTGAGGTGTCCGCACTACCGCGCCTGCCCCCAGCCCTTTCCCTTCCCAGGGTGTCCGGGGACTCTTCTTTGTGGAGAGAATGATATTGGGTCTCCCGCCTTGGAGGGGCAGAACATTCTTCTTAGACTCCAATTTGTATCCCTCGAACTGTACATCCCAGTCTGTCCCCCCCCCCCACCCCGCTCCCGACCGGACGGGAATAGCCCAGAGGACCCCCTCCACGCCACGCCGGGGGAAGCGGGGCAGAGGCTGGGCCAGGGAGAGGGGGAGGGGCAGACCCTCCCCCCTCCCCCAGGAGGGACGGGGGCGGGGAAGGAATGTGGAAGGGAGGATGAGGTGCTAATGAACCACTCCGCCCAGCCGTCCGCCCTCTTCACTCACCTCCGTCCCCCAGAGCCCCGGCGCCTCCAGGAGCAGGAGCCCCTCGGTCTGGAGGCCCTGGGCGGGGCGCCTGGGGGACCGCGCAGCGTCAGGTGCGGCGCCGCTGGTCCGGGAGCTCTCTGCGGTGTGCATCTAAGTCGTACCCTGTAGTTTATAGAGAAACTTGGACGTTCAGAAGGTCATGTGGATCTCCTCACCACGGAATGAGGAGGGCATCGGAAAACTTGGGAGGCAGGTCGGGAGAGGGCCGGCGGCTGGCGAGACGGGCCCCGCTCCGTGGGTCCCGGCGGCCTTCGCTTCACTAGCAGACCCGTGGGTGTTGGCCAACACGTGAAATGTGTGTGTGAACCGCCGCGCGATCTGTTTTTGGGGAGTCTGGTCCGAGACCTCGCCTAGTTACAGCCATCCTTGAACAGGTGTCTGGTCGTAATCGTATCACATGTATACATTTAATTTGGGGGGATTAAAAGCCAAAGCAGAAACAACCAAAATACGCAGTTTTCCGCACGTAGAATCTCCACGATTCTTTAAAACTAAATACACAGATAAGGGAAGCTGGAGGGGGACAGACAGAAAGGCAGCAGGAGTTACCTGGATCAGAATAGAAATTCAACGTTTCTGAGTGTATTAACTTTAGCTGTAAGGGGTGTAGCAGGTGACTGGTGGGGGTTCCAGGAAGAATTACGCTTGTACAATATTTGGTTTCAGGCTATTTCAATGTATTAAGATATAGTTTATTTTAGCATTTTTTGAAAGAGGGACACTTTGTAATGTATGTATTTTTTAAATATTCTTTTTTTTACTTTACTTTTTTTTTAAATTTATTTTTTAATAATCTCTATGCCCCACCTGGAGCTCGAACTCAGGACCCTGAGATCAAGAGTAGATCAAGAGTCACCCGTTCTGTCCACTGAGCCAGGCGGGAGCCCCTAATGTATGTATTTTTTTTTTTTTTTTTTTTTGAGATAGCTTGAGTGGACGGGGATTTGCAGACTGGCTGACACAGGAAGGCAGAGTGGAGGGCCATCGAGCTACAGCCCCCCCCCAACCACCTTTCCCACCGCACCCCCCCCCCCCCAGTGAAAAACTCACAAGGTTGACCGGACAACCCTGAATGGGAAGAAAGCTACAATCTCGTGAATTTCTGTGGATGGCCAAGCGGGCGCACAGGCACACACTGGGCACGTTAATTTACTGAGTTCACGGCCCCAGGAAGTAAGTTTCCTCTCGTCCATTTTCCCTGTTCAGAAGAGAGGCTCAGAGAGGGTAGGTAACTGGCTTAGACTCACACAGCCAGTGAAGTGGTGGGGCGACCATTGCAGACTGTGTCCTTCCCAGCACCCGCACCCTCCACGGGCCCTCGGGCCTTCACATCAACCCTCTGCCGGGAACAGCCCGCCTGGACGTTCACCTCGGGGCGGGGACCCTCCTGGGCAGCCGTCCTGCTCCCCGTTCTCCTGGGTTCTCGCGGAAGTACCCACTCTTCAGCCTCACTCCCATAGCTCGTGGTGTCCTCTCAAGTCTGTGTGCATCCTGCCCCGGATTAATGCCCGAGACACTTACTGACCGAGTCCAGAACGTTTTGGGGTGAGATTGAGCCACCAAATCCGGGTCGGTCTGGTTCCCTCCCGGCTCTGGTCACCTTCGCACTGGAAGGACGCTTCTTTTATGGAGGACGGAAGGGGTGGAGGAAACGACGAGGCCAAGGCCACAAGGCCGGTGGTGGCCACAGACACGGGGGTGGAGGAGGCTGGCGGGGGGCATTTATTCAGGTGTTCTGAGAGTGAAATGCTCCCCCCACCCCCAAGGCGGCCGGACTTGCTCTCAGGTGGCAGTGATCCCAGGATCCCACCTGGAACTGGAGGGCTTGGGCGGGCTGGGTCCCCCTCTTGGCTATCTGCTCTGTGCCCTGGAATGTTAGAGCTCCCCGGGGAGCGCGGCTCTCCATCCCCTTTCCCTGCCCGGGAGAACCACAGACAAGGTCCGCGAGGTCTACACGGCCCTAACTCTCTGGAGCCGGGCTCCCTCAGCCCCTGGAAACCTGGGTCTAGGAACTACGCAGCTTCGGAAGGGACGAGAAGGGACACCCGGCGCGCGGGAGGAAGGGAGGGTAGCAAGGCCTCCGGCCAAACTCCGTGAGCCTCCCCCCTCCCTTCCAGCGCCTTGTCCGGTCCCTGTGTCCTCCGGTATTCCTCCGTATCTCTTCCCCTCCTGTCCCCTCGGTCTTGGCCCCTCTTGCCCCCAGCCTCTGTGTGTCTCAGCTTCCTCGTCCCGGGCTCCCGGGGCTCCCCAGGCTCCCCCCGTTGCCCCAGTTTCTCCGGACCCCGAGGCCGGGACGAGCGGGGACGAGCGGGGAGTGCGGCGGCCGCGGACCCGGGTCCCTACGCTCTCCACGGTTCTGGCTTCGCGAGCCAAAGCCTGGCGCCGCGAATCCCGAGACGGCGTCTGCAAAGGCCTGGCGGCCAAAAACTCAGACTCGAGGGAGGACCGGGGGGACGGCGGTGGCGGGGGGGGGGGGGGAGGGGGGGGCGGCGGGGGGGAGGTAGTTCTCGGCTTTATTCCCCCGGGACGGGCTCCGCGGCGGCGATGGGGGGGAGGGGGGTGCGGACCCGCACAGCCTCGAGCCCGCTTTTCGCCTGACCCGGGTCGGGGGAGCGGGCGGCCAGAGGCGACCCCGCGGCCCCCGCTTCCCGGCTCCGAAGACCCCGCGGCTCTGGTTCCTGCAGCCCCTTGGATCCCGCGCCTCCTGCTTCCCTCGCCCCCCCATCCTGCGCCGCCCCCTCCCCGCGGCCCAGGATCCCGCGGGCACCCCCCCCCCCCATCCTGCAGCCCCTCAGTTCCAGTGTTGCCTGCTTCCCGCAGCACCCGACCCCCGCTCCCCGCACCCCTGAAAGCCTGGGCCCCCCCGGATCCTGCAGTCCCCCCAGACTTCCCAAGCCCCCCCCTTTCCTGCAGTCTTCCGACCCCGCGCCCTCCCATCCCGTGGCCCCCTCCCCCGCTTCCCGCGGCAGTTCCCGCGCCCCCTGGATCCTGCAGCACGCCCCCCCCCCCCGCCAGGATCCGTCCCCCACATTCCCACGGACCCCCAACTCCAACGCCACATCGCTCCGTCTCCGCCCCTCCCCTCGGGCGCCTCGGAGCCTTTTCTTTTCCATTTTGTTACCTTGCCTTTATCACTTAATTTAACGTTTTTAATATCCTTGTTATGTTTCCCTTTTATTTCATTTAGGGTCATTTCATCCCTTTGGTTTTAACGTTTTACCTCATGTCACATAGTTTCTGTTCTCCTCCTCCTCCTCCTCCTCTGTTTCCCTTTCCCTGTTTTCTTTTTCTTTCTCTGTTTCCTGGTCGCCTGGGCCGTCGCGTCCCCGGAGCTGGCAGAGCCTAGAAGGACCCCCGCCCCCAGCGGGGACTTTGTGGGAAGCGGGCAGCCAGCCACCTGGAAAGCACGACTCGAGTCGGAGGGCAGGGGGCGCGGGGCCTGGCCCCAGGCAGACAGAGGGACAGGCGCACGGTTCACACTGGGCCTCAGGGACCCCCAGACACACCCGCCAACACCGAGACCGACAAATGTCAGACACGCAGCCTCAAGCCACGCAAACACGCCGCCCTGGCAGAAGCAGAGCCGGGACGTAATGGACACAGCACACACATCACTGCGCGCTGTGGAGACAGGACTCAGACGCACGTAAACCTGCGCGCACACCCTGCGCAGCCCAGGGGGGTTTCAGCGCTAACAAACCATCACAGTGTGACCCCCCCCCCCCCCCGAAGCCTCGGGGTGCAGAGGGAACCTGCCGGTCTCCGCGGCAGGCACCGCGCCGCATACACAGCCGCCCAGAGTTCATTACCTCTGCCTCGACTGAGGTGGTAGGGGCTCCAAAGGTGGGGAATACTGTTTGGCCCAGGGTTCCGGCCCAAATCCGGGAGCCCCAGCCCCAGAGGTGAGCATCGGACCTGGAGAACCTTCTGTGAAGCAGACAGGGGCCAGCACGGCATCCGGAAAAGGCACTGTGTTAGAGTGGCGGGCATGGGACCCGTGTGCCCGTTGGTTCGTATTCCCGCCTCGCGGATCACGGTGCTGCCGTTTGGTCAGGTGCCCACAGAGGGACCATGATTTCCGTGAAAAGGAGCAGAAAAGACGTGTGCGGTTCTAGGAATAAAAGTACAGATATAGTTACCAAGTAGACACCTGGGGAGATGTCAACAGAAAATCTTTCTCCAGCCCATGGGTGTTGTGACCAAGCGGGCACGCTAGCCGGACCTCTGTGGCGAGGTCTGGGGTGACTGGTGCCGTGGGAGCTGCGTGGGGAAAGGCTGGTTTGTGGGGAAAACACACGTATCAGATATATTATCAAATCAACAGAAAGGGATATTTTGGCAGCCTTGGGGATGAACTCTGGGGTAAAAGACCAGCCGGCCCGGGTCCCAGAAGTCCTGGGTCTGGAAGGGTCCCTGGGGTATAGCCGCACACGAGTGGTGGCCAGATATGTGGCCAATGCCAATGGCGGAACCTGACCCCAGGCAGGTGTTGGGACACACAGACCCTGCTGGGCGAAAACACAAAGCTGTGGGTGCCCTCTCCAGACCTGCTCCACCCATGGCCCCTGAGAACCATGCCAGGCAAGGGGCAGGCAAGGTTACAGATGTCCAACTGGATTGCCAGGGACATGCATTTTGCAGGAGAGAAGAGGAGATAAGAGATGTTCACGTGCACACACACAACTCCATAGGTTTGGAGGTCAGTCATTGTATGTGAGAGCCACAGACGTGGGCAAGTGCATAGCTCAAAAGGGAAATGCTAGTGAGTCCCTGTCTGGAATGCTGGGTGGCTGGAGGCCGGGTCTCCACGGGACAGCCCTGGGAGGGGGTCCAGCCACCGTCCAAAGACTCCAGATCCGGGCAGGGGGATACGCCTGCTGAAGTTCGCCAGTTTCTGGACTGAGCCTGGAGGAGAAACAGGCAGATGTCAGGGCCACGTCCCAGGTCGCTAACGTGGGACAGAGAAAGGCACGCTGGGCCCCTGGGGCCGGCTGGCTGTCAGCCTCCTGGTCTGCCCTGCCTTTGACTGGCTGCTTGGTGCCTTTCTTGGAGGTGTTGGTCTCTGCCTCTCTGGGCTCCTCTCTCTGCTGGGTGTGTGTGTGTGTGTGTGTGTGTGTGTGTGTGTGTGTCTTTCTTTCAGTCCCTCTTCGGCTCCTTCACTGTTGTGTATTATACGCCAGAGGAGCAAACAGACCCAGGAGGACACACAGAGACAAATGCATTTCGTAGACGTGGAGGTCATTGGCCATAAAGTCCGTCCATCGTGCTGGTCTCTATAGACTTTATGTGATCACACATTTTCGTGTTTGTGTGAAAATCTAAGTGCAGCCTCGACATTTTGTTTCCCTGCAGGCTTCTGGCTACTGTCTCTTTGGGTGTCTGTCTCTGTCCGCTTCTTTCAAAGATCCTTCCCCTTCTTCATTCTACCACAGCTTAGGTCATCTCCCCAGGATGGCCTTCTCTGAAGTCGGCCTCAGGTGGGCAAAGGTTCTGCTGAGACGGGGGGAGCTAGATGGCCACTTTAGCAGTACCTAGAGGGAGACATTTGGAATTGCTGGGGCTGCGGGTATCTCTGGGGACGTGAAAAGGCCTTTGTGGCCACTCGAATGGAGAAGCCCCCTTGATCCACTCGGCGGTGGAAGGCCTCTTCCGAGGGGAACGGAGGAAAGGACGTCGGTGAGGCTATGAAGTCCGTGGCTCCTGCCCGGCCAGGCAGAGGGAGGGGGACCCCGAGTCAGTGGGGCGAGTCCTGGGAACGATTGTAGAAAAAGGAGAAACCCCTCGGGTCCCGCTTCCCAGCCCGAGAGGCGGTGTACAGGAGGCCTGAGTGAGACAGGGCCGGAGCTGGGGAAGGGAGACAGTGATGTGGCTCTTTAGAACCCGAGGCAGCAGGGGACATCTAGGTGGGGAGCCCCACGGAGGCCGGACACCCTGGGGGAGGGGAGGGGCTCCAGTGGGACTCTATCCTCCCCGTGGGCGCTCACCCAGCAGCTGGACCGAAGCAGGTGCCAACACCCTGTGCTTAGTGCCCTTGACTATTTACTAGGTGGGGCAAACAGGGCGGGCACAGGGCCTGGGAACGGGGTGGGCTTTGGCAGCAGCTGGGAGAGCGCCCAGCCCCAGGCCTACGACCAGAATGTCTCGGATGAGCCCATGCCCCCCCCCCCAGATAGGCAGGCCCTCGTTTTCTCCCCCAGTCAGGACGCCCCCTCCGTGTGCCCTCCCGAGTGTGTCCCTGCTCCCCCACTCCCTTGAGCCCTGCGCCCATCTCTCCACCTCAATCACTCTTCACAGCTTCCCTGGCTTCGTCCGCCCCCCTCGGTCCCAGGTCTCTGCCTCTCCACCCTCACCCCACCCTACCTTTGTTAATTCAAAGACTTCTTCCCAGCCCCTCCCTACTCTTCCCAGAAGAAAGCTGAGCAAAATGCCCCCCTCCCTCAGCCCCCTCCTCCAGGCCTGCGGCCCCTCTCCCAGTGTCAGATAATTGCTGGCGTGCGGCTCTGATGCCAGAGCTGGAAGGAGAGGGGGGAGAGAAATAAATAATAATTTGCTTCCATTCAGCGTATATAGGTTACTTGATTTGCATATATGCTAATAATGCTATAATTACCCTGCTGTTCTGGCCTAGGATCAAGTTCTATAAATACATGGGTAGCAGAGTTAGGCCCAGCAACGCCACCCCAAATTATAAAGTATGTGTACCCTAAATCCACAAGCCTCTCTTTGTTACAACACAGCCCTCGGAGGTCCTGGCTCCCGGCCCCTCCTGTGTTCGGAGGAGGGGAGACCGGCCCGGATGAGAAAATATTCTAGATCACATGTGATTTGCCTGCACTGATGTTATTATGAATCAGGTGTGACCAGTTTTAGGAAAATCGAAGATCTCCCCCCCCACACCCAGTTGTTGAATTCGTTCTTATTACCCGGATGCCCTCACCTCCTGGGGGGGCCGTACTTTGGGGTGCAGGTTGGGGCGCAGGAAGAAGACACCTCCCTGCCCTTGGGTCTGGTGAGACGTTTAGGAAAGTGCCGGCTACTGGGTGCCGTTCCCCAAAGCTGCCCCCGCACCTCAGCCCCCCCACCCCACCCCCCACCCCCGTCCCCCCAGCACGTCAGGGGGACGGTGCTCACGGAGCCGTGCAGATGTTTGGGGGACGGCAGAGGTGGGAGGAGGCGTGGGGGACATAAAAGGCGCGATCCACAGCTGTCTGCTTTTAATTATAATTATCCCCTTTCGCTTCCTTTCTGGCTAATGAGGGGGGGGATTCGATCTTTTTCTCCCTTTTCTCCCCCTCCCTCCTTTTCCTGGAATTGAGGGGTGGAGTGAGTTCAGGGTCCTCCCCCCCCCCCCCCCCCCCCCCCCCCCCCCCGCTTACTGGGAGAAAGGCAGACTCCAGAGCGTGGGGATAGTGTGAAGAGATTTGCGGGAACAAAGGGAGGACAGGTTTGGGTTGCTGGACACGTCCCTGAGTTGGAGAGACCCCCTCCGCCCCACTGGCACCCTCCCGCCGGCCCCCCAGCCCCCTAGACAAGGAACTCAATGTCTTCCAGCCGGTGAGAAAGGAGCTGAAGGGAGCCCAGGCCTGGAGGGAAGGAGGAGGGAAGGGGTGGGGAGCTGGGGGCGCAAAATTAGTCTCAAAGGATCTTTATTTCTGAGCTAGTGAAGCAGATGTAATCAAGGGGAGAGCAAAATAATCATAATGGGAGGAATGGGGGGAGGGGGGGCTGAGGCTGGAGTGGGGGGCAGTCTGGCCTTCCCCCACCCGCCCGCTCGGTCTCCCTGCTCCCTGCTCGGGGTGCGGAAGGAAGCTCCGGGCCTGCGGACTCTGACCTGAGCCCTCGGCATCCCGCCTTCAGAGCCCAGGGACGCAGGCCGGAAGGTGGCTGGGAAGGCACCGGGCAGGAGAGAGGCCCCCGCCCCGGCCCAGGGAGGCAGTGGGCAGGGGGGACACTGAAAGCAGTGGGGGAGGGTGAGAGAGGGGAGCGGGCAGGGACTCGAGTGGCCTCCAGGTCTGTGGGACAAAAGTTGGAGGGAGATTTGTGTATGAGAGAGGAGGGGAGGGGGCCTTGGGGAAGGGGGGGTTTTGACAATGAACTTGAGACAAACTTCATTAGCATGCAGGCCTGCTGTCTGTCACGTCGAGCTCAGACTGAGTTCCCAGGCCGGGCCGGGAGAGTGGGAGGGCGGGGAGGGAGGGGCGGGGTGGGGGTGACAGAGAAGACGCGGCCATTGTGCCATCCTGGGCGCCCCCCCTCCGCGTCCAGCAGATATCGGGACCCCGGCCCTGGAAACCAGCCCTCGAGTGGCTCTCCCTCCTCTGAGAACAAGATAATTTATCTCCCACTTTGAATCTGTGGTCCCACCCCTCCCGTCTCCCGTCTAGACTTCCGAGCGCTGGCCTTCGCCGCCCCCCACCCTGCTCCCCCTCCCTCAGCCCCCAAGTGTCACTTTGTCCTTCACAACTAAGATGTGGACTTGTGATTCGTCCAGCTGACAGAGACGGGGGTCGGGGGACACCCTGAAACGGCAAAGTGTCCTTCTGCCGTCACTCCTCACCCCCCAACCCGGGACGCTCCCGAGTCCGGAGGTCAGTTCGACCTGGCGGGAGACTGGGGACCGCGCGCTCCTGTCCCAGCCTGTCTCTCTCTTCCTCTGGGGATGAGGGTGGCCGGGAGGAACAATAGCTTCCCTCGCCCCTTCTTCCTGCCTCAGGTTAGAAAAGGCGGCGGGAGGAGGTGGGGACAGGCGAGTGACAAAGACCCCTTCCCACACAGGCATGGGAGCCGGAGAGGAGGGGGCGCCCTCCGGGCGGGCTGTCATTTCGGTGGCCGTGGTGTCTCCAGACAGGGGCAGCACCCCCTCTTTGCTGCCTTCCAGGGAGAGCAGCGGGAGAAAGAAAGAGCGAGGCGAGCGGAATTCCTGAATGGACGGACCGATGCTACGTCACCGTCACCGGGCCGCACCCCCGCGCCACGGGAGGCTGGGAGCCGCGAGAGAGGCAGTCGGGCGGGCGGCAGGGGCCACCGAGCCGCCTCTCCTCCTCCCAGAAGCCGGGTGAGTGGCCATGGGAGAGGGTCCTTGCTGCCTCGGCCATGCGGGCTGGGGTGGGATGGGATCCCCTGAAATCAGTCGGGGCGCCCCACCTGGCCCAATGGCTGATGGAGGCGGGCGCGATCATCAGAGAAAGGAGAGGCTGATAAAAGATTTAAGGGGGGGACCAGAAGGGGTGGGGCGGGCGCGTGCAGGGGTGGTTGGCAGAGCGGGGTCTCCCCTCTTGGGTCCGGGGCGCCCAGGGCAGCGAGCCGAGGCAGCGGCCCTGCCCCGCCTCCAGAGCCTGGGGTTGGGGGGGGGGCCCTCCTTCCGCTCGCCCCGGGCGACCGCGAGACAGCTCACCAAGTTTGTCAATGGGATTCAGGGGAGCTTTAGGGTCACGGTGCTACTGATCCCATTAATCTGCCCCTCCCTCTCTCCAGCAGACGGCCAACATCTTAATGCTGGTACCAGAGGAGGGGCGGGAGGGGAGCGGAGTGCGGATGGGAGGGAAGAGAAAATGGTTCTGTATCTGGACTCCTGACCTTTCCTTTCCTGGCTCTGGGCCTCTCCGCCCTACAGACCTCGGCTCTTAGGAAAGGACAAAGTCTGAGGGGCTGGGGGCACGAGGGGGAAAAGGAGCCACGTTCCCACACAGGGGGAGACCAGAATTAGGAAAAAAATCCAAGAGCATTTTGTAGGATTTAGATTAATTCAATTCCCCCTTCGTCCCCGCTTTTCCCAAGAGCTGGCAGGTGGGAAAGGGGCTGAGGGGAGCTGAAAGGCAAGTGAGGTGTTGGGGCCCCGAGCTTTGGGGAAGGAAGGGGTAACAGCCCTCCCCATCCCCTCCCCTGCCCATCTGATGCCGTCCTTAATCTCTTGTTTTTTCAGAAGGGCCAGGGGATGTAGACAGAAGGCACTGGTGTCCCCACCTGCACGGGGCTTCCAGGGGGCAGGCTGGGACCACTGTGGGGCAGTGGGGGCGGGAGGCCCCCAGACCACTTCTGGTCCCCCAGAGGCCAGATTTCTGGGAGAAGCCGAGGCTGTGGGTCACCGAACATACACACGCTCCATGACCCCCCGAGCACAGACCTTGTCACCGTGTTTCCCTGGGCACTGTGTGTATGTTTTGGGGGTGGGGTGGGGTGCAGGGCAGGGCTCAGCAGGGAGAGGCACACACAGGGACCCCACGACTCTCTCTGATGAGGGCGGAAGGAGCCGGAGGCCCCCAGCTGTGTCTGTGTCCATCTTCCAGGGGGTCTGCAAAGCTGGAGGGTTGGCGCCTCTTTGGCTTGAGGATCATTTCAGAGGAAACATCCCTTTATGCATGGGTGGGCTGGCAGAGCTGAGGCTGGGAGCGAGGGGGGGCATTCCAAGCACTCCTTCTAGAAACCAGGCTTGGAGGTAAGACTCACTCCTGACCCCTAGCCTTCCTTTTTATGATTTCCTCTGCATTAAGCTAGATTATCTTCCTGATTAAAAAAAGAAGGTGAGGAAGTTGTGGAATTGAGTTTGAGGCAGAAGGATTCACCACCTTACCCCCCACACACACACCCACACACACACATGCACGCGCACACACCCACACGCACACACAAATACACTTCCCTTAGTGTTTTAGGAGCCGGGTCACCCAAGTCATTCCCCTAAATAAAAATTCAGCCCGAGAGCAAAATACTGGGCCGGGAGAGTAGGTTCCACACCCAACATCGAAATGAAAAAGCTGCTTTGTATTCTCACCTCTTGTGTGTGTGAGCCGGGGGGTGGGGGGTGGGGTGGGGGGGGTAGGGGGGTGGGGGGGTGGGGGGGGGTGGGGAGCAGAGGAGGAGAGGGGAGGCCAGCTCCTGGATCTGCTCCTGCGGATAGGAGCTCTAGAAAGCTCCCCCGCGGTATCCTGAGGGCAGGGCGCTTTACAGCTTGTAATGCGGTCGGATCTGGACGGAAAAACAGAGGCTTGCCCCCGGGTCTTCCCTTCTGTCCTGAGCAGAGGGGGCTGCGAGGAGGAGAGAGTAGTGTCCGGCTGGGCGAGGGGCTCCTCCTCCGGGACGGGCGAGCAAGCGAGGGCCCTTGCTTCGCTTTGGACCGAGGCACAGCAGGCTGTGAGTGGGGGCTGAGGACACGGGGTCCAGGCGGCTTGGGGCTGGAGCGTCCCCGGGCTGCCCAGGGCCCTGCCCTCCTGCACATCTAGGCTTTTCTCTCCCAGCTGCCGCCCCGTGCTGCCCGGAGGGCTGGTGATGGACGAGGGCAGGACTGTGGAGGAGGGAGAGATGGGAGGGGGGAGGGTGGCAGGGAGACGGGGGGACGGAGAGAACCGGAGCCACTCCAGGACCGTAACCTTCGCATTCTCCTCCTTGACAGGGCTGGGCGTCCGGAAGCAGCGGCCTCGGTCCGGTGTCACCGTCATCGTGGGCGACCACCTTGGCTTTTAGGGTATTTATCTTATTTGTTTGCTTTCAATGGAGGGGCAGGCGGGGGAGCTGGCCCTGTATGGCCTCTGTGTCCTCTGGTCCTCCCCACCTCGTCAGGTCACCCTGCCTCTTCCAGCTGTGGGCTCTGACTTTGCTCCACTCTGACGGCAGTGAGACCTGTGGAGTCTTGATGATGGGAGGGAGCGAGGGAATGAGGGGCCCCCCTGCGCCCAGTTCCGCGAGAGGGAGGAGAGGCCCTGGGGATTCAGGGGGCCCTTCCCCTTCTCTCAGCGGCTCCTAAGGGCGGCGGCCGGGGGACCCCGGGGAGGCGCGGAGATGTCTGTACCTGGTGACAGGTGAGAGAGGAGAGCGGTGTGGGTTGTGCTGAGCGGGATCCGGGAAGCAGGCACGTGAGGGTGTATGCCTCTGGGAGCATCCGACGCTCCTGCTGGGAGGGCCGAGGACATACCCTGGCGTTTGCCTGTGCGTGTGCACAGGCTTCTGTGCGTGTGTGTGCAGGCACGGCGCCCTTACACACCCACACTTTTGCCCCTCAAGGAGGCCATTTGCGGGTGTTGGACCCTCTGCCGTCTCTGTCCCCTTGTCCTCACCTCCCCGGCTCCATAGGGCTCGGAGGCGAGCGGGCGAGCGCACCGCCTGTGGGCTTAAGGGAGGACCGGGGGCAGGAGGGGGCAGCCCTCACAGAGGCCGGCGGAATTCTCAGGCTGGCCTCTCACCACGAGAAAAACACTGTCTTGGGGGCAGGGAAGGGCGGCAGCCCCAGCGACAGGATCCTCTAGATTGCGTCCCCAAGCCCTCAAACCTCCTCTGCCCTTATGGAGGTAGACGGATTGGTGTCCCCCAGAGCATCAGCATTTCTTTTCCTGCCAATTCTTGCTTTCCGAGTCGCTATCCCACAGGCAAGGCAAGTATTCCATAGCAAAAGGATAATGGGTGGCAATGTTCATAATAAGGATGCACTTAAAAGCAGAAATAAATACCTGAAGCCACCTCCTCCAACCGCGGCTTCCATCTGTGTCCTCAAGGCAAACTCCTCCGGTGACTGAGACAAAGAAAAAATATGCTTTTTATTTAATTACCTGAATATTTCACGAGCGTGGCTTCACGCCAAAATGTATTCTGGACCCAAAGTATAAAAATCTGCCCAAAAGCTGCATCCCGAGAGCACAATTGAGGCCATGTTTTTCTCTACGTGGGCTCTTCAGGCACAGACAATGGGTGGGCATCGGGAGGGGGACCGTGGCCATGGGGGTGGGGCAGGCACTGGCAAGGGACAGGCTCCAAGCTGACTGAGACACTTCCACACTCAGATCAACGCCAGGGACTTGGGGGGCTCTCCCCGCAGCACCCCCAGAATCTCCCTGGAAGGACGGGGGTGGGGTCTGCAGGCCATGCCTCTAGAACAGCGACTGCAGTGGAGAGTGCTGTGGGCTCGGGTGGAGGCCTTTTTGGGGACACTGAGGCTGACAGGCCAAGCGACAGGGGACCTCAGGCCCCCTCTTGCTCTAGCGGCCGCCCCCCTCAGGCCTGCTGCCTCCGGTCGGAGATGGCGGAAGGGTCCCCTGCGGCCAGAGGAGCCGACACAGGCGGCGAGGTGGCCCCACCCCTCCCCTCCCACGCGGATCCCACTCGGGACACGCATTTTGGCAACACCCTCCCTCTCCACCCACAGCGCGTGAGAGCAAACCCGGACTGGCAGGCGCACCCACAGGTGCAGGCTGTCACTCCTGGGCGCCCACCCGGTGTCAGACCCCCCCCCCCCCCGAGACCCCAATGAATGGCTGTGACGTCGCCTCTGTCCCAGAGGGCGGTCTCCTCTGCTCCCCTTCAAGTAGTTTCCTTTCTTGGAATGCTGGAATGCGGGCGCTGGTTGTGCAAACCAAGCCCGGCTAAGGTGCCAGTGGAGGTGTGTGGGGGGGGTGTCTCTGCTTCCCTCAAGGCTTACAGCCCCGTGCCCCTGGGAATGAGCCCCGAGGGGACCCCACTCGCGGCCACCCCTGAGGGGAGCCCTGGGAGTTCGAGTCTGCCCACACAAAACCGAACAGAACGTTGCTCCATCCGGAATCTGGACAGATAGGGTGATTCCGACTTAAACTAGTCTCCATTTTCTTTTGTGGGGGACTCCTTAAATGTGGACGCTGTCGGGGTTGAGGTGCTTCTGTAGAACCCACGGCAAGAGGCAGAGGACCTAGCTCTTTATCTAGCTATTTGGGGGAGATTGGGAAATGCACCCATTTCTTCCCAGACCTGTTTTTCAGAAGGCCCAGCTGAGTCTGATGTTGGCCAATAGGGGTGGGGGTGGGGGCTCTCCATGGGGCAAAGAAACCTTTCTGTGTCTACCTCCCCTACCCCCACAAAATTATAGCAGTGGCTGAAAGAGAAGGAAGGTTCATGCGATCCCCACTCCGAGCTCACAGCGCTGCTGGGTGGCTCTGGGGTAAGGGGGTGGGGGTGGGGCTAAGCCTGGGCCCACGGAGGGGAGGGGCCCCGCTGGCATTGGTGACAGAAGAGAACGGAGCAGAGCCTGTTGGCTAGCGGGAGAGCCAGCTCTTTCCCACCTGCCGCCCGGCCTCGGCCTCGCAGGCACTGGGCGAGGGGGCTGGGAGGCCGAGAAAGTTCGCCTAAGGTGCTTTTAAGGGACCTTGCGGGGAGGGTGGGGGCAAATGCGGAAATATCTGTAAGGGAAGCTGGTGTGCGTGTGCGAAGTGTAGGCCCTATTTAGGGTTACTGGAACGTCTGGAGGGTATTGGGTATCTTATAAGGGGGTGTGAGGTCGTGTACCTAGAAATATTGGGGGAGGTCTGTAGGTGGGAAGCTGGAAGGCTGGAGGGGCCTATAGTTTCTCTGGGGCCTGTTTTGGAGGGTGCGTTTAAGGAGTGCATCTAGCAGCACGCCAGCAGGGTAGGTTTATCTGTGAGTGTTTGGGGAAGGTTCCACTTTTCTGCAACTGAACTGGGGCAACAGACACCCCAGTGCACGCCCCCCCCCATGCTCCATTTTGAGTTCGAGGGGCACCTGGGAGGGGCAGGCAGAAAGAAAGCAGGCAGTGGGCACTTGATCTCTTTTCTTCTTTCCCCACTGTTGGCTGCTGTGCTCCCAGTTCTGAGAGGGTAAAGAATTGATGCTGTGGAAGCTTCTAGAAAGCCTTTCCCTTAGGTAAGGGTCCTGAGACCCTCTGGAGGCTGACAGAGGGGGAAAAAAAAAGCTGTGCCAAGCACAGTCCCGAGACCTGGGGAAATCAGGCTGTCTGCTTCAGCCCCATACTGCCGCTTGGGTAGGGAAACTCAGGCCCCTGGCCTTTATCCTATTTCGAAATGTCCCCCACCTCACAATAATGTAGTGGTTATTCAGACATTCTCCAACCTTTGAGGGGTGCATAAAATGAAACCCATTGGCCACTGGCTTGCATCTAACCAAGGCGAATAGTGTTCAGGCTCGGCTTTGTCCTAGACTGTGCAGACAGGCGAGGCCCTGGAGTGGATAAAACAGTCTGGCTGGGCCTGCTGGGGAGACCCCAGGTCCCCTGGAGCACTCCTCTGTTGGCATAGCGTTCAAGGACGGCAGGTGATAGGGATCGGCCCTTACCAAGCAGACACACACAGGCTCTAGGTATGTAAATCGTAGGAGTTTTTAGCAAAGGGACCGAGAGTAACGTGGTTGAGGGGCGTGACAACTCCAGAAGGGAGTTCGCAGAGCCGAGGACCAACGCGACTCAGCTAGGGCCCCGCAGCTCTCCCAGAGAGCTCCGCCAGGCAGGGAGAATCCGGACTCCCCCTGCGGGGAGACGCGAGCTGCCCCGGGTTGGGACGCTGCGTTTTCTGATTCTCTGGGCCAGATGGGGAGCCGGGTCAGGGAAGCCCGGAACTTCAAACCCCAGCTCTCCAGACACCCGGAGCTGGAGCGGAGGTGGGGGCGCAGGGCTCGCGTTGGAGGCGCACCAGGAAGGGCAAGGGAGAGAAGGCGGTGGCAAGGGCCTCCGTGGCTGGGTCAGATCTGTGGATGCTGCCCGGGTTAATGCCAGCTGGGACCCTCCAGCCTCCTCCACCTGGAACCTTGGTGCAGCGAGCAGGTTCCGAGAGATGCCCGTCCCCGCACAGCAAAGAGGGAGGCCCTGTCTCGCTCAGACTGACTTCCAGAATCTCTCCCTCCCTGTTTGGGGTTGAGAACCAACAAGACAGGTTTCCGCCCGTCCTGAAAGGTTAGGATCCCAGTCTGGAAGGGATCAGAACACAAGCACAAAGGATATCCTGAGCGGAGGCGGCAGGTGGGGGTAGAATGTCCAGTTATCTGGGTTTTTTTGATATTTCGACGATCTCTTTTCCCGTCTCTGCCCCCACCCCCACCCCCAGACCTGGTGCAACGTGTCTGGGGCCCAAGTGGAAAATGTAGGACCTCCAGAAAGAGGGAGGATTGAGATCAAAACCCCAAATGGCAGCGGATGGGAGATGGCAGGCGGGTCTCGGGGTGGGTGAGGCCGCAGGAGGCTGGGAATCCGCACACAGAGGTAGTAGTTCCTCCCCAACCCCGTTCTGGGGGGGAGGGGCGCCCCAATTGCGCGCTCCAGCTCTTCCAAGGCAGGGGAGGGGCGGGGCCGGCGGGGAGACGAGGTGGTGACGTCAGACGTGGCGGAGCCAATCGGAGGCTGGCCTGGGGAGGGAGCGTGAAAGGATGAATGAAAAGTCCGGAGCCGGAGCGCGCCCGGGCCAGAGCAGCGGCCGCCGAGGAGGCGGGAGCTGGGGAGGCGAGGCCCGCCCGGCCGCGCTGGCCGCGGCTCGGCGGAGGCTGAGACCCGCGGGAGCCTGCACCCCGCGCCCGATGAGCCCTGGCGCCCCGGACCCGGGCCGCGGGTCTCCGTGGCGGGAACGCGCCGGGAGGACGGCGCGGGAGAGCTCGATGGGCGCCCTGGGCTCCATGTAAGTGGCCTGGCCGGCTCGGGGCCGCAGGTGGGCGAGCGCCAGCGTCCAGCGTGCCGGCGCGCCCGCCCCGAGGGGCCGGCCGAGCCCCACACCCTCCTCCGGGCTGCCCGCCGGGACCTCCGTGACGATTCCCGTTCTCGATCGGAATCCCCGCCAAGCCCCAGGGGCACCTCCCGCCTCGGGCCCCCGGCCATTTTCACAGCCTTGGGGGCTTTGTGGACCTCTTTGTACAAAGCCATTTCTCGGGGGGGGGGGGGGAGGGTGCGGTGGGGCCTGGGGCTCGCTCACCTGCACCGCCTGCCCCATCTCGTGGGTGCTCTCCCGGAACCCCTCCCGGGTGGGGTCTCTGCCCTTTTCTTCTCTCCCCGAGGCGCGCTTGGGAGGCTCTGGGGGCGCTCACCCCGCACCAGCCTGCCTCCCTCCCGGTTGCCGGGATTTCCTGTTCCCTGCCGGGACGCTGCCGGGGCTTCCCCCATGATTCGCTGCTCGCCCCCCCCCCTCGTTTCAGCGGGCAGCGGGGTTCCAGCCCTTGGCGAGCTGGGGGTCCCCGCGGCTCCCACGCAGAGGCTTGGGCTGTGGGGCGCGCCCCGCAGCCTCCAAGGGAGGGCGGCGGGGACCCCGTGGGCTGGCCGAGGCCTCCGCCGCGGTCCCTGCGGTCTTCCCGGGTGGCGCGAAAGCCCGCGAGTCCCTCTTCGTGCGGAAGGACCCGCCGAACTCGCGCTTCTGGCTCGGCTGGGGAAACCGGGCGTTCGAAGCATCTCGGGTCCGGGGGCGATCCCTGGGCCTCCACGCCGCCGGCGCCGCGTCCTTCCCACGCCCTTTTCGGTGTCCGTGGTGCCTGTGTCCTGTACTCCGGGTCCCTTTCCGTCTTGGGCTCCGTTTCTCTCTCCGCCCCCTCGTCCAACCCTGTGCCCTCTCCCACCTCCACCGGCGGGCGTCCGGGGGCGGGGGCGGCGGCGGCGGCGGCCGGGAGGCTGCGTGGAAGAGGCAGCGGCAGCAGCCAGGAGGCGGGGTTGGTTGTTATCTTTGGTTATCTAGCTGTATGAGTGGTGTGGAGTCTTCATAAAGCTAGATAACCGAAAGTAAAAATAACCCCATACACTGCGCAGAGGGCCCCGGGAAAGCTGGCCGCACGGACGGGCGGGGGGCGGGCTAAACGAGGGGCTGGGGGCGCGAGGACCCCCGGGCCGCGCGGGCGAGAGGAGGAACCGGTGGCCCGCGGGCCTCAAGACCGCACCCCAACCCCGGGCGGCGCAGAGGCGCCGCGCGATCTCACGTTAGCCGGGTGCTCTGGGAGGGGGGGGGGGAGGCGAGAAAGGGGCGGGGTGGTTACTCAGGATGGGGCGTCCCCCCCCCCACCCCCGGCCAGCCGTCTGCGGAGTGGGTCAGTGCGGGGTGGGGGGGGGGGTGGTGAGGGGAGGGGGGAAGCCGCTCCAAGGGAGGGATCTGTTGAAATCTGGTTGCAGGGTTATTTGGGACAGTGCCTCAGGCTCCGGGCCCGGGCCTGTCCCGGGGGCGCTGGCTTATCCACAGCTCTTGCTGGGGTGGGAGCTTTGGGGGAGCGCCCCCCCCCCCAAGGAGAAAAGGAAAGAGCAGGGTCTTTCTTTAAATCGGTTCCTTGAAGCCACATAGGTCTACCCAGCTGGGCTGGGAGCTGAGAATGGCGAGGTGGAGACCAGGGGAGGTTGAACGGGAGGTACAGCCTGGGTTCTGGGCCGGTGGGGTGCTCGCTGTGTCTCAGCCTCCTCGCTTCCGTATTCGTTACTCCTTCCCACCCAGGACCTGAGTCTGGTGTCTTGAAAAGCTTCTCGTGCCAGCATTGTCTTCACTGACCAAATGGCTTGAGTTGGGGTCTTTCAGGACACCCCAGCTTCCCACGCCATCCTGGCTCTTAGAAATCATCTCCAAGAGTACATAGCCTGGAGGAGCTCGAACACAAAGGAATTTGTAGCTTAGTATTTATGCTGCCCAGAGAAAGCAAAGAATTAGAGAGATTAATCAGGGCCTTTCCTAAAAGGATCCATTTATCTGGCCTGACCTAAATATTTTAAGCAAAAGTGTTTGGGTGCAGCCGAGAGGAGAGTGGTCCAGAGTGACTTGGTAGAACAAAAGTGAACGAAACAAAACTAGAAGTGGCCTTGCTGCTTTTATCTCCCCGTTCCACCCCCCACCACCTGGCCTTCCAGAACGCGGGACAACTGGACAAAATGACCTTGTACTGTCCAGTTGCTGGTGTAGATTTACAGCTTCCTCCAGGAAACGATTTTACAGCTAGGAGATTATGATTCAATTACATATTATGTGGGAGAAATATTGGGGAATCCGAACGGAAACAGTCAGGCTTCAGAGAGCCTGGGGCACCCGTTTCCTCCCTTCAGAGATCTGGAGGAAGGAGAGATGAACCGCCTCTCGCCTCTCCCTTTTTCAGCTGTTTGGAATTTGGTGTTTTCGGAGGGGGGCAGTGGAGACAGGATTAGGGAGAAGAGAGCGGGTTCAGGCAGGGACCGGGAGTCCCTAACACCACACCACACCTCCCGGTAACAGCCTCCGTCTACGAGCCTCTCTTGGATCCTCAGATGCCCGTAAGGTAGCTGTCACTAACCCCATTTTACAGATGAGGAACCATAGACCCCCGTGCATTGCTAATGTCGCTCCGTAGTTTCAAACCCCAGGGGAAGGACTGGAAGGTAAGGTGGGGATGTATCAGAAGAGAGGGGATTAGCGCGGCAGGGAAAGGGAAGGCCCGGGAGAGAGGAGAAAGGAGAGAGCCTCGGGCCTGGTGGTGACGGGGGAGGAGGGGAAGGAGGAAGAGGAGGAAGGTGAAGCACGAGAAAGACAGGTGCTTTTTTTTTTTTTAAACACTTCTTGCAGCTGGTTGGAAATGCGTATTTGGATCTGCTGAGACTCATGCGCACAAGACTTCCAACTTCTAACCACAGTGGGTTTATATTGTTATCGTGGGGCCTCATTAGCCCGTCTGACCACAGGGTCTCCGAAGGAGGACGAGGACGGGAGGCCTGAGGAAGCTGGCGGGTGGAGGGCTTACACCCTGCAGAACCAGGATCTCCGGGGAGAGGGGACGGAGGCCGGGAGGGACGTGGGGGTGAGCGCGTGCTGCCCGCCTTACTCGTACATGTGGTGGTGCGCGTGGGTGTGTGGGCAGGGCTTCGGGAGAGGGGTGGGCGGCTGTGCCGGGGGCTGTGTCTGCTCATGAGGGTGACAAATTCAGTAACTGCTGTGAGGCTGGGTGTGTGCGACCCCCGTGGGCAGGAGGCTGGGCTGTCGGATCACGGATGCCTGGCTGCACCTAGGTTTAAGTCCACCGGAGGAACAGACACTCTGGGATCCGGGAGGCTCCTCGACATGCAGACGTCGCCGTGACACCACTGAGTCCTGCTGCCTGCCTCCCCCAACCTTTATGGCAGCTGAACCCGCTAGGAGCACTGGTGGAGTGGGGGTGCAGGGGCCTCGCTTGAAAGGGGTTCACAAGGGCCTCACCGGTTACTGGTTAGAAAATTTCTTTCTGGCGATCAACCCACTTCTGTCTGTGTCCACGAGTTTTTAGTTCTATTCTTCAGATCTTGCAACATCCACCCATTCCTACTGGGAACCAAGTTCTAGGCTGGTTTCTTTACCCATTTCGGTCCCCTGCCCTCATTCCAGCGCCCTCCTATTGAATTCTGAGTCCCAGAGTTCAAAGGCAATTTTCTCCTCAGTATCTGACTCAAGTTTTACATCATCACTCACACCCTCACCTGGGTCAGTTTTTCCCCAATTCGAGGCATGGCAAGGTCTCTCTCCAGTCGTAAGCATCATCACCATCAGCAAGCCTGGGGAGGGACAGAAATGGAAACAGCCTGTGTGACTGAATGGGGGTCTGTGCTTTGTGTGTCATTCACCAGCTACGATATCGCTGAGCTTCAGTGGGATGTTCACATAAGGGGGAGAAGGAGATGTGCGCTCAGGATTGTTACCTGGAGCAGACAAGGAATTGTATGTAAGAGATCTTGTAATATGTTATGGTATCCATGCGCAGAGAGTAATTCTCAGGGTACAGAAGGGTTAAAGGCCACAGTTTGGAACAAGGATTTGAAAGCATACGGTTGATCTCAGAATGCAAACAGGGTAGCTTTTCAGTATGTTCTTGACTGAGGATCTCACGACATTTAAACTTGAGGAAGTTCCTCCTTTTCCAGCTTCGGAGTTGAGGAGGGACTCTTGGGGACCTGGGTAGGCAGTGTCGGAAGCGTGGGGAGAAGGAACAGCCTTCGAGAAGCCTGTTAAGAGGCTAGAGTCCACAAGGGCAGAAGGGCCATTGTGTTTTCTGTTCTTTACGGATCTTACCACCTACTGGTAGAGAACTTACAACTGGTAAACTGAGTTATGGAGATAGAGAATGTGGCATGGGTAAATTGTAACTCCAAGTGTATTCCATTAAGTTTCCAGAGTGACAAAAAACACAGGTGTTAAATTTAAGGACCGGTTAGGTAGTGGGTAGAATTAACCAACCAAATAGAGACCTGCCTACCAGCATACAGACTGAGCAACTTTAAGAAGAGGTGTTTTCTCTCCTCTTGCCTCCCAGCCGCCACCCCTACCCCAACCCCCAAGTCAATTCCCAAGGCTAGTAACCCACCAGAGAAGCATAGGCCCCTCTGCGTTCTTCTGGGTCTGGAAGTCCTTCTTGAAGTCTGCAATTCCCAAGGTTTGGGGATTGGAATATTCTGGTATTTATTTCTTCCCCACCTTCCCACCCTAATGCTCTGGGGACAGATTGACCTTTCCGCCTTCCTTCCTTTGCTATCAAGACCTCAGAGATCATGGGGGGTTATGGCGCTGGCTCATCCAGGGGCAGGTGTGCCAACTTCCCTGCAGGATAGATGAATTTAGGTTAATGTTTTAAAAATCATTGGAGGGAAAGAGTAGACAAAAGTATGAAAACGATTCTTGGAGCTTTGAAGAAAATGAGAAGCAGGGTTGTAGAAGGGAAAGGTGAGTAGCTGCATATTCAGGTGGGAGAGAGCTGGGAGAAACAGGGGAGCCCTTCATTGCCACCCAGGCTCTCCCAAGGCTCCGAGTGACACCCCCCTCCTCCTGCCCTAATCCCCCCATTAAGGCTGCTCTGAGTTTGTTATGACAGCGGCTGAAGGCAGCTGAATTGCTGTTTGCTGTGTCTGCTAATTGGACTGAAGGGTTGGAATCTGGACACTGAAAGAGACCATTGTTGCTGTTTACCTTCTACAACTGCCTCCCTGGGGACCTTCTGGGTGAAGGGGAGCAGCATGCCCCCAGGGTCATTGCACCCATGCCCTGTCTCTGCACAAGGGCCTGGGATGGGGACACAGTTCGTCTCCCTGCCTCATCTCATTGGGACGGTTTGAGCTTCCACAGCACCAAAGAGACAAGCTCGATGCCTTAGTCGGTCTCCAATCCAGATCAGGCCTGGGGCCATCAGGAGGTCCCAGGAGATGCTTTCCTTCCTGCTTATTCCCTTCCTCTTCAGGGGCCCTGGCTTTCCCTCTCCTTCCAGCTCATCAGGCTTAACCCCTGTACTTTTTCTTATGTGCTTTCTTCCAAGCCAGTGATTCTCAACTTGGTTATGCACTAAAACCACCTGGGGAGCGTTAGGAAAAAAAACTGATGTTGGGGTCCAGCCCCAGGCCAATGAAATCAGAGTATCTGGGACTGAGGCCTAGACATTGGTATCATTTAAAAGTTCTCTCCGTGTTTCTAACGTGCAGCTAGGGTTAAGAACCACTGATGTAGGCTTACCTCTCTGCCCTGGGACACACACACACATACACACACACATACACACACACACACACACACACACCTGTGCACACATACACAGGCACACACATGCCCTTTCCTATTTCCCTGCCTTTCCTCTCGAGCTCTTGATGGTTATAATACAACTGAGCAGATTGTGTATCTTCAACTACACAATAAGGTGTCTTTCCCAACCTTATTTCTAAACTCCTTGTAGGAACCTTAGAATTTAGGATGGAATTTAGAGGTCGGTACCCTGTCAACTGCCTCAACCCGAGCTCTTCCCCAAGAGCAGGAACCATGACTGTATCTCCCTGTGGATTTCCAAATAGGATCCAGATGGAGACTGAGTTAACCTATGACCCTTAAGTCGTTAGGGATGAAGGGGTGTGAGGTTCAGAGTTGCAGGGACCCTTGGGCTCCTCCTCCCCCCAAGTAGCACTGGCAATTTGGACATCTTCCCAGAGGAGAGACTTTCCTCGGGGGTGTCTGTGCCCTGGCTTACTGTTTCCCAATGTTTCCGCTTCTTCTCTCCCTTTTAGCTTCTCACCTGGGGCGGGTGGGTGCTCGTCACCCTCCCGCCCGCTTTCCTCCACTCCTGGGCCAGAGCCGCGTCCAGCACCACGGACAGCTCCCGGGCGGTGAGTAGCCGGCCTGCAGGCCCCCTTTGGGAGGCTTCCGAGGGGGTCTTCTCCCGGTCTCTAGATTTTGTAATCTGTGGGGACTGTTTGCAGGCAGCTGCGGGGTCTCAGGAAGAGGGAAAAGCTGAGGGCAGTTGGCATTCCATCTCCAGGAAGTTGGGTCTGTCCTCTTCGGGGAGTGGGAACTGAACGGTGTGGGGGTGGGGTGCTGTTGCAGCGGTGGGAAGGATGAGAGGTGGATGCGGGAAGTGTGTACCCTAAACTCATGTAAGGTCAGGCAGAGCCAGGATGAGCCTCCGCCCTACATCCCTCGTTTTACAGATCCCAAGAGAGTGGAAGAGTCATGCCCAAGGTCACTCAGCTGGGTGGTGGAAATGCCAAGAGGCAGCCTCCTCAAGTCCAGCCCGGCCCTGCCCACTGTGTCTGATGTGTCCTGTAGGAACCTCCCTGCCTGACTCGCGTGCGTGCGCAGGCCTAATGCTGGTCGGGAGGGTCACAGGTTGTCCTTGCACGGAAAGGGACAGAGCACGTGTCTGGGCGTGTGAGGTGTCCACACAGGCCGGGAAGAGGTGGGCCCAACTGCTCTCTCTGTCAGAGGTTTGCAGGGGAGGCCTCAGAGAGAAGCACAGGGGAAGGCATACCTAGCAGTGGCTGGCAAGCCCACGGGGAAAGGGGCAGCCATCTGCCAGGGCACAGAGGCCAGCGGATGGCCACAAGGAGTCTCCAGAGGCCAGCAAGAGCCACGCAAACTGGAACGGGGCCTGGGAAAGGCCCTTCTGTGTGCCCAGGCCTGCTCCTCCGACACCGGGAGCCCAGAAACAAAGGGGCTATTCTCGCTAGGATGTGATGCCGCCATCTCCGGCTGGCAGTGCCAGGTGGTGGGGGCATCAGGGGGTGTCAGTCTATTATGCCCCCCCCCCAACTCTTAGGTCCTCTGGGGCTGGATGTTGGGGAGGTGGGTGTTCCATGCTATGTTGCCGTGGCAACCGCCCCAGCCCCCACCTTCCAAAGCACAAAGAGAGACAGCTTTCACCCCCACCCCCAGGAAGAACCTGGGTCTGGTTGGGAATCTTCCCTTGGGAATCCTCCTTTCTGAATCACAAGCCTTGGCATGCATGAGCATCAGCCTCCTTTCAGCACTGGAGCCGCACAGGCAGGGAGGCTGGTGCATCCAGAGACTCTGGGAAGGTTGTGCGAGGGAGCCGGAGTCCCCTGTACTTAACCCTCTCCACCCTCAAGCTCTCCTGTCCCTCACCTACAGCCGAGGCCATCCTCAGCCTTCTAAGGTGATGGGGCCTTGACCTTCTGCTCTTTCCCAGAAGCGAGGGACACCCTGCTACCCCCCAGCCAGCCTCCAGGCTGTGGGAACGGGAGAAGAGGAGGGGGGTCATTCCTGCCACCCTCCGCCATTACTCATTAGGCATTCTGCCCCCTCCTTCCGCTCGTTAAGCCTGATTTGCATACATTTGCATAATACAACTCATTTGCATTCCAGGAGGCTCATGGTAGGAGCCAGAAAAAAAGGGGAGGGGGTTGGAGAAGAGAGAAAAGGGGAGAGATTTTGTTTTCATCAAAGTGTGTGTGGGGGGGGAGGTGGCAGGAAGAGGACAGAAATAAAAACTCACACTACTTTCTTTCTTCCCTTCTGCCGTCCCTCCCTGAGCTGGACTCAGATGCCAAAGAGAGATGCCAAGGGGCCGGCTTTTCTGTCCTTTTTTGTCTTGCTTCCTCCGGCCTTGGCTCCCCAGCCTGGCCCCCCACCTTGTTGGGCTCGGGCTTCAGAGAGAGAGAGAGAGAGAGAGGCAGGGGTAGGAGGCAATGCTGTGGGAACGGAAGCGGAGGGCGAGTGAGGCCGCCATGTTAGGCAGCTGGCACCCCTAAGATGGCGGCCTCTGGCAGGTGGATGGACGTGGCGGGAGCCGAGGCCCCGGGAACCCGGGAAGGACTTGCTGGCTGGCCGGGAACATGGCTGAGTCTCCTTGCTAGTCGAACTGGGGAGAGCGGACGGGAGGGATGAGGCGTGGCAGCCCCAGAGGAGAGCGAGGCTGGCACAGGAGCAGGGCTGATGGGGCGGCCTCCCGTTCACTCACAGACCCCATGAGCACCCGGTGGTCAGAGGACTTGACGGAGGATCTTATGGACCTTATGGACCGGGTGATGCGCAAAGACTGGGGGGGGGGGGTGGGGTGAGAACTGGGGGGAGGGGAAGGTGTGGGCAGGCAGGACCGCCTGCCAGTTCGAGGGTCTCTCTGGGGCCTTGAAGGGCTGTCGTGTCCTCGAGGTGGACTCCAGGTTTTTCCTGCTCAGCCTGGCGGTCTGGCTTCCCTCGCCACGGCCCCTGTGAAGCTACACCCTGGAGACCACCCACGGCCCCGCCAAGGGCCCACCGCCCACCCCCACCTCAGGCCAGGAGACCTCTGCAGAGCAGTCCCCGCTGGCCCCGGTCCCGCCTCCTCCTGTGGCCTTTGGCCCTCCTGTTCCATCCTCGCTCATGCGTCCTGACTTCTGCTCCTTCAGTCTCCCAGGTCTTCATTTGTGAGTGCTCCCCAGGGCTCCACGGTCCTGCTACGTTTCTCGCGTCAGCCATCGTGGGCTCTAGACTTCTAGACACCTGCCCGCTTCGCAGGTTCTGGCTTCTCTGAACTCCAGATCTGTCCCCTCGCTGCTCTGTGTGTGCTCCTGCCCTTAGCTCCTGGGGCAGAGGCTGGAGAGGTGCCCCTGCTCGGGTTCCACCCAGGCCCGAGCAGCAAGGAGGGCTGGGAGCACTCCTGTGCTTTTGGCTTCCCTGGTGGCGAAGAAGCCAGCCTCCCTCCCGAACCGCAAGGTGGCCACTCCCCAGACGCGGTACGGGGTCCCGGTGCTCGCTGGCTCAGCATGGGCTCCCGCCTCCCCCCTCCACCTGCCGTGTCACCAAACTGCTAGGCCCTCGGGTCCCTCCCCCTCCACATCAGCCACGTGAGCACCATCCCTTCCTCCCGGGCAGCGCCTCTCGCACCCACACCTGCCTTTCGCTTGGCCCCTGCCTCCGTGGCTTGTTCCGCCAACAGGCGTGTGCCGAGTGCCTCTGGGTGAAGGCGGAGGTGGGGTTCGGGGCTGCTCTGCGGAACCAGCAGTCTGGCAGGGAGGGCGGACAGGCACCACGGGACACCGGGAGGACCGTTGTCCTGAAGACCTGAGCCGGGCTCCGGGGAGCATGGGGCCGGGCAGGCAGGGAGGGCCTCCTGGAGGGGCCAAGGGGCAGTCGGATGGAAGTGGTGACAGGTGAGCAGGAGGTGGTCAAGTCCAAGGTGTGAGGGAGTGGGCGGTGGTGCGGGGCCAGCTGATCTCTGAGGGGAGGGAGGAAAGAGCAGGCCGGGCTAGGGGACGGGGCTGTTGTCACAGGGACTCTGGGCTGGGAGGAGATGGGGCACGGAGGCTGAAGTTGGTTACCGAGAGAGCCTCATGTGCCCCAGCAGGGGGGCTGGACTTAGCTGACAGCCTCAGAGATGCCGTGTATGGGGGAGGGGGGGTTGGACGGCGAGCAGCACACACACAGCCCCTCCCAGGAGGGACAAGGACACCGCATCCAGCTGCCTGCTTAGCCCAGTGCCCAGCCGGACGTTTCACTGGCTCCTGCTTAGTTCTGCAAATGAGGGAGCAGAGGCCTGGGAGCCCCCCAGGAAGAGTCTCTGCCCCTCCCCCAGGCTCACCCCACCGTCCACATGCGTGCCCCCGCTTACACAGTGGGTAGGCCAGTGGGGGCTCCGTGGGAGAAGCACGGGTGCCCCGGGGGCAGCACAGGAGATGGGCCGCTGGGGACCGAAGAGCAGAGAGGGGGCTCAGCCCTGGAAAGTCCCTGGGAGACGGGTGCGCGGGAAGGGGTGCGGGCTATCAGGCGGGGAGATCCTTCCTGGAGAAGGTGGCGGAAGGCTGGAGAGGCATCTGAGGAGCTGCTGTGGCCACCGGGGGAGGGGGAGAGGGAAGTGGGGGGGGGGCCGGCCCCCGCCCCTCCCCCAGGCCCAGCCTTTGCACAAAGGCTTCTCTGTGAGTGGCCACGGAAGTGGCCTTGTCAGGTGAGGGGGCTTAGCTCCCGGGGCGAAGGGGTGGGTGGAAGGGGATTGGAGGAGGGGAGGGCTGAGGGGTCGCCTCAGGCTTTCACCAGATCTGGGAAGGAAATGGAGAAGCTGACACCTAGCCAGAGCCTCACAGTGAGGCCCTGTCCCAACCTTCCCAGGACAGGCTCCTCTCCACGGTCCTGTCAGGCCCCGAGGGCCCCCAGCAGCAGGGTCCTGCTGCCCGCCTTCTTCCTTGCTGTGACTCCCTCCACCCCGGCCCCTCTAGCCTCCCTTCCGCCCTTTCACGGGGCTCCCCAGCTCCTGCACGGGGGCTCCCCAGCTCCTGCACGGGGGCTCCCCGCTCGCTTGCTCGCTCGCTCGGGGAGGGCTGTGTTGGGAAGGTAGAAAGAAGCCAGGGCCCAAAAAGAGGCGCGAGGCTGCCTTGGACTCCACACCCAGTCTCTTCCTCCCCCGGGAAGGTTTCTCTCGTTGCCTGACCTGAGTGCCGCCTGCTGTCAACCAGCGTGTGGATAGACCCCTGCCCCACCCCCAACGCCTTGTTGCGCACACTGTTCCTTGTAATAAGTGTGTGGCTTTGGGCCCCGGGAGCAGCAGAATGGCAGCGGGCACCTCGTCGGGCTGCAGGCTGCTCACAGATTGGATAGCAGGGCTCCATCCACAGGACGGACAACAGAAGGAGGTTTTGGTTGTCGACTCTGAATCAGACAGGCCGGTCAGGAGACCCTGGCTTCCCTCCCTTGCTAGCTAGGTGACCTTAGGCAAGTCACTTACTGTCTTTGGACCCTAACTTCCTTCCACGGTTACTCCGAGGGATCAGTTGGGTCGGTGTGAATGAGGGTGAGGCCATGTACAGGTGGACAGTGCTAATTCTAGAGGGACACAGAGTTAGAGGGGCCACTGAGGTGGGGACAGTCTGGAAGGGCTTCCGTGGCTTGGAAATGAGGGCACGGATCGCTGGGGAGGAGGGGGCCAGGAGGGACTCTCAGTCCGTGATGAAGGCCTGTCTGAAGGTGGGGCTGGGCTCCGGGCGCTGCCCAGAGCTCTCGTGGGCTCAAGCAGGCAGGTGTCTTGGTGGCCATCCTCCTCAGGAAGAGCTTCCCCTTAGGGCCGGTGTAGACACCGTCTAGCAGCCCCGGGAAGAGTGAGGGTGGGGTGAGGGTCCCCCACAGTGTCCTAACCCTGCTTGCTTCCCGCAGCCCGCATCTCGTCGTTCTCCAGAGGGAGCGCTAGCCGGACATCGTGATGCTCCAGCGAATGAGCCCAAAGGGGTCCCCCCAAGCCCTGTCGCCCAGCCCAGGACTCTCTCAAGTCCCCGATGATCTTATGCTCCTCAGCATTGTCAGGAGTGAGCTGAATTCAGACTTACTGAGGTCCCTCAGCCTATGGGCCAGGGAGACTTTGAGCAACAGGGGCTTTTGTCTCAAAGCGGTCATTCCTTGTTGTACAAGCAAGAGCTGGGAGGAAGGATGGTTTGGGCATCATCCCCCACTGATAGCAGTGGAGCCTGTAGGCCTGCAGGGAAGGACCAGGCTGAGGCTGGCATATGGAGGGAGAGCCCTGGGCACAGGGGCATGAGCCTCACCCGGCCAGGGCTACCTTCTGCCGGGTTTGTCCATCTGGCACCAGCTGGCTTTCCAGCGCTGCCCCCACAGCCAACCGGACTCCTTCTGCTTCTGTTGCCATAGCAACTGGCTGCCATCTTGTACTCAGGGCACTATCTCCTATCTGGATTTTCCCATGGGGTTCCTGGAGGATGGGACGTAGGTCTCCAGCGATGTATCCCTTCCTCCTGATAGCCATCCAATAAGAATGGCCACGATGGGGGACAACGACATGTCAGGCTCTATGCTAAGTACTCCCCATGTGTTATTTATTTAATACGGCAGAGAAAGCATCCATGTGATCAATTTCAAAGGTTCCCAGTTTCTTGTTTCTATGACAGACCTTTCCTCTCTCCAACCAGGAAACACCACGATCTTGCTTATTCTGTCTTGCAAGGTCCTTCCCAGTGTCTAACTGAGACCTGTTCTGCTGAAGTACCAGTTCTCTGACCCTGGGCTTGACATGGCTAATTTGAGAGGTAAGGAACGGACTGTCACCTGCTTTAGTCACTTTATTGGGCTTCGTGGACTCCAACTGATGGCCTAGGGAAACACACATGGGTACCTTGGTGAGGTCTGAGTGCCCCTTAAGGACTTGGGGACACAAGTCTGCAATCTTTTGTTCAGAGGGGCACCTGGCTGGCCCAGTCAGTAGAGCATGCGACTCTTGATCTCAGGGTCATGAGTTCAAGCCCCACATTGGGTGTGGAGGCTACTTACAATAAAACAATGATACTAATAATTAATGAATGAATAAAATCTTGTTGAGAGAAGGGGAGTCAGTGTCACAAAACGCTTTGAAATTTCTCTTCCTTGCCCCCATCCCCACCCAAAGAGAGAAGCCAGAACCAGAGGCCATCGGAAAGGGCTAGTCTCTCAGGCCCTCAGCAGGGGGGAGTCCCCTAGGAAGGCAGGCTCCCTGCTCCTGCCACTGGGGAGGTTCCAACAGGGTCCCTGAGAGATCCTGAGATGGTGAGAATTCCCTCCCTCTGGAGCTCCAGCACAAGGCAGAGAATGGTCACCTTGACCTAGAGGGGCATCTCGAAGGGGCAACTGAGCAGGGGCCAGCTTTGCTGAGGGAATCTCCAATGAGGGGCAGGTGGGGAGAGAAAGGAGGCCATTCTCAACTGAGGCAGGGTGGGCTGGCAGGGAGGGGCTGGGGATAATTTATGATATCATTGTTTCCCCGCCCCGCTTTCCCAGCCCCCCTTCCCAGCCCCCTGCTACTGTACTGTTGCTAGGAGATGCTGGCTGTCCGCGTCTGGGCTGGGAGGGCGGAGCCGACAGACCCTGCTCCGTCTGGACTCCTCCTCCCCCGCTGCGGGGGAGGGCCTGCTCTGAGCTTCACCCACCACCCCTCCCCAGGCCCCCACACGCACCTTCTCTTCTGTTGTCCCCCAAATCTAGCCAGCCTGGGGCTCGTGGGGCTCGTGGGGCTCCCGTCAGGGCCTCTGGGAGCCAGCCCGGGTCAGGACGAGCGCCAGGGGAAGTGGGAGGCCTCGAGGAGCCCAAGTTCGAGGGAGACAAGTCTTTCCCTTTGGGGAGCTACCAGTACAATGGGTGAGACAGACCCCATCCACACCCCTCCACGGTACCGCCCCAGTCAAGGTCGGGGGCCTGTAAAGACCGTGTTTAGGGGCAGGGGTGGGAGCGAGAATGGAGGGAGGGCGGGCAGGGACGTAAGGCTGGGCCTTCTGGTCTGAGCGGAGCTGGGCAGCGCGGGGGCTCGGACCCCCCTCCTCTTCCAGAGATTCTCTTTTCAGATTTTAAAGCCCTTGGAGAAGTCAGATGGGTTGAACCTCAGGGGCTCCCGAAGCTGCTGGCTCCTGACTCCGGCCGGGGCAGGGGAGGGAGGCCGTGGCCACGGTTGTGCCCCTAACGCAGATTTCTGTGTGGCCCCTGCTCGTCCTGTTCATTCCTAGGTGCTGAGGCTCCTCGGTCTCCCCCACCCCAGGAAGGAAGGGGCTGACCTCGGCTCCACACCCACTTGCTCACGCGAGCCCTCCCGCAGCCGTCTTCTCTGTCAATCTGCTGCCGGGCCTGGAGTGCTTCTGTCCCCCACTTGGCAAAGCTGCAGTCAGGGCCCCACGAAGGATGTGTGGGTCACCCCGCGTCGCGGGGCTGGTAAGTTGGGCTTCAGATGGGGCCTGGTGGGTCCCCCGCACAGGCTGCGCCCCTCCCCGTGGCTCCAGTAGAACACCTCCTAACACACCGAGTGACTGCGGGGCGGAGCCCGTGGGCAGGGAGCCCGCGGCGGGTGGGCAGCCGCAGGATGCTACGGCGGCCGTCTTTGGGGGTGAAGACGGGGCTGGAGAAGAGGCCACGGTTGCTGCAGAAGTCACCCAAACCTTCCCAGGTTTGTCCTTGGCCAACGGAAGCATGTTCCCCACCTGGTGCCGAGTCCCTTGGGCCTTTACCTCTCCCCTGCTGGGGACCTGAGTCCCTCACCCTGCCATGGCCTTGGGCAGAGCTCCTGGAAGACATGCCCAATCTCAGCCCTCCCCAGCCCCCTGCCTTTCTGGTGGAGGGGAGCCCCGAGGGCCGCTGGACACTCTCGCTGGAACTCTGTCCTCTGCTTCCTGCCAAGGTCTCCATCCAAAGAGAACCTTTTTCACTCTTGCCATTTTTTTCTTTTCAGACCGAAAAGAAGGACTTATTGCACCCAGCTGGCATGGGTTCCCTCTGAGAAGCCCTCCTGGATTGATCGAAGTGGCAAGACCCCAGCTCCAGCCTGGGCTGCCCGTTACACTCGGAGCTACCCGGGAGAGGACTTCGTCCCACCCTTGCTCCCGTGGCCACCGCTGTCCACCCTGGTCCATCCCAGTTCCTGTGGCGTCCGAGCTGAGAGTCCTCTGAGATGGCGGTCCCGTCTCAGATCTAATAAAGACTCCTGAATGTTGAACCAGTCCGGGTGGTGGTGATGTACCTGGGCAGGGTTGGGAGGGGAGGGCTCCCTCGGAGAGACCCTTGCTGGGGGAGCCCCTGTTGCAGCAGAAGGGGGAGGGGAGCCTCACTAAGACAGAACTCCCCGCTGTGGGCGGGGGGGGGGGGGGAGTGAAGACCTCCTCAGCTCCTTCCACCTCTCTCAGCTGTCCCAGGGCTCCTGGTAATGCCATCAAGGCTCTGGTCAGTCCCAGCTCAGAGTGCTGGGCAGATGCTCCCAGCAGTTCCCCAAATTGTAGTTTGAAACCTGGATTTTTTTTTAAAAAAAGCTTATTTATTTATTTTTTTGGGAGGGAGGGACAGAGAGAGAATCCCAAGCGGGCTCCGTGCTGTGAGCGGAGTCCTACGTGGGGCCCGAATTCACAAACCGTAAGATCGTGATCTGAGCCAGAATCAAGAGTTGAATGCTTAACCGGCTGAGCCAGGCAGGCGCCCCCAAACCTGGAATTTTTCTAAATAAAAAGGCTTAAGATCGTGTGCATGGCACACTTTCAACAGCACAAAAGGGAAAGTATGTCTCCTTCCCACCCCCGTCCCCGGCCACCCACCTCCTGTCCTGAGAAGCAACCACTGGTCCCCGGGCCCTCCCGGAGACAGTCCACATGCATCTAAGCACAGATGTCTACAACCTCCCCCACCGCTTTCATTTAAACACTGACCACAGCATTTTTAGCCCCCTAGGCCAGGACTCCTAGCCTGAGGTCAAGGTGAACCTCAGAGGAGGCTGGCATCTGCTGAAATTGCATGCAGAATGCTGGCTAGGCACCTGTACCCTGTTTCTCGGAAGAAGGGACACATTAAAGCCACTGCTCTAGTCCAGCTCTCCATTTTACAGAGGAAACTGACGTCGGGGAGGAGAAGGGCTGCGTCCAGGGTCCTCAGCATGGTGGGGGCCCGTCGGAAGAATGCCAGGCTCCCTGCACCTGGGCACCAAAGAGCCCCAGGGTCTCCTGCCAGGACAGGGTCTCCGAGGGCTGACTCAGGCCCAGGATGCAGCCAGGAAGAGGCATTTCCATTTGTATCACAAATGTGGCTTATTTAAGAGACTGAGCTTGGGCCCCCCAGGCCTGGCTAGTGCTTCTGAGGCTCCCAACCCTCCCTTTGAGACCCTCCATGCTGTCCAGCCTTGCAAGGACCCCCTGCAGCCCCCCACCCCGCACCGGGTCAGTCTCTGGGGAGGAGGGGTGAACAGGGACAGAGTCTGGCCTGGGGTCAGCATGATGTGCCCAGTTCCGGCCTGAGCACCAGTCTTCACAGCCTCCTTCTCCTCTGGGTATTGGGGACCCTGTGCGGGGAGAGGCAGCCAGTGGCCTCCCGGCTCGCAAAGGAGGTTCCCGGTGAAGGCAAGGCGCTGGGACAGACCGGGTAGGCTGCCTTTTGGAAACAGAAAGACCCAGACCCAGACAGGGGCAGAGCGGGTGGGGGCTCTCCTTCGACAGGGATGCCAGCACTGGGGTGGGAGGGTCCAGGCGGGACACTTCGGAATGTGCTCTCAGAGTCCCACGAGCTATGCAGATGAGGCCTGTCTGTATGCAGATGAGACCGTCTGTATGCAGATGAGGAGAAAGGGCATTCTCTTCTCAGGGTTACCATAGAGCCCAGCCCACCCCCCGGCCCTCCGGGCCCCAGCTGCAGGGCAGCCTGGGAAGAGGCCAGGCTGGGGAGAGACAACCTGTGGTAGGTTAGACTTCGGGAAGGACTGACCCAAGGCAAATGGGCTGTTCTGGGGAAGGAACTGGTGATAGAACTGAGAATGCAAGAGGGACGGCTGGGAGAGCCGGGCCGAGATGATGGGGCCAGCCATGACAGAACCCGGCAGACGGCTGCGAGCAGGACAGGAAGGAAGGACCCTGGGCTGATCTTCCACTCCAGCCAGGTCCGCTGGGTCTCCTGGGGTCCTGGCGATGCTCCTGTGAGCCTTTCACAGACAGAGAGGCCCCGACAGGCTGACGGACGCGTCTAGGACACAGTTTGCAATGGCAGGGCCCTGGCCCGACCAGCTCCGTGGCGGGCAGCCACAGCCTGGAACCCTCCTACTCCTTCCGGGGGGGGGGCAGGCAGGCACTCGGACGGTTCCCTCTGCCCCGGGGGAAGGGGACAGGGCTCAGGGTTAGGGGGCTGTGCCCGGCCCAGCCCAGGGGCGCTGGCTGGGTCTCGGGCCCAGGGAGGGCCTGTGGGGGGCTGGAGGGGGTAGCTGAGGGCAGATACCAGGAAGGGGACAGCAGGTTGAGGAAAGATGCCAGGGATAACCCACTGGGGGAAACTGAGGCCAGAGAGATGGGGAGGGTTGCCGTCCTCACTGAGCAGATCCAGGCCGGAGCTGGGCCTGGACCCAGGGCCCCTTCCTGGGGGTGCAGAGGCCCAGAGTGGGGGTGTCTTTGAGAACGGCCTCTCCTCTTCCTCCGGCGGCCCCCGGCCCCTCCACCCCCACCCAATGGGGTAGCCAAGGCCTTTGTGGGGAAGCGGCAGGGAAGAGAGGCCCCTTGTCGGCCCTTCATCTCGCCGGAGGTTCCGCCGATGCCAGCCCCCCGGCACCGGCTGGGCTCTCCTTCCTGGGGGTGCCAGCCGCCCCCCGCCCGCTGCCACGGCCCGCTCCCCAGCCCTGCCGTTTCCTGGAGCCTCAGGGCTTTGGCCCCGGGCCCGGCTGAAGGATGGCGGGTGCCCCGGCCCCAGTGCCTCCCGCGTCTCCCCTTTCACACGCTGGCACCAGAGCCGTGGGAACGCCGGGCGGCAGCTGGGCACCGGTGCCCAGCTCTGCCCACCCCCAGCCCAGCCGACCTCGGAGAGGGGAGAGCAGAGCGGCAGGCAGGCTGCCCCAAACAGCCCCTTCAGGACGGGCCCTAGAAATCCTTCGCACTAATTATGAATCTGGGGACAAACAAGGCATTTGCAAGTCAATTAGTGACAGAACTTTCCCAGGAAAGAGTTTCTGTCCAGGCTCAGCTTCAGACAGGGCCACATGCTGGGTCATCTTGTCCCTCCTCCTGTCTCTGCCCTGCTCGAAGCTCAGGGAGAGAGGCCGCCCCTCTGCGGCCGAGGGTGCCAGAGCCCAAGCGGGCAGGAGGCTGGAGGGCAGCTGGAGGTCACTCGAGGGCTGCCGCAGGGAGGCGTCCTGTCAGGGTCCACCTGCCTGGACAGGGTGACATGGGTGGGTTGACAGGAAAGTGGACGTCATTGTGAAAAGGCGGGGGTGGGGGGGATCTTCCCTGAGCACAGAGACACCAAGAGGAGGCTGAAGCAGGAGGCACGCAGCCCAAGGGGGCGCAGCCGCATCCATGGGAACTTCAGGTGGGCCTAGGGCCATCTGGGGCCACTTGTCACAGAGAGGGAGGTAGGGCGTGGTGTTGCTCTCCGAGGCCTGGGAAAGGCGCTCTCTCTGCCTACGGGACCCCTTAATTGGGGGACGAGGGGGAGGGAAGGGCTGCTGGGGCAAACGCCCCTAGAGCCGCCCCGCTAGCCATCTGAGGGAGATTAAGGGATTACAATTAAAAGGCGTTTGCAGACGAGCAGGTGGGTTGGGGCTGTGCTAGCGATCTAATTGCCCAATTGCTGTGCCTGGGCTCTAATGAGTGGGGGTGGGCTTTTCGGGGAGGGGGCGGGGCCTGGGGGGTGGGGCCTCACCTCGAACACACCTCGGCTCGCGGGGGGTCACGCCCACAGGCTCCCCTGCGGCCCTCCCTGAGGACTCAAGAGGAAGCAGCCTGACGGGGCTTCCCGGGCTGGACAAGGGTGTTCGGGCCAGAAATGAGCAAAGAGGGTGCTGAGCTCCCGACCAGAGGCGCCGTGAACACGGGGGATGGTTAGGGCGGACTCTTGTCAAGCACTGTGCTAAATACTCTATAACGTAGGTAAGCCCCGCGACCACAGCAGAGCCTGTCTGCGCCTCTGCGGGGGTCCCGCTGACCAGGGGCGGCTCCCTTCACACCCACCCTTGCCAGGAAGGGACAGATGGACAAACCCTCCCTAGACTCGGAAAGGCCCCAGGCTGAGGGTGCAAGCACGCCCGGTTCCGCGAGGGCCCAGCCTCTCTCCTACGAAAACCACGCTGGACACCTGGACGGGCAGCGGGCCTCACACAGCTAAGCCTTTGCACAGCCTGTTCCCGCTTCTGCGAGGGCCACCCCTTCCGCTCCTGTCCTGCCCCTCGGAGAAGTCTTCCGCTCCCCGCCATCCGGGGGCTCCCCGCTCTGGAGGGTTATCTCTGGCGAGGGGGTGCCTAGCACACATTTAGGAATTACATGAGTGGCCTGCAGGCCGGCGGCCCTTCAGGTTTAGACACTAAAGGCCCTGATGGAGAGCAGCTCTGGGGGGATCCCCAAGCAACCGGGATGTGAACTGTCTCTGGAAGGGACCTGGGGGTGGACCCTGAGGCACGAGGGGGACTGCCTACTGTGCGCCGTGGCTCCCGAGTGTGGTGAAGAGATTACTTATTCAGAAACAATTACATTTAATTTAAAATAGTAATGATTGCAGCTTTTTAAAAGGTTTATTTATGGGGCGCCTGGGCGGCTCAGTCGGTTGAGCGTCTGACTTCGGCTCAGGTCATGATCTCGCGGTCCGTGAGTTCAAGCCCCGCGTCGGGCTCTGTGCTGACAGCTCAGAGCCTGGAGCCTGCTTCAGATCCTGTGTCTCCCTCTCTCTCTGCCCCTCCCCCATTCATGCTCTGTCTCTCTCTGTCTCAAAAATAAATAAACATTAGGGGCGCCTGGGTGGCGCAGTCGGTTAAGCGTCCGACTTCAGCCAGGTCACGATCTCGCGGTCTGTGAGTTCGAGCCCCGCGTCGGGCTCTGGGCTGATGGCTCAGAGCCTGGAGCCTGTTTCCGATTCTGTGTCTCCCTCTCTCTCTGCCCCTCCCCCGTTCATGCTCTGTCTCTCTCTGTCCCAAAAATAAATAAACGTTGAAAAAAAAAATTAAAAAAAAAAAAAAATAAATAAATAAATAAACATTAAAAAAAAATTAAAAAAAAAAGGTTTATTTATTTTGAGACAGAGAGAGAGCACAAGAGGGGAGGGGCAGAGAGGAGGAGAGACAGGATCCCAAGCACACGCCTCGCCATCAGTGTGGAGCCCGACGCGGGGCTCGAACTCACGGAACCTCGAGATCATGATCCGAGCCACACTCAGGAGCCAGACCCTTAGCCAACTGAGCCACCAGGCACCCCGACTGTTGCATCGTTTTTCAAGGCTGGGGAAAAACGTTTTGGCGTCTTTTACCCCAAAGGCCAGGGCAAGAGCAAACCTCAAGACTCCTCATTTGGGAAGAAAGACTGGGATTTCAGTTCCTCCTGTCCCCCTCTTCCTTCCTTTGGCCCGCCCTTGCTTCCCCACCCAGGCCATCTGGGTCTGGCCCTTGTGCCCCACGCTCTGCCCAGGCCTTTTGAGACCGGCCCGGAGCAGAAGCAGCATCTCCGCGCGCGGGCCCGCTGCCGCCCCTGTGAGGGGCCAGTGGTGGCCTGGTCGCTCCCCTACTGAGGGCATGTGCCCAAGGGACTCTTGCTGCCCGGCCCGCGTGGGTCTGCCAACCTGCTGTGTGCCCACTTGCCCTCTCTGTGCATCGGGCCACGGGTGCCTCCCTGCCCGTCCTCCCCCTGCACGGCCGCGCTGTATAAAGGAGGTCTGGCGGTGGGGTCTTCGCATCTCACCTGGGACATGGGGCTACAAACGGTAACGATTTGCCGGAGCTGCGGGGGGATCAGCTGCGATGACGTCTGTGGGGTGCTTGGCACCCCACGGGCGTGAAGCGGGGGCTCATAAATGGTAGCTGTTCTTACAGTTATTAAATGGGAGGGCCCCGCAAACGGCCCGAGCCTGCGGCAAGGGCTCCTCATTACTGCTCTGGCTGGGGGTAATGAGGCCTGTGGTAATGGCCCCTCACACTCCCAGGCCCCCGGACAAAAGGCCCAACAAAGTGGGAAGTGAATGCCTAATGGGACCCTTGGGGGCTCCGCCCAGGGCTGGGGGGCGTCGGGAAGGACCCTCTGGCTGCAGCTCCAGGTGCCGAAGAACCCCGCAGGCCAGAGACCCTGCCGACAGGCCGCCCCTTCTCTGACCCAGGTCAGCTCACCATCGGGGCCTTGGCTGAGCGGGGTGTGCACCCCAGCACCCCTGACCTCTCGAGGCTAGCCTGGGAGACCGACAAGAACCCAAACGAATAAGTGAAATGCACCTGATGTCAGCTGGTCACGAGTGATCCGGAGAGAAATAGAACAGGAAAAGGGGACAGGAAGGGCAGGGGTCAGAAGGTGAGTTGCAGGGGCGCCTGGGTGGCTCAGTCGGTGGAGCGTCTGACTTCGGCTCAGGTCACGATCTTCACGGTTCATGAGTTCGAGCCCCGCGTCGGGCTCTGTGCCGACAGCTCGGAGCCTGGAGCCCGCTTCGCAGTCTGTGTCTCCCTCTCTCTCTGCTCCCCCCATCCCCCCCACCCCCGCTCACACTCTGTCTCTCAAAAATAAATAAATGTTAAAAAAATTTAAAAAAAAAAAGTGAGTTGCAGTATCACATAAGGTGCTTAGGGACAGCCAGATTTTGTTCAACGGCTTCTTGTGAAAAATTGTAAATAGACACAACACCGGTCAGGACAGTAGAGCGAGCCCCGGCCTCCATGGCTCCTGGAGGCTCCTGGCCACAGCCTCCCCTACTCCCTCCCCGCCACCTGCCTCCCTTGGTAGGCCCAGAGTTGTTTTCAGCAAATCCCACACCTCTCCTTTGGCAGAGGGTGCGGTCTGAGCGGGGACAGAGGGACAGACGGGCAAGGCAGCACTTGGTCACTTGGGAGGCGGGCTCCCAGGCAGACAGACTGCTACGGTATGTGGACGGGTGGCCTCCAGTCTCATCTTTGTAACCGGCCGTGTGACATTTCACGAGTCTCCTAACTGCTCTGAACCTCAGGCTTGCCGCCTGTGAAATGAGGCTGATCCTTTATCCCACAGGGAGTTTGTAGGAGGGGAATGAGTATCCCTGTGTGTGTTTCATAAAAGTACAGCGACACGGCAGAGCCAGGGTCTGGCCCCAGAGAGACTCAGTGACTTGGAGGTGAGACAAGGCCCCAGGGTACCCAAGACCAGGTGGGGGCTGGGAAGTCTCCTGCAGGAGGTTACCCCTGAAGGGAACTCAGTTCAGCAGGCCTCCGTGAGTGAAGGGGAGGGGGCTGAGCCCAAGCTTGGCCATGTGTGCTGGTCTGCCTTTCAGCCCCACCCCCCATGGATGGGCCACAGGATTCCAGGCTGCTGGAGACAAGGAGGGCCAGAAGGCCTGAATGGCCACTGTTCTCTGAAGAGGCTTCGTCCCCTTTAAAGACCCTTATCACCACCTCCACCTCCCTCCCAGGGTGATTATCACCCAGAGGGGCCTTTCCTAGGGGACATAAAGAGACCCTCAACTCCCATCAGTTAGGCAGGATAATGGGCCATTCACTCAGAGGGGACCCCAGCCCCACACCTGGCCCTCTCGGGCAGCCCTACTCGACCGCCCCATTGTCCCAGGCTGCCTCGCACGCACACATGGGCGTCAGTGGCAGGGGGAGCCCGAGTCCCCAGCTGGAGCGATCCTGGCCCTTCCCCCACCTCTCCAGCCGCCTGGACTCTGGGCTCGATTTGGGGGAGGTGGGCCTGCCATTCATCACACCCCCCCCACTCGGAATTTCACTGCTCTCGAAAGCCCTTACAGAGTGATGGGAAAATGGGAGGGAATAATTAGGAAAATCATTAGCGTCTCAAGGCCCATCTGAGAGGGATTAAGGGATTAAAAGCCTTGCAGCCAATCTCTCCTACTTTAAGGTTGTTGTAGGGGTTTTGTTTTCAGGACTTTCTTTTTCCTCTTTTCTTCTGAGTTGGGGCAGACTGAAGTCTTGGTGGATCCTTCCTTCAAAAGCTATAGGAAAAAGTCAAGACATTGAAGTCCCCCGGTGGGGAAGAATGGGGGAGGCAGGTGTCTGGGGAAGGGTCCTCCCCAAGCTCTCCTGGGCCGCCTTGGGCCCCTTCTCGGGGCCTGAGTGGTAGGGGAGGGGGTGCTGAGGTCATGTTTGCTGGTCTGCCTCTCGGCACCACCCCCCATGGAGGAGCGCCCAGCCCTGCCTGTGGGCCACCTTCCACCTGCCCCGAGTGCTGGCTGAGGGTTCAGCAGGCCCCCCTGCCCCCCACTGGGTCCGTCCTGCTCTGGTGGCCTGAGGCTGGAGGCCCAGGGGGAGACAGTGAGGCAGGAAGATCGGGCTGTAAGCACCACGCAGCGCTTTCCTTGGGCGGCCCAGGATCCAGTTGGGGCCAGCAGATGGCTCCTTACAGCACGCTGTGAGGGGGACTGAGATGTAAAGGGGGGCAGGGGGTCTGCAGAGGAGGCAGACCCCGTGCAGTCTGGAGGGGTCAGGGACAATCCCCTGGAAAGGTGGCTGTATTTATTTATGGGCATTCGGTCATTGCGAGGTAGGTGTTCTACTCGAACACATCATCCGCTTTCACCGTGCGTCACTGTCTCCCTGAAAGGGTCCCTGTGTCCCCCCGGCCACAGGAGGAGGAATTCAAATCCCACACCACCTGGCTTAAGGCAAACGGGGACGCTGAGGCCTAAGGGCTGCTGGGGCGAGGAGGCACGCGTCAGGTGGACACCCAAGCTCGCTAGAGTCTTTCTGCCTCCAACCCAAGCCATTCCCGCCCCCCCCAGAATGTTCCAGAGAAGAAAGATACAGGCCTCACGTGGCTCCCACAGCTCCCTCCCCCGATACACACAGCGGCTTCCCTGGTTCCAGTTCTGGGGCTCCCTCCACTTCTCAGGAAGCTACCCGCCCCCCCCCACCCCCAGCCTCTGTGCCCACTGACACTTGCCTGGAAGGGCCTGGGGCCAGGCAGGGCGACCGCGAAGCCGAGCGGCCCAAGACAGAGGCGGCCAGAAGCCTCCCGCAACCAGCGCCTTGCCAGGGGTGCGGGGGGTAGACGCTGGCGGCTGTAGCCTGCCGCAACATCAATAATCGCGTTTATTAATGGTCTTAATTAGCAACTGCCAACAAGAAGCCCGGTGCTAATTCCACCAATAATCTAGGCTCGCGGGGCGTGGACAGAAGGGCGGGTGCAGGATGGATGGCAGGCGGCCACCGCGTCCCGTTGGTCCAGCTACCGCGGAGCCTGCCTGAGAGGCGAGAGGGACGGGGAGGAAGGGGGACCCTGCCCCCCACCACCTCCCACACCAGGGGTCCATAGCCCCCCGTGGCGCAGCCTCCTCAGATGGTGTTGGGACAAAATGAAGCGTGAGGAATGGGGGTGGGGGGAGGGGAGACCTCTGTCTGCGCCTCCAGGGCCAGAACCAGACAACAGCCCCTGGGATGAAGGCGAGTCTATAAAAGCCTGAGTGAAATGAGCTAGAAGGCGATTGGGAACAAGCCCCACAGTGTCCTGGAGCCACATTCCTCGCTCTGGGGAGGCGGAGATGGTTGATGCGAGCAGGGACACTGGGGGGCCGCCTCTCCAGCTGAGCCCTCTCCTGCCAAGAGGAGCAGGGTGGGAAAGGCGAGTTTAAGAATCTAGACGATGTCCTAGCACAACAAGGCCACTTCCTCTCTCAGCCCCCGAGCCAAGCTGGGCCCGCTTGGGGCCCCAAAGCCCAGCGAGCGGCCCCGAGAGCCCTGGAGGCCCAAGCCAAAGAGAGAGGGCCGCTTGGGGCGCGAGGAGCTCCGGTCACGCCTCTTCCGGGGACCGCCCGCCCCAAGGGTGCCTCCTGCAGACGCCCACGCGGAGGGAGGGTGTACCCGGGGTTCGGGGGGTGGACGCTCTGGCCACGTGTGGACTTGTGTTGAGGATGTGGGGCCAGAGGAGTTTCCCTGGGGCTGGGCAGCCCAGGTCAGAATGTTCTGGAGGGGTTCTGGGTGGGGCCGGAGGCCTGGACCGAAGAGCGGCTGGCTGAGGAGTTGCAGCAGGGCCCATGTCCAGAGGTGGGGGTCTGGGGGCAGGCACCTCGGCTCCCAGCCCTGGTCCCCTGAGCCTGACTTTCCTCTTATCCACCCGTGTTCCACGTGCTAGCCCCAGAGGCCAGGCTCCCTCCCTCCCCCCTCACAACGGGGTTACTGCCCCTGCATCCCCAGGGGAGCCAGGGGGCTGGAAGGGAAGAGCTCCGTCTGAGATGGGGGGCCGCCCCCCCCCCCCAGAGGAACAGGCCTATGACGTGGCGGTAGGACCCCCGCCTCCAGGAATACCAGCGGTTCCATCAGCCTCCTCTCCCTCCTCCTCCTTACTGGGCCGGGGATCTGGGCTTCCTGGGACAGTTCTTTTGGGTGTTGCCCGATAGATTGTGCCCTGAGAACATGATGAGTCCCGGAAGCGAAGCGCCACTGTTTCAAGGGCCCAAACGCCATCTCTATACAGCTTCTCACCTGAGCGGCATCGGCCCCTGGTCAGGAATCTCCGTAGAGGTTTGGGGAAGACGAACTCAGGAGGCCCTGCACCTTGCCAGGCTCAAGCCCAGGTACTGCACGTGCCCAAGAGCAGGGCTCCAGGCTCCTCGCCAGGATGGACTCTGCTCCTAACAGAGCTCCCGTGCCCACTGTCTATTTTTTTTTTTTTTCAAGTGAACTCTGTACCCATCATGGGGCTCGAACGCAGGACCCTGTGATCAGGAGTCACATGCTCTACCGTCAAAGCCAGCCAGCCATCCTCACTGAGCATTTCAGTCCAGGGTTTGACCAGTTCCATATGTTAGCCGGACACAGGCCCCTGGGCCGGGGTGGAGGGTCTTTCACTTGTGGGAGGGGACTTTATGTGGGACCCCTATGCCTACACCCCTGGAGAAGCTATTTTAGTCCTGCCTTGGTGAGCCCTTCTCCCAGGCAGAGGCGGGGCCCCTAACTGTGGCGACAGCAGAAGGAGGCAGGAAGGGAGGCCTGCACTGGGCCTGGGGCTCCCTGGTCAGAGAGGATCCCTTGGGGAGTCTCTGTCCAGTAAGCTGCTTTGGGGACACCATGAGCACTTCCCCCACGGCTCTGGACGGGAACGGGCTCCAGGAACACCTGTAAGAGTCCACCGGGTCAATGCAGTGCGAGGAAATGGACGCAGATGGGGACTGGGGTTTGGCTAACACGTAGCGAGGGTCGGAGGGACAGCGACCGCAGCCAGGTTTAACCCCCAAGAGACGGGTTCAGAGACAGGGACGGACTCCTGCAGACCGCGGAGCTAGTGAGAGGGGGAGGTCAGCTAGGTGCCCACCGCGGTCTGACCCCAAAGTCAAGCCTCTTTGGGGCAAGGGGTAGGTATGGACGGGACCGTTTTGGCCAAGGCTGGTGATCAGACAGTGCCGTGGAGACAATGGCGCTCTGTCCCAGGGCGCTGGGGACGCCAGCTCATCCCTATGCAGTGACTGCCGGCCCCTTTCAGGCGGTGGAAGCCGGCGGCGGCGGAGGGGAATTCTCACAGGCCGGTGGCATTTGCATAGCCGGCTCGCCCGCCTGCCGGAGACATTGGCCCGCATTGTTCCCACCGGCGGTGGTGGCGCACGGGGCCGGGACGCGCAGGGCGCGGGCGGCAGGGCCAGACAAAGGGGCCGGGGCGCAGAGCCGGGAGGCGGCGGGTAGGGGTCCTGACGGTGGGAGAGAAATATCGGGGTGAGGCGGGGCGCCCGCCGAGCCCGTCTGCCCCGGTACGGCCACCGGGCCCCACTTTGGACACCCAGGCCGTGTCTAATTCCTCCCTGAGCCGGTGCCTCGCGCCGTGATGTGAATCCCAATGGCGCAGCTCAGGCCTTTCCCAGGCTGCGTGGTTCAGGCCAGGTCCTCCAGAGGTCAGAGGAGCCGCTGTGGCCAAAGGGTTCCAGCCCCACAGACACAGAAGCATGGGGCAGAGGGGGATCTTGCAGACCCCTTTGTCACAGACACACAGTTACCCGAAGCCAGAACAGTGGCCACTTCCCAAAGCCCGTCCCTCAATGCCCCGGCTCTGCTGTCTTCCACGCTGACCCCAGTGCGGCCCGTCTCTCCCATCAGTGGGGCCCTGGAGGAGAGCGAGGCCCCAGTGTCCTCGTCCATCATTGTCCCCAGAGCTCAGGCACTGGGGCCGGACAGAGTTCATGAGTGGACAAGTGTCTGATTGTCCTGCATTGAGAGTGATAATGATGGTGATCAGAGGGGCTGTCCCTGAGGGGCAGGGACCTCATTGTCCTCAAGGGGTAAGGAAGGTGCCCCCTTGGCCCCTGTCCCTGCCATCTCCTTGACCTGCTCATTGTCACCCTGTTGACCCAGCCTGAATGGATGGGCCACCGTGCAGAGGACCAATGGTGCTGAGCCGGCTGTAGGGAAGATGGGGGAGGGGCTCCATGTTGGTTCACCAGCTTGCTTTGCCCCAGGCACCGGTGGGGAAGGGAGAGGAGGGAACGTGTGACAAACCAGGCAGCGGGTTCAGGAAATCTCGGCCCCGGACAGAGTCCCCTGAGCCCGGGTGTTGGGTCCTGTAGCAGAGCTCAGCACCGTCTCCAGGCCACAGGGGACTTTGTAGGGATGATGGAGCTTGGAACGAGTTGCAGGACCTGTAAGGCCGTGTGTTGTGTGTTGCGGGGCAGCCCACGCCCTGCCCTCCTTTCTCAGGGGCCTGGGGTGGGCGTCCCACGTCTCCTCCCTTGGAAGCATGTCCCTTCTCCGCTGAGGTGGGAGCAGTGGCCAGCCTGGGCTGGAGCTGTTCATGCGCTCGTGCCGGGAGGAGATCTGGCCGTGGTCAGTCAAGGAGGAACAGGAAGCAGAGGAGAGGAGCCGGCATAAATGACTCCCCAGACCGGGCCAGGGCAGGGAGGGTCTCCTCCCACCGCGGAGTCAGTCTCCCTTTCCTGGAAGCCTTTCAGATCCCTGTAAGGACTGCTGGGGACTCTAGTTCAGCACAGGGGCTGGGAGCTGAGGCCCCAGAGGGGGAGGGGGAGGTGGCCTCAGCTCTCCCAAGCCCCCTCCCTCCCCACAGGGGCTGACAGGACAGGGGGCCCTGTTGCAATCTGGGCGGTCATCCTCTGCTGGGCATAGGGTCTCCCCACAGCACTCCCGTCCCAGCCAGCAATGGTGGGGGGGGGGGGCGCCGCAGCAGGAGGAGGAAGCCGATGGGCTGGGGCATAGTGGGGCCCTGGGGGCAGGGATGGGTCCCAGGGAGCGCCTGTGCCTCAGTGGCCCTCTTCGTTCCTCCCCTTCCCCTCAGCTCCGTGATTGGCCTCCTTCCCCAGCCAAACTCAGGGCCTCCAACCACAGTGAGGATGAAGCCTGTTCCAGGGTCAGGCCCCAGGAATCTCTCCCCAGTGGCTGGCTCCCTAGGTCCCAACGGGCTTGGTCTTGAGGGAGAGGTCCGTGGACAGACAGGCCCAGCTCCCACCAGAAGCCTGGAGGGAGGGCAGGACAGGGCCACGGGGTCCCAGCTCTTCCAGGAGGGGAGAGGCCCTCCGGTCTGCTGCAGGGGTGGTGTCTCTGATGCGTGAGATCGGAAAGCCCCAGAACCAGCCTGACATACAGTGGGGACTAAGAACTGGGAAGCAGTGTCTCCCAGAATGGTGAGGAACAGAGCAGAAGCAGACAGGAAGGCAGGAAGGCAGGAAGGCCGTCAGGCTGCAGGAAGGACGCCGGATCCGTGGAGGGTGGAGGGTGCAGGGTGGAGGCTGGGAGGCCACAGAGGCCTGTGCTGGGTCTGGAGCGCCCTCTGGTGGCCAGAAGACCTCAGGCGGCAGAGGCGCGGCCTGCTTTCCCTGTTCTCTGCAGCCCCTCTCCTGAGACTCTGGGTGGGGGGGGGGGGTGGGAGTGGGGGAAGAAGGGGTTCCTGGGTGCTGGCTGCTTCCAGCTTCTGAAGACTCGGTGGCAAAGAACTCCCTGTTCTCCTTCGTTCAGAGACCGCCCAAGTCAGGATGGGAGTGGCGGCCATTCAGCAGGAGAGAACGGAGCTGTCCCTGGTGGCAGGCAAGCCCAGGCTGGGCACCCACCTCGTAGAAGCTGGCATGCTAGAGGGGGCTCCGTGGGCCCAGGGGACAGGAGCTTGCTGGCACTGAGGTCCTCCCCACCCGAGTTTCCAACATGGTGCGTGAGAGCGAGAGAGCGAGAGACGAGCTCCCCACATTCCCAGCGCACAAAAACAAGGCGTCTGAATCCTTGGTGCCAGTGGTGTTTATCACCGGGCCAGCCAGGCTGGCGCACACCTCTCTGTGACCGTGTGGCCTTGGGCGGTGGGCTGGGAGTGAGTTGGGCACCTCGCTCACGGGCCACGGGGTGGGGCTGGGGGTGCTGAGGGGTCTCCCCCCGCCGGGCGCAGCAGCCTCCCCCATACCCCCACCTTCCACGGCCCTGTCCTCAGTGCCGTCTTCGTTCCTGCAGCAGGAGGGATGGACCCAGAAAAGACCTTCCCTGCGGTCACCATCTTCTAAGAAGAGAGTGTCCTCTCACGGGCTGGAAGCAAGTTAGGCCCGGGTGTCTGTCTCCTCTGCCCTCAGAGATCCCTGGGCTTTGTCCTCGCGTTCCCCAGGCACCTGGAAGGTGGGGGGGGGGGGGGAGCAGGTGAAGGGGAAGCTCCAGGGGGCTGGAGACTGGAGCTGGGGGGAGGGTGTCCCCCAGCAGAGCAGAGCCAGCCAAGAAGGAAAGAGGCAGGTGGGATCATAGGAGCTGCAGCAGGGTGGGAGCTTTGGCGGATGAGACGGCCATCGGTCCAAGGGGCTGGGGACACGCTCACCTCCCAGTAAATCCGGTCCTCGTAGCACTGGGAGCCTGGAGGGGGGTCCAGGAAGGGCAGCCTCAGCAGGAGCCCTGGTGGTGGGAGGGGAGGGTGGGTGGGGCTCCTGGCGCTCCTGTGGGGGAGGTGGCCACCCCAGGCCCGAGGGCACCGAGGGCACTGAGCGGCCTGACACGCCTGTCCCAGAGGAACTGCAGCTGTATTTGGGGAGCCCCTACTGTAGCCAGGCCCCCACGGGTGCTCGTCACCACAGCAGCCCTGCTGGGCGTGACCCTCACGGTACAGTGAAGGCAGCGAGCCTCAGAGAAGTCCTGGGCACCTCACTCGTTCGGACAGTTGGCAATGGACCGGATCGTGATCCTGTCCCGAACACGGCTCCTGAGCTTCCTGGGGCCCCCTGTCCGGGAGGGGTGCTGCACGAGTTTATTGAGCAAATAAGGAAATGAACGAGGGGACGGAATCGAACCAGTTCGAGAATGAAAATCTCAAGATGACACTGAATCAGAAGGAGTAAAGCCAGACATCAGGGAGGACTGTCTGATGCGCATCGGCGGGCAGTCGGTCTCCGTGGAGGTTTGGTGTTCCGGCCCCTCCCTGCCCCTGCCCCTGCCCCGGAAAGACTGCTCAGCTTCCCCCTTCGGGGCCTCAGCCTGAGGTCGGGCTGCCCCCTGGTGGGAAGAGTCAGCAGTACAGGGAAGCCAGAAAACGGGAGAGGGACCCCACTCTGCCCCTAGCCCACTCCCCATCTTCTCTTAGCCCCAGGAGGGAGCGAGTACCCACTTCTGGGGAAGGTTACCCTTGAATTCTGCAACCACACCCCCCACCCCCAGCCAAGGTCACTCACCTCCAAGGCCCCCGCCCACAGAGGCAAACGTCAGTGTGACAAGCAGCCCGAAGAGTTGGTACATGGCCTGAGCCGTGGCGGAGCGCTGGCCCTCGGCTACGAGCGGAAACACACTGCCCAGGCTGCAGGGAGAGGAGGTCGGGGGGCGGGGGGGGGGACACAGGGTTCCTCAGTGCGTCACGCAGCGGCCAAAAGGGCCCGCGGGAGCCTGGGACACCCACACACTTTTCCAGACTCAGTTTAGGATCGCTTTTGCTTGTTCTCTCCTCTGACCCCTGACGGTGCAAGAATTGAGCCTAAGGGTCATTACATCCTCCTGTCGTTATTCACGAACGAATGCATGAAAATAGACACAGCTTTTTGTGCTGGTCCACAGGAGGAGGAAGAGAGTGAGGGAGGTCACCCCAGGGGGGTAATGACCTGGGTGAGGACTCACCCATCTCCATAAGCTTCGTGGGTGGCCAGCCCGGCCACAAGGACCCCCAGGAGGGCTCCCAGGACCCCAGGCATCCCGTGGAGGTTGTGGACGCCACACGTGTCTTGGAGTTTGAATTTCGCCTCAAGGACAGGCTAGAGGACAGGACACCAATAATGAGTCCTGTGCGCCCCCCCCCTCCAAGCTGCTGGAGACACGGGGGGAACAGGTGCTGGGGGACCCCCTGTTCTGCCCGGGGCCCGAGAGGCGTCTATACCATGAAGAACTTGTACCCCAGCGTGGAGACCGTCCCAGCCAGGAAGCCGGCTGCCAGGGCCCCAAAGGGCGTCAGCATCATTTCACCTGACGTCCCCACTACGACCCCTCCGGCCAGCGCTGCGTTCTGGATGTGAACCTGGGGAAGCACAGGGGAGCGGGGCATCGGGGGCCGGTCCAGGTCGACGCCCCCATCCAACCCCACCCCGTCCACCGCAGTGGCATCCAGGGCTTCTGGAAGTCCCTCTGCCGTCTGACCGCAAACTCTCCTGCTGTTGTGTGGTTGTCTCTTGCTCTTGCCCCGTGCCTGCGCCCTGTCCTGTTCCCCTGCAGACCGGGCCTCGCAGGGTCCTCCCCCCGCCCGTCCCTCTGCCCCCGCCCCCCCCAGCGCCCTCTCCCGCACCATGTCCAGCCGGCCGTGCTCCCCGACGAGGGCTGACAAGGCAAAGGTGCTGAGGGTGCTCGCGGTCAGGGAGTAGTACGTGTTCAGGGTTGTTCGGTGCTGCCCATCCCCCAGCGTGGTGGGCGCAGAGTTGAAGCTGGGCCAGAAGGTCCACAGGAAGATGGTCCCTAAATGACGGGCAGGCCGGCAGAGTGAGAGGAAGCAAGTAGCCCCCGGGTAGCCTGGGTGTCCTCGCTCGCCAAGTGGGGGCCAGAGCACCTCCAGAGCGCGGGCCGTGCGTGGTGGCTCGGAAGGAGCTCAGTATTCGTATCAGGGAAACAATATGCTTTAAAACCTCAACCGCCTCCTGGAGACCTGGGCCCTGCAAGGTGCAGGTGAGGCCTCAGCCTGCCGGGCACCTGATGGGCTCCCGGCCAGTCCTGGAGGGTGGGGAGGGGCAGAGGGACAAGGTGAGGGGAAGGCTGGGGACCCTGTAGGCTCGGGACACCAAGGCAAGGAGGCTTGAGGGACTGCCCCTCGTCCTGAGCAGTCTCAGGGTGCGTTGTGACTTCTCCCTGCAACCCCGCAGTCTGCTGTGGAACCCAGCACGCTCCCACGTGTGTCCTCAGAGGGCAGAGCAGGGGGACCCAGGAAGAGGCAGGGCTCCCTGCCTGGAAGGAGGGGACAGAGGAGAGCTGGTTTGTCAGGCTCCTGGGGAAGCACGCCTTCTTGGGGAAGCCCCTGGACTTCTAGCCAAAGCATCCACGTCATTTCACAACAAACCCAGAGGTGAGCAACAAACACAAATACAATACAAAGCCAGCCTCTGTTTTTGGCGTGGGAAGAGGCATGGACCCACGGCAAAAGAAGGTATCAATCTCCTTTCCTGCCTCATTTGCGAAGGCAGAGAGGGGAGCTGAGGCCAAGGTAGAGGTTGGTGCTTGGAGGAAACAGGTGGTGGTGATGGTGCTCGAAGGTCAGACCCCACGGCGCCCGGGGGTGACCCGCTACCTCTCCCCCTGCTCCTGGGCGTGCAGGGGCCTCTGGGAAATCGCCTGGGAGGCATGTGAAGGGCAGAGTCTTGGAGGCGGCGGGTGGACAGCCTGCAGGGGACAGCCTGGCTTCTGAGGGGGGAAGGGGGCAGCCCCAGAGTTTTAAGCAGGGATCCGTGCGGTCAGACTTGATTTAGAAAGGCCCCCGGGAAGGGGTCTGGGGCAGGCGCGTACTCCAGGGCTGAGTTCTAAGAACCTGTCAAAGAAACTGTTGGGAATGATGAGCCCAGATCCCGGGCTCTCGGCAGGGACTTCCCAGCAGGGACCCCAAGGACCGTAGGCGGGCGGCCTGACATCTTGCCCGGGGTCCTCCCCGGCCCCCCCCCCCCCGCCCCGGCAGGCCTCACCAATCATGGCAAAGAGGTCCGAATGGTAGACGGAGCCCTGACGATGCTTGCTGTTCTCCAGCTGGGGCCTGTAGAGGACCCGGGACAGGACCAGCCCGAAGTAGGCCCCAAAGGTGTGGATGGTCATGGACCCTCCTGCGTCCTTCACCTGGGGAGGGGGCGCGGAGGTGGGCGGCCGGCCCCACTGACCCGTGCTCTCCCTGCTCGGGGCCTGACCCTGCTGGCCCTCGCCACCCCTCACCCCTGCCCCACCCGACTCACCCCCAGGAGACTAAGGAGCACGAACTCGTTGACGCCAAATAGCAGCACCTCCAGCAGGGCCATGAGCAGCAGCTGGGCCGGCCCCGTCTTGCCCAGGACGGCACCGAAGGAGATGAGCACAGCAGCGGCACAGAAGTCCGCGTTGATCATGCTGGGGACCGGGGGTGGGACGCAAGGGTGAGAGGGGTGGGGAGGGCAGCCCCACGGCCGGGGCGGCGACGGGGGGGGGGGGGGAAGGGGTCTCGACGCAGCCTGGGGAGGTTCTGTGCCGTGGACCGCACGGCCCGCGAGGGGTGCGAGAACCAGATCCCGAGCCCTGCCCCGGGGGTGGCAGTGCGGACGGGCAGGGCGCTGGACACGCGTCTACTGTGGCTCAGGCAGCAGACGGAGGCAGGCCCGGGGCTGGAGGGCTGGCTCCCCCGGGGGCAGGGGATGGGGCGGGGAGGGGGGGAGCCGGGGAGGCCGCTGCTGCCCACCTCTGCACACCAACATGGATGTGGCCGCCGTGCAAGGAGTGAAAGAAGCCTTGGATGAGTGTGGACCACTGCAGGGCAAAGGCGGCCAGGAGGAAGGTGAAGCCGACGCTGCTGAAGCCGTACCGCTGCAGGAAGGCCATGAGGAAGCCGAAGCCCACACACACCATGACGTGCACGTCCTGGAAACCTGCGGGGGCATCCGGGCCGCTCGGCCACCGCCGTCCAAGCAGCCGCCCGGCCGGTGCCCCTGGTTCTCGCCAGCCAGGGCCGCCGCCTCCAGGCTGGAGCCGGGCCTGGGAAACTCCCCAGGTGTGGCGGGGCCTCCCAGCCTGGGCCCCCCCCCCCCCCCCCGGGCAGAGCTGGCCGGCTGGGGGCAGCGGGACCCACGCCGGTCCCGCTGTCCCCGTGTCTCCCGCCCTGTCCTTGGGTCTCCTACAACCGACCGGCGGGACGTCCTGCCCGCGCTCCCTCCGGCTGCAGTCCCTGCCCCTCCGTGCTCAAAATCATCTTCTTCGGGCTCCTTTCAAGTTTCCCTTTCTGCTGGGAAGTCCTTCCTGATGTCTAACCTCCATCCCTCATACTTCAGAATCTATACCTCTCCGTTTTGAGGATTTTAAGGGTTTGGGTTTTTTTTTTTTGTTATGTTTATTTTTGAGAGAGAAAGAAACAGTGCATGAGCAGGAGAAGGGCAGGGAGAGAGGGAGAGAGAGAGAGAGAGAGAGAGAGAGAGAATCCAAAGCAGACTCCAGGCTCCAAGCTGTGGCACAGAGTCTGATGTGGGGCTCGAACTCACGAACCGCGAGATCATGAGCTGAGCGGAAGTCAGACGCTTAACCAATTGAGCCGCCCAGGTGCCCCGAGAATTTTAAGGTTTTTAAAAATAATTTATGAAATAGCCTTAATTTTTTTATCAAAACTTTTTCTTTATTTTTAGAAAGGGAGAGAGAGTGAGCACACGAACTAGGAGAGGGGTAGAAGGAGAGAGAATCTTTTTTTTTTTTAACATTTATTTATTTTTGAGAGAGAGAGACAGAGACAGAGACACAGAGCATGAGCAGGGGAGGGGCAAAGAGAGAGGGAGACACAGAATCCGAAGCAGGATCCAGGCTCTGAGCTGTCAGCACAGAGCCGGATGCGGGGCTCGAACCCACGAACCGGGAGATCACGACCTGAGCAGAAGTCAGAAGTTTAACCGGCTGAGCCACTCAGGAGCCCCGAGAGACAGAATCTTAAGCAGGCTCCACGCCCAGCAGAAAGCCCAATGTGGGGCTCGATCCCATGATCCTGGGATCGTGACCTGAGCCTAAATCAAGAGTTGGCCATTCAACCCACTGAGCCACCCAGACGCCCCTAATTTTGTCTTAAATAGCTTTAATTGTTAACAGAGATTACCTCCGGGAAAGGAGCCGAAGGGAGGCGCAGGGCTGCAGGGGCACAGCTGAGCCGCAAACCACGCCCCCTGGAGTTGTGCGGTAAGGCGGCTCTGGGAAGGGGGATTTTGCTTTTGCATTTGTTTCTTTCTATAATTTGAATATGTTAATTTTATAGATGCATTAGTTGAAGTCTTTTGTGTGTCAGTGAGGTTTCTGGGCAGGGAGATTGGAGCCTTTCTGTTTGCTTTCTATTGTGTATGCATAAAAGACCAAGCTAATACAAACGATACACAGTAATATTGAGAGTGAGACACATACAAATACCTGCTTCAGTATCAGTTTGTTCCACACGCCTCCCCCGATCTTGCAAAAAAGGGTTGAAACATAACCTAGTGTGACAATTCAGCCAGCGCATCTGGCCCTGTTCTCTCAGCCTCGGGTCTATGTATAGAGTAAGTCCATGCTCTGTCTTTGGCTTTAATTCAGAAATGCTGGAGAAAGAGTATCGTGAGTGCTGTTAGAAATCGGGCAGGGCAAATAAGTTATTGAGAAACAGGGTCAACTCTGACCCTAAATTCACTCCCCTTTTACAGCTCCACGTGAGAAATTTCTCTTGGAGCTTAATGCTAGCATATGTCACTTCTCCCAGGGAACCCATCTGAGGTTTACTAAGAGCTCAGGCACCAGGCTCTGGGGAGGGTGCCGGCACCACAGCAGCCACACGCCTGCCCTCACGGAGCCTGGCGGGCAGACGGCAAAGAATCGGAAAATCACTCATGTGAGCCTTCCTTGCCTCTGATGAGAACATGTAACCGGCCGCGTTTCCCTTTTCTTCTTGGCTGCCTGGAAGCTCAGAGCTACCCTGGCATCGCAACCGAAACAACTGGGGAGGCGCTCCCAGTGTCCATTGTCTCTATCCCGCCCTCCTGCTTTTATTTTTTCAGACTCATGTTCTTGTTGCACACACACACCTCAAATCTCTTGTAGAAAGGGGCAGATCATAAAGAAAAAGGTCATGGTGCCTTTTTTCTTTAATCTGAGGAAGCACCTAGCAAGCCAAAAATTTATTATTGAACTTTAGAATGCCATCAGTAATTTTGAGAGGACCAAACGTTTTTTGCCCTTTTTGTGCTGGGTACTGGCTGACAGGAAATGAGTTTGCAAGCCTCTGGCAGAGGCTTGGGTGGGTACTGGGACTGCGGGTCGGCACCTCAGCTGCCGGCCCCAGCTGCCAAAGGGGGGTAAGGGTCTAAAGGTCCACTGGCTTTGCTCAACGTCCCGACACTGTGCCATTTCTCCAGCCCTGTGCACTCCCAAATCACCCAGATCTCCCTTCCCTCAGATCCTAACACCCAACAGAAAAGGAGGAGGAGCACTTCTAACTCAGCCCGCAGCCTAAGTTCTTCCAGACCTCTCTGCCTGGCTTCTTTCCTCCTTGTGCCAACAGTAAAGGGGATGCCGCGTCTGTCCTTTCGTCCAAGGGCAGCAGGGTGGCAAAGGGGGCTGGGTGGCAGGGCTCCCTGTCCCGGACATGCAGAACTGCTCCAGAGCTGGTCATAACTGGCGGTAACATTTACGTCTCCCACCCCGGGTTTGTTTGGCATCACAACTCAGTCCCTTGACCTTTCAAATGGAGGCTAAACATTAAGAAATCTCCTTCACTGGGGAGCATTCCACCGACTCTCCATTGGCTGTGACCACCGACCATGCAGCCTCGGTTGAAGAGAAGACAAAAGCCCTCTAGCGACGCCTACTGCCTCCCCAACCCCACCAGCTAGCTCCCGAACAAGATAACACGGGGCAAGGGGACAGTTAAGGCTGGATTGTGTGACGGCTGACAAGCCATTTCGCCTCTGTGAGCCTCGGTTTCCTCATCTGTAAAGTGGGGCTATAAAACGCAAGGAGCAGAGAGTGGTGAGCTGAGGAGGCCCCTCCCCCCTCCCCCTCCCCCACCACACTCTACCCACCCCCGCCTTATGAGGGAGGTGGGCCACATTCTCCCAGAAGAGGTCACCGACCACTCTGGTCCCTGTCACGTCCCCCTTCCCCGCTTCTTCCAAGAAGATCCTGATTCCAGCTATCCTAAATCCCTCTCACCAAAAGTAAGGTCTCAGAGGTATGTGACCCAGGACCTGTCCATACTGTTTTCTTAGAACCCTTTCTCATGTTTGCTTCTGTGTCCCCTGTCACCCTGTCTTTTCTCCTCTTTCTTTCTTTCCATGACTTGCCTCGGGAGAATCGTAATGTGGGGAAAGGCCACAGCTGGGCAGCCAAGAGACCTGGCTGCGGCCTGGCTAACTTGCTGTGTGCTCTTGGGCAGCCCTGTGGCCTCTCTGGCTCTCTCTCTCTCCACATCTGAGGGGCTCTGAGGGCCCTGCCTGCAGCGACGACAGACCGACCCCTGGAGCAGCCGTGTCCCGGGCACCAGCTGCTCTCCCTTTCATCTCCCGAACCAAAGGGCAGTGGCTACGCCTCCCTCTGACCCTGACCCCTTCCCTGGACACAAGGGCAGGGGAAGACCCGGCTCATCAAAGCCCCAGACTCCAGAGACCTCACACTTCCCTCCACCCCAACCTTCCCCCACACCAGGGTCCCAAGTCCACGGGGATAGAAACCTAGGGCAGCAGACAGGTAGGATCCCCACTCCCCTCCCCTTACCACAGCCCAGGGAGAGCTGAATGCCCAAGGAGAGCCCCCCCCCACTGCAGCAGAGGGGCGACAGGTGGGGGCGTTGCGGGGAGAGGAGCAGGGTGCGGAGGCTTGAGTGGGGCCCTTGGAAGAAGCAAATGGAGGGCGTGGCAGGCAGCCAGGTCACACCGTGGACAAGAGCTTGCTTCCCTCAGCCTCTGGGCTATTCCCTCTCAACTCCCTGGCTCTCTGGGCAAATGCAGGACCCAGGGGTCTGCTGTCCCAGCTCCCGGGGCTCACCTTGCGCAGACAGGGCTGAGGTGGAACACAAGAGGGAGGAGCTGGAGCCCCTCTGCCGAGGACAGCTGGGGGGCTGGGGGTCTAGCACGTCTTGCTCAGGCCCAAGCCTGCATCTCACTCCCTGTGTCCTCAGCACTGTGTTGGAGTTGGGACTGGGAGACGGTCGGTTGGGGACAGCCTGCTGCCAGCTCGGTATAGGAAAAGCAGGGTAATAACAGCCTGGGATTTTATAGGAGACTCTCACACTGTAGGTCTTGTTGGAATGTGCGTCCTTCAAACTGAAGCATCCTTCTCCCCATTGCCCAGATGGGAAAAACTGAGGCTGACATAAGCCCTACCCAAGCCGTGGTGATGAAATGAGGAGCTGTAGTATCCTGGGTCCCAGCTGCTCAGGGCCTGAGTAGCAAGGTAGGCCCCCAACCTTAGAGGGAGAGCCTAAAGTCCCCCAGCAGGCGGCAGGGGCTCGGCCCTCTCCTTCCTGGGCCTCACCAGCAGACAGGAGAGCTGTGTTGCTTGGGATGCCTGAGTCCAATTCCTTCTCTGCCACTCACCCGATGGGCGATCGTGAGCAAGTCACAAGCGTTCTGAGCCTCAGCTTCCTCCCCTATGAAATGGGCCAATGACCCTGCCATGCTTCCTGCTTAGAGCTGGGGGCAGCTGCTCTGGGCTGTGGTGGGTGGTTGTGTGATCCTCTCTCGGACTCTGGAAGGGCCGGTTTTGAGTGACTGGGGCAGCAATGCCTGAGCCCCACCCGCCTCGGCTGCCTTCACAGCTGATACCTGCACTACCACTCCTGCACAGCCCTCCCTACCTCCCCTGCCCAGGAGGACTGTCTTTGCCGTGGTCAGGGTGGAGCCCCTAGGAAAGGCGGTCGCCCTACGAAGCCCAATGAGGCCAACTGGGGGGGGGGGGGGTGAGACAAAGGAAGCAATTAAAGCTCAGATCTGGGCTTGAGTCCCAGCTCCCTCAGTCCTGACAGCTCGAACCTGAACCAGCCACTTCAAGTCTCAATTTCCCCATCTCTGTCTGCCTGATAGACGAGATGAGACCTGGGACACCGCGGACACCAGCGACAGGGTGTTATTATAAATCTGGGGCACCTTCCTCTCAAAGCCAGAGGGTTGCTCTCCTAGGAGTAAACGTGGACACCCAAGACACCGCGGAGCCTGGGCTCTTCGCTCCCCGCGCCCTCACCCGCACTCACTTGGGTAGCGAAAGTAAAATTCATTGTCCGAGCTACTGCGGTTGCCCGAGTGCCAGAGGGCGGCGTCGGTTTCGGGGTTGTAGCGGACAAAGGCCGCAAAGAGGATGGCGGTGGCGCCCTGGAGGAGGAGGCACAGCAGGGGCAGCTGCAGTCGCCGGCCCGCGGCGCGGCGGGGAGACCCGGCCATGGACGAGGGCTTCGAGTCCCTGGCTCCGTCCGGCTCCGGCTCCGGGCGCGCGGGACACAAGCTCCCGGGCAGGGCCGGCAGGTTCCACCGGCGCCAGGGCCCGCCCACCGGCGCCAGGGCCCGCCCACCGGCGCCAAGGCCCGCCCACCGGCGCCAGGGCCCGCCCACGCCGAGGCTCAGCGCCCCAAACCCCGCCCCCCCCCCCCCCCCCCGCCCCCAGCCCCGCGCAGCTGGGAGCCCCAACCCGGTCCCGCGGGTGCGGAACAGGGGCGCCGAGGGCGTGGGCCCGTGGCCTGAGGCGGGGCAAGAGCCGGCGGAGAGGGGGCGTCCGGACCCCCTTGTCCTGTCTCCCTTCACCTGGCTGCCCCTGGCTGTCTTCGGGTTGGGACAGGTCCGTGGAAATGGCCCTGGAAAGGCTCCCTGTGTTCTGCCCTGATGGGGCACAACCGAGGGACCCGGGGTGGCGGGGCTGGGGAAAGGAGAGGCCCCCTCCCCCTCAAACGTAGTGTTAGTTTACAGAACGTGTCCCAAGAAATAAGAGGCTCTTTAAGGCCCCCGGCCTGGCCGTCCAGAGTAAACACCAGAGAGAGAGAGTTGAGCGGTTACTCAATCTTTTCCCAAGCCAGACGCAAAACGGAGGTGCCGTCCAGGCATCGATGATTAACCTGACTGGGGGGAGGGGGGTTCTGAGCCCTCACCTCGCCCCAAGCCTCCTAAGCCTCCCAGCTGGGTCTGCACCCCAGCCAAGCAGCAGCTGGCCACGCTGACAGCTAGGTTCCCTGCACTCTTGCACCGGGATAAGGGGCCCGGGGCAGCCTGAACAGCTAGATGGAGGAGGGTCTTCTCCCTCAGGAGTCAGGAGCCACTGGTAACACAAGCAAGGCCTACATCCACGGAGGGGGTGGGGGTCCTGGGAGACAGTAAGGAGACAGACTCACTGACATCTACTGTGAGCCAGGCTTTGGAGATGAACCACACAACCCCTCCCTCCAGGAGCCACCGTCCTGTGGGGAGACAGACACCTGGGAGGAAACCGAATGCCCACCGGAGTGAATGTGTGACCCTAGCAGTTGCAGAGGCCCTAGGGGCCCAGGAGGAGAGCCCGCTGGGGTGAGGGTGAGTGCAGGCACAGACGTGGAGAACTGCTTCCTGGGAGGTATGTCTGCAGGTAGTGTAGAAGGACCGCCTAGAAATGGGGCAAGTGAAGAAGAAAGAGGGGATATTTCTAGAAGGGACCTGTGGAGACAGAAGCCTGGCCCTGTGAGTGTCCAGTGTGTTCAGGGACTGAAGCTGGGGGTGGGGAGTCTAGAAAGGCCTCAAAGGCCCTGCTGAGGCATGCGGCCTCTACCCCGTGGGGGCCGGGTGGCTGGAGGACTCTCACAGGGGGGCGACCCCGCTGCTATCAGTTCTGACACCTGCGTGTCACAGGGGCTTCAAGGAAGAAAAGCTGAAGGCCGGTCTCTTTGGAGCTGGTGGAAGGGGAGGCTCTCCGTCCACCCTGCTGCCCAGCCCAGTCTGAGGGGCTACTGTGTGAGAGGGGCTTGTCCGTGTTAGCAAAGGAGTCCCGGACCCCTGCCGTTCCCAGAAGATGTGGTCTAGGCTCAGAGGGGCCAGCCTCTCCCCCAGAGCAGATTCGAAGTGAGCTCCTCCTAGGAATGGCGCTTGCCGGGTCTCACAAAGGGGCGGGGCGTGGGGGGGGATGGTGGAATCCCTGACCCTCCTCCTTGCTTCCCCGGCTGCCCTTTCTGCAGCCCCCCCCCCTCCTCCCCTCCCACAGTCGGCTTGAGCCTCCAGCCCAGTGCGAACCCTGCGGGACAGCTGGATTCTAGGTGTCCAGCTTCCTGACCTAAGTAAGCGCCCAGCCAAGCGGGCCCGGGAGGGCAGGGGTCACCTCGATAGCACTGCTCCCAGCCGACCAAGCAGGCTCTCTGGCCCTCAGTGGCCCCTGGCCCCTGGCCCAGAGGCTCTCTGTCACTACTTGGTCAGCAAGAAGGCTGTTTTTTAGCTCCTTCTGCAGGGGCAGGGGGTGGGGGTGGGAGATGTCTGGTCAGCAGCCTTTGGATAATGATTCTTGGACAATTCATCTGGGGTATCCCTCTAGGCCCAGCCTTCTGCCCCAGGGACACAGCTTGCTTCCTGGGCCCTGTCTGGGAGGGGGAGGCAGGGTCTGGACAGGCTCTGCCAGAGGAAGAGCCTTCACAAGCTGCAGAACCAGAGAGAGCGTCTTCTGGGAGCCTCCTCGCTGATTCCAGCCTCTTTGACCTCTGTCTCATCTGTTGTCTCTCTTAGTCTCTGAATGCCTCTGGATCTCTGGTTTCTCGCTCCTCTGTTGTTCATTCATTCATTCATTCATTCATTCAACAACTGTTTGTTTAATACCAACTCTGGGCCAGGTCCTGGGGCCGTGACCTGAGATTCTCATCAAAATGTGTAACACAGTTGGGTCCTGGAGTCCCCTGGGCCAGGCAGGGGTTAACCCTTTATCTACTGGATGTCGAGAAGTCGAGAGGGGGCCCCTGGAAAGGCCAGAATACCTGGGCCAGTTTGTGGAGGGTAGGTATTTGGGCAACATCTATTTACCAACCTGCATGGAAAGATCGTTCTATTTCAGCAACTTCGTGGTACCAGCTCATGTCACCCCTCGTCCGGCAGAAGGGACAGTCCTCCCCTTCTGAAGGTCCCCCCCCCAGCCAACCCCCTCCCCCAAGGGCTCTCCTGGTGAGCCTCCACCTGTGAGGGCTCCTCTGGCCCACCACCTAGAATGAAGAGGCTCCATCCATGGTTTTCTTCTGGAACTCCAAGTGATGTCAGGGCCCTTGTCTGTTCCCCCTTCCTCTTCTGGCCCTGACTCTGGTGGAATGGGGGGACTTTCTTCCTCCTCCCTCCGCCCCAGACTCCCCCAAGAGGCTCCTGACTCTGTTACCAGCTCCCACCCTGCTGGCTTGGGGTCTGCCCAACCCCTGACCTTCCTTGTCCAGTCTCCAGCTGGGATCAGCAGGCCGCCTGAAGGGTGGCCACGGGGAACTGCACTCTGCCGCCTGCACTGGCCCAGCGTGGTCAGGCTGTCCGTGGGGACCGGGGTTCGGGTTACTGAGTAACTCAGGGTTGCTGGAAGCTGCTCGGCCCTGGGTCACCTCCTCCCGACTCCCTGCTCTCTTGCCTCAGGAATCCCCGAAAGAGCCACCTCGTTCCTTTAGTTCCACTGAGCTATCCCCAGGGTTATGGGAACAAAGGAGAGAAGTGACAAAGCACCAGAGTCTTTAAGACTCTTGTTCGTTCGTTCGTTCATTCATTCACTAGATCTTCATGGAGGGACCTCGGGCAAGTTACTGAACCCTCTTTGAGTTCGTTTCCTCACCTCTATGAACTGTTTTAAGGATTCTGCACAGTGAATGTAGAGAGTGCTGGGAGCTTCTAAGCCGTCAACAGATGTGATGATCGTTAGGGTTCTGAGTGGCTGAGCAGAGAGAAGAAATGACCGTGTCTGGCACACTGTGGGGCACGTGGTGCCTCTGAGGACAGGAACAGGCAGAGGGGCAGGCAGTCTCCATGCGTTCTCCTGTCAAGGCTGGAGGGGCCAGGGGCCTGGGATAAGCACACTGGGGAAGGGCCATGAGACCAGCAGCCCCAGCGACACAGCAGCTGTCGAACCGAGGAGATTTGGGGAAAGGCAGAGCCTTCCTTCATTCAGCAGACATACCGAGCATCTGCTGCATTCCGGGCACTGTGCTTGGGCCAGGCAGCCAGCGGAACAAGACAGCCCCTGCCCTCAGGAGGATGTATATGCATAGGTGGTCAGGCTGCAGAGGGCTGTGATGGGGACAGAGCCTGGGCTCACCCGTGGTGGCGGTGGTCAGGGAGGGCTTCCCGGAGGAAGCAATGCTCTCTCTGAGATTTGGCCTGATTTCACAGCTTGGGTGGAGGAGGATCCCTTTCTGGCCAGCACTCTGGTGCGAAGAGAAAAGGGGCTGTGCTAGAGGGCCCCTCGATGCCCTTGTTCTGGGGCTGCGCAAGCCCCAGGCCTCAGTCTCTCCTGAAGCCACAGGCGCCGTGGGCGCCGTGTAGAACGCTGTGCCCACAGTCAGGGCTTTCTCCCCCCGGGACTTCGCCGTGTTGGTGTCCACGCGAAAGGTGGTCAGATCACTCGTGTTTAAGCTTACTTTGTTTGTAAAATAAAAATCAGGGCTCCTGGTGGCTCAGTCTCCCGCTCTTGATTTTGGCTCAGGTCATGACCTCATAGTTAGTGGGTTTGAGCCCGGAGTCTGGCTCTGCCCTATCAGCACAGAGCCTGCATGGGATTCGCCCTCTCCTCTCTCTCTGCCCCTGCCCTGCTCTCACGTGTGCGTGCTCTCTCTCTCTCTCAAAATAAGTAAACTTTACCAAATGTGTACTTAAGACAGATTTTTTAGGGACACCTGGGTGGCTCAGTCAGTTAAGTGACCGACTCTGGATTTTGGCTCAGGTCGTGATCTCACAGTTTGTGAGTTCGTGCCCCACGTGGGGCTCTGCGCTGACAGCGTGGAGCCTGCTTGGGCTTCTCACTCTCCCTCTGTCTCTGTGCCCCTCCCCCTGCTCATGCACATGTGCGCTCTCCATCAAAATAAATACATAAGCATTAAAAATATAAAAAAAATTAAAGCGACAGTACTTAGAAAGAAGTTTGTCAAGAGGCAACGATCTCAAACCCCCGGTTTTTTTTCATTCACGAAACTCTCTCCGCGTTCCTGCTGTGTGCCAGGGGCTGTGCCGGGCTCTGGGGACGGTCCTCCACACTCCACCGCCACCGCATGGGACAGAGCGGCACTCTGTTCTCCGCCAAGTCAGAGGAGATGCTGTCCCAGCTGCTAAGGCCTCACGGCAGCCCTGATTCTGAAGTTTAATCCTTGCCTGTGCTGTTGCAGGTCTGTAGGTCAACTCCCCATCAGGGAAAGTTCTGGAAGACAACAAAATGCAGAAGGTAAGGGCTCTGTCCGAGCTGCTTACCAAGCCTCGAAACCTCCGCGTCCTCCCCTGTTACAGGGAGAGGACTCACCTCACCGGGGTTATTGTGAGGATTGACGTCCACAAAGCACGTGACACCCAGTATGTCTGCAGCAGCGGGAGTCGTGTCCTTAACGCTGTTACTAAGGAAACGTAAATAAACTGTTTGGCCATTTCTTTTCCTCGGGCTAGTGGCCTAGGGGAGATTTGTTTACGGGGAAACCGGCCCTCAGTCCCGTTACAAAGGACAGGGTAAACATAAAAGGAGGGCTGTTCTGTGAACTCTCACGTGCCTGGGTGGGGCCTCTTAAGAGAAAAGCCAGAAGGAACGTGGGGTGCAGGGGGCTCACTCGGGGCGGCGGCTCACGGGGATGTGACCGCAGCGAAAGGGGGCGGGGGGCAGAACATCATCCCCACCCCAGTTGCTCTTCCTCAGTTGGCCCAAGGACTCCACCAGCGCCACGGAACCAACCAGAGCCGCACTCCACCCTGGACCAGCCAGGAAAGCTGGCTCGGGTCCCACCGCTTCCGTCCGCCAGGAGCCGTTCCAGGGACCGTACCCTCGCTCCCCCCTCCTGGGCCGGCCCCATCCTCCCGGCCTGTCTTCCCCAAACGTGAGGCTGTTGGATGAACACCTCTCTTCTCTGGATAGGGAGCAACTGAGTAGAAATATTCTTCGCATATGACCCAGGAAAGAACAATAATAAAGCAGGTTTCTGCCCCGGGCCTGGTGAGACGCCTGACCCAGGGCAGGGGGCAGCCTGGCGAACGTGGGGAGGTGGGCGCTACAGTCCCGACGAGGGCTCGTGGCCAGAGAGGGGCTGGATGGGGCCGGAGGCACAGGAGAACTTGGCCCCATCTAGGACACATTGAGGACGAGGGCTGCATGCTCTGGGTCTCCCTCCTGCAGCCCCAGCCACGTACTGAGCCCCTGACTCACAGGGGGGCTGTGAAATCTGGGGCTCTTACTGTTGCTAAGCAAAGTCATAGCCACTCAGCCCCTCATTTCATAGTTGTTGATGGAGCCGCACGTTGCAAGGTCAAGCAGGCCCTGCTTTGACCCTGAGGACACTGGCAGTGAACAAATAGACACCGACCTTGCCCTCAAGGAGATGCTTTTCTAGTGGGGGCGTCTCAATAAACGCACACACGTAGCTATATAGAATGCCGTGAGAGGTTTGATGTAAACAAGGCTGAGAGAGAGGACAGAGTGACGGAAGGGGGTGGGGTGGGCATGAGACTGGCTGGCTGGGGTACGCCTCAGGAGACTCGCATTCCTCTGAGGTAGAACAGCATGGAGGGCAGGGTGGGTAGGGTGGTGAGCAAGGGGGCAGGGCAGGGAAGGGCGGGCGGCACACATAGGGATCAAGGCCCTGGGAAGGAGTGTGGCTTTGTTGTGAGGATAATGGGGAAAAGCTGAGGAGTTAAAAACAGAGAAGTAATATGATCTGATTTATTATTTTTTTTTTTTTAATTTTTTTTCCAACGTTTATTTATTTATTTTTGGGACAGAGAGAGACAGAGCATGAACAGGGGAGGGGCAGAGAGAGAGGGAGACACAGAATCGGAAACAGGCTCCAGGCTCTGAGCCATCAGCCCAGAGCCCGACGCGGGGCTCGAACTCACGGACCACGAGATCGTGACCTGGCTGAAGTCGGACGCTTAACCGACTGCGCCACCCAGGCGCCCCGATCTGATTTATTATTTTAAAGGATCCTTCTGGCTGCCTGGGAGGCGTGAGCTGTAGGGATAAGTGGAAGCAGGCAGCCAGTTGAGAGGCCACCACAACAATCCAGGCAAGAGCCGGTGGTAGTGATCCCAGAGGAGAAGGCAGAAGCAATCGGGCCCTGGATCTGTTTGGAAGCTAGAACTGATAGGGTTTACTGAAGGATTGGACAGGGGGTGAGAAAGAAAGGAGCCTAGATTCACATTTTTGCTTGTGAATGTCCAGTTGTCCCAACACTGTTGAAAAGACTATCCTTGGGGCGCCTGGGTGGCTCAGTCAGTTGACTTCGGCCCAGGTCACGATCTCATGGCTCATGAGTTCGAGCCCCACGTCAGGCTCTGTGCTGACAGCTTGGAGCCTGGAGCCTGCTTTGGATTCTGTGTCTCCCTCTCTCTCTGCCCCTCCCTCGCTCGTGCTCTGTTTCCCTCTCTCTGTCAAAAATAAATAAACATTAAAAAAGAGTTTAAAAAAAAAAAGGAAAGACTATCCTTTCTCCGTTGGATTGCCTTTACTCCTTTGTCAAAGAGGAGTTGCCTATGTTTATATGGGTCTATTTCTGGGCTCTCCATTCTGTTCCATCGGTCTATTTGTCTAGCCTTTCACACATACCACACTGTCGTGACTAGTGTAGCTTTATATTAGTAAGTCTTGAAGTCAGGGAGCATCAGTCCTCCAACTCCGTTCTTCTTCAATATCGTGTTGGTTATTCTGGGTCTTTTGCCTCTCCATGGAAACTTTAGAATCAGTCTGTCAATATCAACAAAATAATTTGCTGGGATTTTGACTGACATTACGTTTAACCTCTAGATCGGGTTGGTGACATCTTACCAAGATTGAGTCTTCCTATCCATGGACCTGGAATACCTTCCATCGAGCATGACCTAAAGACAAATTTCTTGAATGTATTAGACAAATAATATTGTGTAAATTTAAGGCGAACAATGTTACTTTGGTACATTTATATACTGCATTATGAGTGTCTTTGTAACTATGTCACATTACAAACTTATAGTGTGATATTATTGTCTATATTCGTTACATTGTGATTAGATAACTGTGGCTTATTTAACACTCGCTTGCCCCCAACTCCCCGTCCACTGGTAACCACTATCTTACTGTCTTGTTTTGTTTTTTTAGGTTCTGCGTTGTGATATCATACAGTACTTGTCTTTCTCTGACTTACCTCACTTGGCATAATGTGCTCAAAGTCCATCCATGTCTTTGCAAATGGCCGGATATCCTTCCTCCTCGTGGCTAAACTCCACTGTGTATATGTACCATAACTTTTTTTTATCCATTTGTCATTTGAGGAGCGCTTAGGTTGTTTCCCTGCACCAGCTACAGCGAACATGCTGCAGTCAACATGGGAGTGTAGATATCTCTTCAACATCTCGTTTTCATTTCCTTTGGGTAAGTGAACTTCTGCGTGCCCCGCTCCTATTTGAAAGCTTCCAATGGCCCTCTGGTGCCTCAAATAAAATCAGGGCTTCTAATGGCTGACGTTTGTACAACTGCCCAGGGAAAACTGTCTTGTGAGTTCTCAGCTGCTCTATATTCAACCTCACATCCTATTTGGGGAGGGGGGAGTCTCTTCTCTTTCTTTCTTTCTTTCTTTCTTTCTTTCTTTCTTTCTTTTTTAATAATTTTATTTATTTTTGAGACAGAGAGAGACAGAGCATGAGCAGGGGAGGGGCAGAGAGAGAGGGAGACACAGAATCTGAAGCAGGCTCCAGGCTCTGAGCTGTCAGCACAGAGCCCGACGCGGGGCTCGAACTCACAGACTGTGAGATCATGACCTGAGCTGAAGTCGGACGCTCAACGGAATGAGCCACCCAGGCGCCCCTCTTCTCTCAATTCCTAATGACTTATTCTACTACGCCTAGGTCTTTGTCCAAGCCTCCCAAGTGACGTGAAACCAGCTTACGTCATCTATCTATGGCACCCACCCCGCCCCTCCATCGCGGGCCATCATAAGCTCACCTCCTGCAGCCAGAGTCCAAGGACGACCCAGCGGCATCCTCCTCGAGGCCTCTCCCCGCTTCCAGTCCCCGTTTCGGTACCACTACATTTTGCAATGGATTACCTGTCTTCGTTGCCTTGTTGGACAGTAAATCCCCCGAGACTGACTCTTCTGTGAGATGTATCCCCAAGTGCTTTGTCCAGCACTTTGTGCCCGGTGAGCCCTTATTGTGAACATGTGAACTAACCAACCGTGGACGGGATGCATATGCCCACGTTCCACCAGGAGTTTGCTGGGGATAAAGGAAAAAACATGCACAAGAACTTTGTTCCACAAGTCATTTACTGGATGGGGGCAGGCGATTTTGCAACAGATTACGGGGTAAGGCCGGGAGGGCAGAGTTCTTGCTTCCCCTCCCAGGAGCCAGATGTGTCATAGATGCTTGTAAATTTTCCAAAATAGCCATCTGTTGTTGGGCGAGCTGGGTCTGAAGCTGGAGATTGGCAAACATACGTTCCAGAAGTCCCAGGCATTCCTTGGGCTTGGGGTCGACTCCTGAAGGGAGAGCAACAGAGGTGCAAGGGGCAAAGAAGAGATCCTGTAATTGTACGAGGCGGGAAGGGCTCTAGCAGGATGACCGTCTAATCTTTCCAAGCACAACTCGACCCACACACACCTTTGCTTGGCTGTCACCTTCTCGGGGCGGGGGGGGGGGGGGGTGGCTACCTGGCTACCCTATTTTAATTTGCGGACAATCACAGGACTTTGTTAACCTTCTCCCTTGCCTTATTTTTTCCATATTTAGGATCATACAGCATATTTCGTAATTACTTATTTAATTGCTAAGTTCCCCTCTAGAATGTAAGCTCCGGGAAGGCAGGGGTTTTCGTCCTGATTTGCTCACTATTGTATCCCCAGCACCTGGTGCATAAGTATTGAAAAAATATTTGATGGGTGAATGAAATGACCTAAGAGTGAGGCTTAACTCCCCTTTCAGCCTCCTTCTCTTGCCTGACACAGCATCTCATCAGCAGTGACCTGCGGTCCTCCTGTGGTATCGTTTCCACCGGCCTTGCTGCACTGGCCCAGTTTTTTCTAATGTTTTCAACTATGTTACATGCAGTCAGCTCCTAGGTAACCTTGGTGGTTATTTACCTATTGTTCATGTATTTATTGGTCTTGACTTCTTTGCTAAACTCGGAGGTCCTCAAAAATTGGTGTCATGACTGTCTAGTGCCCGGGTAGGCTCCCCACAGGCACCCTAAGTACCCACCAACCTCCCCCATGGGAGGATGAATATAACTGAAATTCAAGAAACAGGGGCACCTGGGTGGCTCAGTCGGTTGAGTGTCTGACTTTGGCTCAGGTCATGATCTCATGGTGTGGGGGTTCAAGCCCCATGTCAGGTTCTGTGCTGACAGCCTGGATCCTGCATCAGATTCTGTGTCTCCCTCTCTCTCAGCCCCTCCCCTTCTTGTGTATGTGCTCTCTCTCTCTCTCTCTCTGTCTCTCAAAAATAAATAAACATTTAAAAAAAAGAGACAGACGGAAACTGAGCTAATAACTACCATTTCCTTCCCTGGCCCCTTTTGAACTAACATTCCTAGCAAGCAATAAAATTTTCCTCTCGGTCCTCCCTAGCCCTAGTAAAGGTGCCCGTATGCAAGGAAACCACACAACTTGTAGAATCTGGAAGAAAATGACACCAGTAGACAAGCTACCGGCGAAAAACCTAGAAGCGGCTTGAGCCAGAGCTGGCACCAGATCCAGGGGAGAAGGCTGGGGCCCCTTCCTCCGTGCAACCCCTCCCGCACTGAGCCCACTTGGGAAGCCTGGCCTGCATCCTTACCTGAGGGCAGCTTTGCTGTCTGGACGCTCAGGAATGTGGCCAGTGGGGAACTTGCTTGAAGATTAATAAAGCTAGGGGAGGGTTTGGCTCGACAAAGAGGCACGGCATTACTTTCCTCTTTGGCTGAAACAAAATCAGAGGGAACTAATCAGAGCTATTTCCAACAAGGGATGGCCTTTCTAGCTAGATCCCTGCAGTTGGTCTATGAACACAAGTGCCGAGGCCCTGCCCTGAATAGCTCTGGAGAAAGTTAGGTGAGACAAACAAAAAAGAAACCACAGTGGACTAAGGGAAGGCAAGCAGGGAGATGGGTTCAGCTAAAATCTAGTTTGCTTCCATTTGACAAGTTCTCATGGCCCCGTGCTGCACGCTTACTAGTGTGCTAGGCGACAGGGCATCACGAGATACCTAACACATGGTTTCTCGGGTACTTACTACCTCGTTGGGAGACAACCGGGGCACTGATGAAATGTGACATAACAACCGAAGGACGTAAACCGTGCGTCAGTCTGGGTGAAAATGAGGCCTTTCATCTTGTGGCTATACCAAGTGTGTGATTAATGTCGAAATGGATGTTTCTGGAAAAGTGCAAGAGCTCAGTAGGAGCACTGTAGTCAGAGAAAACTCCAGGCAGGTAGAGGATGCTTATTGGACCTTGAACACAGGGTGCTTTCGGTGAGTGGAAAAGATGTTTCTTTTTTTTTTTTTTCAACGTTTATTTATTTTTGGGACAGAGAGAGACAGAGCATGAACGGGGGAGGGGCAGAGAGAGAGGGAGACACAGAATCGGAAACAGGCTCCAGGCTCCGAGCCATCAGCCCAGAGCCCGACGCGGGGCTCGAACTCACGGACCGCGAGATCGTGACCCGGCTGAAGTCGGACGCCTAACCGACTGCGCCACCCAGGCGCCCCTGGAAAAGATGTTTCGAATGGGAAAAAAGAGGGCAGGAGCGCAGGAGCACACGGTGGGCCACAGAAGACCCTTCACAATAGCGAATCTGAGACTTTAGGCTTTCTCTTGAATATGACAATGCCATTGAGCCTTTTAGGATTAGAAAACTGTATAAAAACTGTATCTTATTAATGCATAGGTATTAAAATGGGCTGGACGTGAAAGAAGTTTCTGAATGGGAAAATAAATAAATAACCTTTGGCAAAAACAGTTAAGTTAGAAGGAAAAATTGATTTGTAGGGAGAAGGTAATGAGTCCTATACAGGCGTACGTTATCTTTGTCTAGCGAGCAACACTTCCTCTGGGAAACTATTCTTTCCCCAGACCCCAGGCCACACAGCTGGGACCACAGCAGGCCCTGTTCCCCAATGGAAAACGGTGTGACCCAATCCAGGCCAACCACGGTATCTCGTCCTCCGTGGCAACTGTGATTGATCCCAGGGGTGAGTGCAATGGGCAAGTTGGGCCAGGCTCATTCTCTGGGGTCGACATACGGATTCTGTAGTCAAAGCAGCTTGCTTTCTTGTGATTTGCTACGCTGGGAAAATGCAAAGCAGGGGCAGATGAGAGCTACCGAATTCGGCTGGCATGCCGTAAGGAGCAGATACAAGCAAGACAGGAGAAAAGAGTACAGGAGGGAGGTGGATGGACGGACACCGCTAGGCACAGAATTCCGCAGTTCGGTCCCTGAGGCTCTGGCTTTTACAGGCCTTCTTCCTATTCCGTGACCATCTCGACACCCCTCCCAACTGCACGAGCCTCTGAATTTCCTTTTTTACTCAAGGGAGTCTGAGTTGGGTCCCATCCGACTAACACAACCCACACCGTGGACACACAGTCCAGACAGAAATGCCTAGAGAAACAGTCGGAGGTGGCACCGAGCTCAGGTGAAAGGTTAAACTGCCAAGCTAGCCACAAAGCGGTGATAAAGAAGCTGCAAAACTAAATTAGCTCTCCAAAGTAAAAGACTGAGAGGGAAAACTGGACGCTGGGGAGCCCCTCCTCGGCAGTTTGGAAGATGAGAAGGAAACGGCAAAGCAGAGAAGCGACAGGCGGAGGCGAGCGGCCGGCCCTCCAAAGGAGCCCAGGATTCACTGCCAGACTGAGGTCAAAAAGGACAGAAAAAGTTCACCCACTCGCTCATTTATACTTACGAGACAGCAGAGAGCCTGTGAAGCGTCCACCGCTGACACCACAGCAAGCTAAACACACACGTGCCCGCGACCCTCACGCAACTGACGGTGTTGCAGTGTACACAGTCACGAAGTGATAGAGCACGCACCTTATCGCATCCCGTAAGTGCTAGAAGCGCGCCTGACCTATAACCTCGTCTGTGCAGCTGGGGAACGTGTTCCCCAGAAGCGATCCTGTCTCGGCTGGGATCCGAAGGATGAGGGTATGGGGACCTCTTCGTGGACAACAGGCCTGGGGGCAGAGGTGTGGCAAGTAGGTCGTATGAAGGAAGATGGACTCTTGTCCTGAACTCTGACTGCAACAGAGCAATGGCCTGCTAAGGGGAAGGGGTGGTCACACGTGTGGGGGCCGGGCCGAGGCTTTCTATCTGGAAGCTCACTGAGCCTGTCGAAATTGAAATCTGTTTTATTCCCGATTACTCCTGGCGAGGGAAATCGGGGTTTGTTTTTGTTTTTGATGCCGGGTTTGTGGATTTTCCAAGCCCCACTGAAGGTCCTCCTTCTCCTCCTTTTTTTTAAGAGAGTAAAAATATGCAACAATGAATTCGTGTGTCATCTCATGCAGGGGCCATGCTAGTCTCTGTATCATTCCAGCTTCAGTGTAGGTGCTGCCTGAGGAGCACGGCCCTCCACTTCCTTTTCCCTTGGTCTCCTCAGCCCTTTGACGGTTCATGCAGAACGGTAAGGAGACAGAAGCTGAAATTCAGGTCTCAAAATTATTCTCACCACGGGGCACCTGGTGGCTCAGTCGGGTTAAACGTCTGACTTCGACTCAGGTCACGATCTCATGGTTTTGAGTTAGAGCCCCGCGTCGGGCTTGTCAGCACAGTGCCTATTTCCGATCCTTTGTCCTCCTCTCTCTCTGCCTGCCCCCTGCTCATGCTCTCAAAAATGAGTAAACATTAAAAAAAATAGTTTAGGGGCGCCTGGGTGGCGCAGTCGGTTAAGCGTCCGACTTCAGCCAGGTCACGATCTCACGGTCCGTGAGTTCGAGCCCCGCGTCGGGCTCTGGGCTGATGGCTCGGAGCCTGGAGCCTGTTTCCGATTCTGTGTCTCCCTCTCTCTCTGCCCCTCCCCCGTTCATGCTCTGTCTCTCTCTGTCCCAAAAATAAATAAACGTTGGAAAAAAAAAATAGTTTAGGGGTGCCTGGGTGGCTCAGTCGGTTAAGCATCTGACTCTTGACTTTGGCTCAGGTGTTGATTTCACAGTTCATGGGTTTGAGCCCCACATCGGGCTCTGCATTGACAGTGCAGAGCCTGCTTGGGATTCTCTCTCCTCTCTCTCTCTCTCTCTCTCAAAATAAATAAATAAAAACTAAAAAAAAAAAAAAAGTTAAAAAAAAGATTATTCTCACCATTGGAAAAATATAACTTCAGCTTCCATGCAAATACACTTCCCAACAATTCAGGCCCTTCCTAGGTATATGAGGACAAATTTTCTACCAGGCTGTGAGGTTTGGAGAGTACTTACAATCCATACCACAGGAACCAGATTTCTGACTACACAGTAACGGAGAATGAGGTTGGGGAGCAGTAAAAGGAAGCAGAACATAGAAAATCATAGTAAAAAGTGTTTACCTACATTGTGTCGTTCTCACAATGACCCTAAGAAGTAGGTAGCATTAGCCACATTTTATTTGAGAAAACCTAAGTTAGGAAATTTGCTTAACATCCCACAACTAGCCGTGTGGCAGTGCTGGGGTTAAATCCAGGCCTGTGGGCTCAAAGTCGTGCTCTTCACCAACGCACAACATACTCTGTGAAAAGAGCTGGTCCGTTACATGTAAGCTATGACGTAGCAGGCCTCTCGGATAGAGTCATCTACTCCACTCACAGCCAAGTGGATGGGCTCTGGAGTCAGATGGCCCCAGGCCATTTCCCTGGCCACTAGGTGGACCGTCCCACTTAAACAGAGTATCTGTTGACTCTAGTTAACACGATGTCTCCTGGGATCCCTGCACTTCAAGTCCTGTTCTAAGTATTAAGAGGGGAAACAAAGGAAGAATAATATATTCATTCAGCATACGGTCACTGAGCATCTATCATCTAACAGACCCAGTTCTCAGCACTGGGAACACAGCAATGTTCCCATTTATTTTTTATGCAAGCTCAACTCTGAACATGGGGCTCGAACTCACGACCCTGAGACGGAGAGTCACATGCTCCACCGACTGAGCCAGCCGGGTACCGTCCCAGCAATGTTTCCATTTGATGGGCAAGTGCAGGACAGATACAAATCTTTTCCAATTAACCGAGAAAAAGGAAAAAAACAAAACAAAACCATACATACAACTAGAATCACTTCCCCAATTTCTGAGTAATTTAGGAGGTCTGCTGTTTAAGGGAAGGGGAGCAGGGCCTCCGACACACACCTTTTCTGTTAGGGTGACTAGCACGCTGCTCCATCTGAACAGGTGTGGCGCCTGGGGAAGAATCATAGCGTTACATGATCAACAACCCATGCTATTATGTTACTATTGACGGCACGTCTCCGGCTGTTCCAGTTTGGGGAGGAAAAAGTGTGAAAAACGTATGGTTCCATTTCACGGCCAAACATAAGCGCTTGGGTTACAGGTCCCTTCAGTAGTGTGGAAATCAGTTCTATTATTATCACTGCTTCCTTTTTTTTTTTTTTTTCTGGACAAAATAGTAATTTAACCAAACCCAGACCTTAAAAGAGTCCCGCACTAACGGGCGACTCCTGTCTGCGTCCTCTCCACGGTCTCCTTCGGCAGCATCAGCCCCTATCCTGTCCTAGGAGGCAGGTTGGAAACCTGACTCCCATCACGTCTAAAGGGCCACCGTGGCCTAGACGGAGGGCGGGGACAGAAGTCGCAAGGCTCCACGGGGAACCCCTGGGACCACGCTTTGGGTGGGAGACCCGGAAGCCGCAGCCTGCCTCAGCAGAAAGCACCTGCGTGAGAAGGGAGAGGGCACGCTCGGCCAGGAGCCCAGGGGCAGCTAAGCACGACTCGCAGTGCGCCCCAAGGAGGGCTCGGCCAGCCGGCCAGCTCCTGGGACCAAGCTCCCGAGTCGGCCCGCACCGCTATTCCTCCCGCAGCTCAGGCTGGAAAGGGTGGAGACGGTCACGCTTCTCCTGACCTTCGCGGCCCCAGAAGACCGGAGGCGGCGGCCAGCTCAGCGACCTCACCCTCTCTGTTACTCGAACGCCTCCTGCCCGGCACCCACCCGTGTAGTTGATACACATGCGCAGTGGCGCGCCGGCCAACCGCCCCAGCCTCCGCGCTTGCGCCGACGTGCGCGCCGCACGCGGCCGGGAGCGGCCTCTCTACTGCGCAAGCGCCGGCGCCCTCCCATTTCCAACATCGCGCGCTCTCTATCTAGCTTGCCCTGCCGTTCCTGCGTAGGGAGCGGGGCTAAGAATGTCGATTGGCCAGTTTTGGTGCCGGTCACTGAGCTGGGTGCGGTGATTGGCGGCGACCCGGAGGGTAGCGGGTTGAGGTGTAAGCCCTGAGGAGGCAGCGTTTGCTGGGCTTCTCTCTGGTTCTCTCTCTCCAGAAGGTTCTGCCGGTTCCCGCAGCTGTGGGTACCCGGCTCCGCATCGCGCCGCCATGATGGGCCATCGTCCGGTGCTCGTGCTCAGTGAGTTGGGGGGAAGCCGAGGCAGGGGCCCCCTTTTCGGCCCTTCCCTCCACACTTGGCCGTGTTGCCCCAGCCCAGCCCCGTCCTGGTCGGCCGCGGAGGCTTCCAGTCCTCGTCCCTTTCGAAAGCCCCTTCTGCCTCTTTTCTCTGTGCGCCTGAGCCCTTCCCTTGCCCCCGCCGAGCCGCTGGTGTGCGGGGACGCGGCGCCGCCCCGCCCCCTCCTCGCGTGGCTTCAGGGTGCGGAGGAGCAGTTTTTCCGTTTGGCCGGTCGCGGAGCGGTGTGTCCTCGGCCGACGGGGTGGATCGTGGCGTTTCCGTCTTTAGTACCGGGGTTGACAGTGTTCCCCGGAGGATTGGGAGGGTTCAGTGGCCCAAGTAGGTAAGCTGCTGAGACGGGGGCCTGGCGGACAGCCAGTGGGGTCCTTGGTCGCTTTTCAGAAGCAGCCCTCCAGGATTTCCCTTGAGCGACCCCGGTTGGTGAAGCAGCCCCGTTCCCTCGCTGGCCTGGCTTAGACGCAGCGAGCCCCTCCGTGTCCCCCGCGTGGTGGTCTTTCCCACGGAGTTGCCCCTGGTTTCTGGCTAAGGAGTACCACCTCCCTTGTCCTCCCCTGGCTTGTTTCCGTTTTAACTTCTGGACCCCATGTGCGAGCCCGCCCTGGGCGCCTTTCCCTCCCTTACCATTTTCTGTATACGAAATGCAGTAAAGCGATTTCATCCATTTTCTTCATACCTGGGAAATAACTATTACCAAAAAAAAAAAAAAAAAGATGCACTTAAGGGAGAAAAGGCGCCGTTCCTTCTGATGAGTCTGTCAGAACAGCCGGTGCAGGATTTGAGTTACCACTGCCCGACACAGGAATCTAAATTCCGAGGGTTGTGAGTGTAGACTTGGTGGGACTGCATTGAAAACTTCGCCGATTTAAATTGTACGGAGTGTGTGATTCAGAGAGAGGAGCGGAATAAGCATCGTGTCGGTTTGGTTATAGCCACTGGCTGGTCTCACCGAGTGGCCCCCGGGGGTGAGTTGTGCACTGTGAAACCCTTTTTAGGTCTGCATTAATCCCTGGCACTGGTTGGATGTAACCCATTAGGCCGCGTGTTAAAATACGTGGTCGGCTCTGACCGAGCATTGTTATGATGTCCAAGCATGGAGTGACCGTATCTGGAGAACGGAGACCCTCCGAGAGGATATTCTCACTGCACAGCACGCTGTGGGGGCGCTGGCAGTAATTCCACTGGGACTGCCTCCTGTGATTCCCCCTGTCCGAGTAGGAAAATAGGAGCCCAGACTCCCTCCTCGGATATTTGTTTTTGAGGGTCACCAGCCCTCTGAGCATCTGTAGATCCTCTTTCCAGACAGAACTGCAGTATCTCCCATTTTCTCGTATAATCTCTGCGAGTTCACCGTTCCACCGAGGCCCATTCATGGATCTCAGGTTATGAGTCCTTGCTGTAAATAGGTGAATGTTTGATGAGTGGGAAAGTGATGACCAGGGACCGTCATGGGTCGTATGTGTATCAAGTTGACGTAAAGAAGTAGCTGTAAGTACGTGTACTTTTTTGTGTTAACAGTTTTTTAAGGCATATTGGTATATAATAAGCTACACATACTTGGAGTGTACAATTTGATGAGGTTTGAAGGTATGTTACATCTGTGAGGTGTGTGTGTGTGTGTGTGTGTGTGTGGTTTACTTTCAAAGGTCAGGGGATAAATAGTAGCTATACAACGGGCCACTCCCGGTCTATTGCATTTTATTTTCTCTATTCTAGGCCAGAACACAAAGCGTGAATCTGGAAGAAAAGTTCAATCTGGAAACATCAATGCCGCCAAGGTAGGATATCTTTATTTAAAATCTCTACACCCAGGGGCGCCTGGGTGGCTTAGTTGGTTAAGCGGACAACTTCAGCTCAGGTCATGATCTCGCGGTTCGTGAGTTCACGCCCCTAGTCAGGCTCTGTGCTAACAGCTCAGAGCCTGGAACCTGCTTCAGATTCTGTGTCTCCCTCTTTCTCTGCCCCTCTGCTGCTCACGCTGTCTCTCAAAAATAAATAAATGTTACAAATTTAAAGAAAAAAAAAAATCTCCACACCCAATGTGGGGCTCAAACTCATGACCCCGAGATCAGGAGTCTCATGCTCTTCTGACTGAGCCAGCCAGGCGCCCCTAAAGTAGCTTATCTTTTAAGTAGTTTAGAGTATTATTTTGTCTCTAGCTGCCTTCCTTAGGATTTCTGTATCTATTCGCAAATAGGCAGAGGAAATGTTGACTTCCCTTTCTTTCAGTACATGTCTCTGATGGTGGTAGGTGGAAGGAAGCCCTCCCTCAATGAGGCAGACCTAACAGTCTTCCCATATTCACTTGTGCATAATTCTGTTACCGTGTATAAGTTTTAGAGTCTTTTTGTGTTTGTCTCGCATGCTAGACTGAGTTACTTGAGGGGAAGGACCGTGTTCCCATTTGTATTCCTAGTGCCCGCTGTAGAGCCTGGTTAGGTAGTCAGTAAATATCTTGGGATGAAGGAACGCAACAGCCCTAGACCTGAGTCAGTGGCGTGGAGGCCAACATCGTGGAAAGAAGTGCTCACGGGTAGACTTCCAGTTACCTGAGCTATTGAGAAACTGAAACTCTGGGAGGCACGTCCCCCTCTTTTCCTGGGAAATATTATTTCTGTATACACCACGCTGAAGTCATTCCTTAAGGGGAGAGACAGCAGAATGGAGCCACACGGTGCCCTGTGTCTAATGTGGTTATCAGCCTGGCTTTAGAGGGTTAAACACTGGCTCTGCAGGTTCCTCGTGTCCCTTCTCACACATGTGTTTGCACCATCTCCTGATTGGTGGTTGCATGTTTTATGTTTTCCTTTCGACAGACCATTGCAGATATCATCCGAACATGTCTGGGACCCAAATCCATGATGAAGGTAGGCCTCTCATTGAAACTTTGTGACTACAGATTTTCCTTTTCCGTAATCTGGAACAATTAGGTAAAACTTTTGCTTTTCTCCTAGATGCTTTTGGACCCAATGGGAGGCATTGTGATGACCAATGATGGCAATGCCATCCTTCGAGAGGTTTGACTTTTCGTTTTGCTTTCTGATAATTTTATAAGGGGCCCGTAAGTCATATATACACGATGATTAGTTTTTTAGGGCTGGTATAACAAGTTACCACAAAGTGGGTGTCCTTAAAGAACAGAAATTTGTTCTCTCGTAAACTGGAGACTAGAAGTCCAAAATCAACTTGTCATCGGGGCGCTACTCCTTCTGAAGGCTCTTGGGAAGAATCTTTGCTGCTCCTGGCATCTGGTAGTTGACCACAACCCCTGACATTCCTTGGCTCGCTAGACTCTTGTCTCCTCAGTTGTTACATGCCATTGTCCTCTGTGTCTCTTGTTATAAGGACACTGGTGGTCGGATATAGGACCTATTTTCATATCCTGTATGATCCAATCTTAACACGATTATATTTGCAAAGACCCAGTTTCAAAAACATTTACGTTCACAGTTTTGGAGGGTAGGACCAACACGTCCTTTTGGAAAACAATCCAGCCACAACAGTGGTGCTCCCGGTAAATAAGCTGAAAGAATACCACTCCGTGTCTTCAAGAAACTTTAATAGTCAAGCTGGCAAATGCGTTTTTCCCCAAAAAGAAAGGGACTTGGGAAGAGGATTTACTTAGATATTTTGGGGGCCGCTTTTAATCTTTCAAGCTGTAGTAGGTAAAGGATAAGGGAGGAGGTATGGGAGTAAGAAGTCCGAGAGGACCAAGCACAGTGGGTTAAGAGGTCTTTGAGTCGTGTTGATTCAGTGGTAACCTACATTTTTATTTTAAGATTCAAGTCCAGCATCCAGCAGCCAAATCCATGATTGAAATCAGCCGGACACAGGATGAAGAGGTTGGAGATGGGACCACATCAGTGATTATTCTTGGTAAGAGGAGAACAGAAGGTTCATAAGGAAAGTTGGAGTGAAACATGAAGATTTTTGCCCAGAATAGTATTTGTGTCCTATTTTAAGGAAACTGGTACCAATCCACTGGTTATAAATATTTAAATAATTTGTTGCTAATTTTGTATGTGTTTTCTCCAATTGAGTGTAAAACATTCATCATAGTATAGGATGAACTGTAAAAATCTGCTTGAACAAGATACAGAGCAGGTTCTTGTCGTTCACGGTAGGTTGTATTCTATAAAGTCACCACAGACACTAATTAGCAAATGCCATTACTCCTGGGGGAAACACAGGTTAGGCTGCTGTGAGCCTCTGTTCAGATACTCTTCAATTGATAAATATATCTTGTTATATGAGGTTTTTTGTGTTATTCATTTGTCTTTTTTTAATATATACATTTTTAAAATTTTTTTTTTTTTCAACGTTTATTTATTTTTGGGACAGAGAGAGAGCATGAACGGCGGGGGAGGGTCAGAGAGAGAGGAAGACACAGAATCGGAAACAGGCTCCAGGCTCCGAGCCATCAGCCCAGAGCCCGACGCGGGGCTCGAACTCACGGACCGCGAGATCGTGACCTGGCTGAAGTTGGACGCTTAACCGACTGCGCCACCCAGGCGCCCCTAATATATATATTTTTTAACGTTATTTACTTTTGGGAGAGGGAGACAGCACAAGCAGTGAAGGGGCAGAGAGAGGGAGACACAGAATCCGAAGCAGGCTCCGGGCTCTGAGCCATCAGCCCAGAGCCCGACGCGGGGCTCAAACTCACGGACCGCGAGATCGTGACCTGGCTGAAGTCGGACGCTTAACCGACTGCGCCACCCAGGCGCCCCTAATATATATATTTTTTAACGTTATTTACTTTTGGGAGAGGGAGACAGCACAAGCAGTGAAGGGGCAGAGAGAGGGAGACACAGAATCCGAAGTAGGCTCCGGGCTCTGAGCCATCAGCCCAGAGCCCGACGCGGGGCTCAAACTCACGGACCGCGAGATCGTGACCTGGCTGAAGTCGGATGCTTAACCGACTGCGCCACCCAGGCGCCCCTGTTTTATTCGTTTATTTTTCAAGTAATCTCCACCCCGAGCATAGGGCTGGAATTCACGACCCCGAGATCAGCACTTGCATGCACGATCAGCTGAGCTGTCCAGGTGCCCCCTTTCTGTTTGTTTTAAAGACACCTTATGTGGTACGTGTTGCTGATTCCTTACCGTTGAATTCACAGCAAATAGCATTGTTAACTCCGGCCAGAATGGAGCTTGTCTAATGTGTTTTCTCTGTAAGGCCCATCACAGCCTTCCTGCGCTTAGGAAAACTAGGCTATACTTCAGTGCCATACCTAGGGGTCATTTTAAACAGTGAAGTCACCAACAAAATGTGTAAAAATGTGAAATTAAATATACCACATAAAGTATGAGAGCTGAAACAAGGCAGAGCGTTGCCTTGGTTGACGTCAATCTGAAAATTAATGAGTCAGGTGACAAAAATTTTTCACCTGTGCACCTGTGTGTGAGTGACCAGGAAAGTGCCCCAAGTGAGTGCTGATTTGCAGCTTGCGGGTAACATTGTAGCCAGTGGTTAGGTTGACAGATGCAGAACTTTGACAACACGTCTTGACCATACAAGTTGGTAATGGTCAGTCTTCAACTTTCTATAGGATTGTAAAAGGTCACTTCTGAAAACTTGATATGCTGCCTTTATTTGCCGTGAACACTTTACGTTGATGGTAGAAGTTTCTGATAGAGGCGTCGGGACTGCCTGGGTGGCTCAGTTCAAGCATCCAACTCTTGATTGTGGCTCAGGTCATGGTCTCAAGGTTCATGCATTTGAGCATGGGCTCCCAGTTGGGCTCTGTGCTGACAGCTTGGGATTCTCTTTTCTCCCTCCCTCTCTCCCCCTTTCTCTCTCTCTCCCCAAACAAACTTCAAGAAATTTTTTTTTTTTTTTTCAACGTTTATTTTTAGGACAGAGAGAGACAGAGCATGAACGGGGGAGGGGCAGAGAGAGAGGGAGACATAGAATCGGAAACAGGCTCCAGGCTCTGAGCCATCAGCCCAGAGCCCGACGTGGGGCTCGAACTCACGGACCGCGAGATCGTGATCTGGCTGAAGTCGGACGCTTAACCGACTGCGCCACCCAGGCGCCCCCAAGAAATTTTATAATACAGGCATTTGTTGTGTAAAATCTGATTACAGCAACACATTGTCGGGAAATGAGAGCTATGTTAAGGGGTGCCAGTTTATACTGTTGGCCCACATGCCTAAAGATGGAGTCCATACAACAAAATTATTATAGGAACTTTTTTTTTTTTTAATTTTTTTTTTTCAACGTTTATTTATTTTTGGGACAGAGAGAGAGGGAGACACAGAATCGGAAACAGGCTCCAGGCTCTGAGCCATCAGCCCAGAGCCCGACGCGGGGCTCGAACTCACGGACCGCGAGATCGTGACCTGGCTGAAGTCGGACGCTTAACCGACTGCGCCACCCAGGCGCCCTAGGAACTTTTTAAAAAGTGACACTTTGAATTAGTTTTGGAATGTGTTGATGGAGATGGACTTGAGTCATCACCAGCTAAGCGCTTCAGACCCAATTCTTTCAAGGATTGAAAAGTACATGTGGCTGGTTCTATGCTTTGAAGAAAAACTTGGAGGATGAAAGAGAGAGGGCAGACGTGGGATTCTGGGATTCTTTGGGTTGTTGAGGAGCACTAGATATCAGGCCAGATTTTCTAGCTAATAATCTTAGTTGAATCTCCTGGTGAGATTAGGCAGGTTAGGTATGTATTAATTTGTGTGTGTACAAAAAAGGAAAGACAAATTTTTAAGTAGGGGGACATTCCACGAATAATCTCTCATCCAGAGGATAAATTTTGTACAGTTTTATGGCTGTTTCTAGGTATAAGGAAACCTGTGTTTCTGTTTTTAGTACCAGCAGTTGGACTGTATGCTAGGTGTTTAGATGATGGTAAACAAGTCTGTTTTCCTTTATACATTTTTCCTTGTTTAGAGACTTTGAAACACAAGTGTTTCCTTTTGTTTAGAAAACTGGTGACAAAGTTAGATCAAGAGAATAAAACAGCTTCAATCTTCGATCATTTGAAATGCGTCTGGCAAGGGTACTTTCTTTATGAATCGCCTTGTAGAAAGTGTGAAGTTCGGCATGGTTATCAAGAGCCAAATGGCATGGCTTTTGGGAGAGTCTGTTTAGGAAGAAAGGTATTTTTAGAAGCTTGACGAAGTTGCCTTGAAGGCTGGGTATTTGTAAGTAACCTCACGGCATCTGTGTCTTTTTCAGCGGGGGAGATGCTGTCTGTGGCCGAGCACTTCCTGGAGCAGCAGATGCACCCGACGGTGGTGATCAGCGCTTACCGCAAGGCCCTGGACGACATGATCAGCACCCTCAAGAAAATCAGGTACTGAGGACACCAGCAGTGGGCCATCAGACGTGGGAGGCCTGGAAGAGCCATCTCTTCTGAGGTGACGAAGGCAGGCCAGGCACGTCCCACGGTGGTTGGTTTGTGAGGGAGACACAGAGAAGAGCAGAACGAAGAGAGGATAAGGGAAGTAAATGTTTTAGAAAATGACAAAGGCTACAGGGCAGACAGAAGGAGCTAGTTCAGTGCTTCAGGGTATCTTGTGGCTCCACGCCGTTTGCTTATTTCCGTGTTAGGCACTGCCACGGAAAATGTGTAGCAAAACCTACCCTTCCAGAATTTTAGCTGCTGGTGTGGGGAATAAACTGAAGAGTTAGATGAGTGTAATTATTCAGGACCGAATGTAAAGATGTCCCACCATCAAGTATGATTATAACTAATACCATAACTAGAGATCGCAGTCCGATCTGATCAAGGGCCGCCCTGGTGGCAGCCAGCAGTTTTCTGTTCAGATCACAAGGAGTGGGACTGGAAATGCTGTTAGAACCCCGTGTGGGAATCCAGGCATTTGCTGTCCATGCAGAGCGCTGACAGGGTCACGAATGCGGTATAGAAACGCAGGCCTTCTAATGTCAGAGGATGTTAGGTCGTGACCGTGCAGAATGCAAAATGTCTTCCACGAAAAATTTTTGTTTAAAGAGGAAAAGCTGTGATCGACTCTCCTGTGGTTGGGTTGTTGGGTACGTAGGGATCAAGTAATTCGGTGAGCTTTGTGCCGTAGCGCCTGTCGTTAGGATAAAAAAGCAGCGTATGGCAACGTGTGTGGCAGTCCGAGGGAATGCCGTGTTTGCCTTGAATTGTTTTTACGAAAGAAGCTGTGTAAGAATGTAGAGATAACCAAAGGGTGTATTGAGTTTGTGGAGCCGAATTGCTAGAAAAGTTTTCCTTCTCATCGAGCAGTAATGGTCTAAGTCCCTTAGATAATACTTGGGGAGCACTTGCTTCTCCTCTAAAACCCATAATGCAACTGTGCAACGATTGCAGTGTGTGAAAATTTGGGCAGGATGGCATCCAAGGCCTCTTACAACTTCATTTTAGGGTTCTAAGTGGACTTCTGTACAAATTTACGATCTGGTGAGGGAAAACTAAACACACGAACACGGCACTATGGCACAGCATGAAGTAAGATGCTGGATAGAATAGAATGCAGATGTTCAGGTGGATAGTAACAACTGATGGTGAGTGTCAGATGAGCTCTCAGAATTTGCTGGTTGTGGGATAAGGCTTCAAAGACCAAATGTGTCTTGACCCAAGTTAGACAAGTTGAGTATATTTGGTTGAAGCAGAAGGTAAAGAACAAATTATTTTCTGTAAACTCTGCAGGGTGGTCAGCCGTGGGAACCCATGACACAGGGATTTGAGACAGCTTCCAGGGATGGGTTAGTTACGATCTTGCTGAAAGGCAGAGGGATGGACGGTTCTGACTCGTGGCCCACTATGGTCCCCGAGCTGTAGATCAGGCACTTCCTTAAATATCCAAGGTCTCTGCTGAGCATAGCACCTGTTTTCTTTTCTCCAGTACCCCTGTTGACACCAATAACCGAGATATGATGCTGAACATCATCAACAGTTCTATTACTACCAAAGCAATCAGTCGATGGTCCTCTCTGGCTTGCAACATTGCCCTAGATGCTGTCAAAACTGTGCAGTTTGAGGAGAACGGTCGCAAGGAGATAGACATCAAGAAATACGCAAGGGTAGAAAAGGTAAACTCTTTCGATGTGTGTTTTTTTTAATGTTATTTTAGAGCGAGTAGGGGAGGGACAGAGAGAGGGCGAGACAGGATCTGAGCAGGCCCTGTGCTGACAGCAGAGGGACAGTTGTGGGGCTCAGACTCAACAGACCGTGAGATCGTGACCTGAGCCAAAGTTGGAGGCATAACTGAGCCTCCCAGGCGCCCTTCGATGTGTATTTAGAAGACAAGTTATTCCCTAGTAGGAGCCTTCCCACTCGTGGAGGAAATGTGTTTAAATCGGCACAAGATGTCATTGTAGTTAGAACAACACTTATTTGCTGCCTTGAAAACAGAAACTTGAGAGTCCCAGGGAGGTATTCCCAAAATAGTTCTGTTCCCTTCAGTGCTGTTCTGAACGAGGTTTCCAGGGACTAGAGAAGCGCTTAGTGGTGTCTCCTTGTTTGTGCCTTTACATATGTCCGACACGTGGTGGGGATGGGACACAAAGGCTCTGCACTGTCTATGCTTCAGAAAGCCTTCTCTACTCCTTTAAGGTCCAAAAGTAGCATTAATAGTGTGGCCTGTAGATGGAGCTCCAAGCCTGGAAGTTCTGTGGGAATCTGTTTCAGGAAGTAGGAGAGACCTGAAGCCCTTTAAATCTTCGTCAGTCACTGAATTTCTTTTGAGTCTCAGCTGATCTTGAGAGTGCCTGTCATGGTCCGAGATTGGTATGCTTCCTAGAGGGGAAAAAAATGTGATTGCAACCATATTTGTTGTTGAGGTTCAAGGAAGAAAGCGATGTTGGAAACCTAGAATAGTGGTCATTTGGGGAAGATAAATGTCTGGGAAGGGAGTTGAGAAATTGTCTCCTCCTGGTCATGGATGGAAGTGGATCTTTTGCTCAGATACCTGGGGGCATCATTGAAGACTCGTGTGTCTTACGGGGAGTCATGATTAACAAAGATGTGACCCATCCACGAATGCGGCGTTATATCAAGAACCCTCGCATTGTGCTGCTGGATTCCTCTCTGGAATACAAGAAAGGAGAAAGCCAGGTAAGGTTCCTGGTCTTTTTCCTTAAAGTCGGTGTAAGAATCTGACTGCTGATAGGGATAAGGGAAATAAAAGATATGTCTGTAACGTTGTAGACTCTGTGTCAATTACTGACCTTTATGCGTGATCTCTGATTTTACAAGAACTTTTTGTTGTTGTTGTTGGTTTTGAGAGAATGAGAGTGCGTCCGTGTGAGCAGGGGGAGGAGCAGAGGGACAGAAAGAGAGAGAATCTTAAGCAGGTTCCATTCCCAGCACAGAGCCTGACAGGGCTCCGTCTCACAACCCTGAGATATGACCTGAGCTGAAACCAAGAGTCGGATGCTTAGCCCATTGAGCCATCCAGGCGCCCCTTTTATAAGAACTCTTGGACATAGTTAATATTCACCCCAGTTTTACAGATGAGGGATCTAAAGCTCAGAGAAGTTTGGGTAATTGTTTGGGGAATACAACTGGTATTGACCAAGTCAGTATTTGAACCCAGCTCTGTTGGCTTCAGTTCCACACTACCACACCACCTTTCCCAGTGCCTGAGTGGAATATAGAGTGGGAATTAATGTAGCTGGGAAACGCTAAAGAAGAATTTCCAGAGGGCAGGAGGGTCACAAGGCCGTATCACCCTCGGATAGAATAAAAGTGATTGGAGCTTGTTAACACGAGAATTGGGAAGAAGATTTAGTTTATTGGTGGGAAGAATTAAGACCCAGAGTTACCATGCAGGGTAGATGTAATGTCGTACTGAGTGGTCAGAGACCTTAGGCCAAAATCTCCACTGATGGCCTTTGACTTTGAATCCTAGTTGAGGAGTACTTCAGTGAAGGAGTTCAGCTGGAGTTCTTGAGCTAAACTAGCTCACAGAGGCGTGGGCTCCTGGCTTCAGCAGGACTCTGACTCACTTCTGGGGTGCATGTGAGGACTCGGTAGAGGGGCCTGGTACTGGGCACGTCTGAGGTTTTAAGTCCGTGACTTTTCTTCACCACGCAGACGGACATTGAGATCACACGAGAGGAAGACTTTACCCGGATCCTCCAAATGGAAGAAGAGTACATCCAGCAGCTGTGTGAGGACATCATCCATCTGAAGCCCGATGTGGTCATCACAGAAAAGGGCATCTCGGGTAGGGCTCTTCGTTTTTCCGACCTCTTACTGCGGTGAAGAGGGTGGACAGGTTGGCAGAGACGGCAGGGTGAACGTGGTAGTTAGTGTGCATTGAGGATGCAACCAGGTCACAGCCCAGGAGTTCTGGCCTCCCTCTTGACCCCTCTGCTCTTGGGTTTACAGATTTAGCTCAGCACTACCTCATGCGGGCCAACATCACGGCAATCCGCAGGGTTCGGAAGACAGACAACAATCGCATTGCTAGGTGAGTAGGCCACGTAAAAATAAGATTCTTCCTTCCCGTGGGTTCGCCTTGTGTAGCTTTATGATGTCGTTGCTGTCTCTGAGAAAGTTTAGCGCCGGATACGGTCAGCCGTGTCAGTTACAGGTGGAACCAGCCTGGGTTTTGCTGTGTGGTCCCTGAGAAATTCTCTAGTCTGGCAATTATCTGCTGCAGGAATCTTCTTTATACTGCTGCTAACCAGTAGGGAACAGCTTATGCTTAGCCTCCTGTGGTCTCTACCTTGGGGTCCGTGACTGTCTGTCTAAACTAGCTCAGAATACAGCAGAAACCTCAGTCTCCTTGAGGGGATCTTCAGCTGCTGTTAATGCAACTTAAGATGGTGGTTCCTACTTTTGCACTGGTGTCTGTGCTCACATATCATTCATTCTTAATATTAATTTATATTTTAAAGAGAGAGGTCTACCCCAATATCACCTACCCAATCCAAATCAAGTTTTATACTTTTGCTAACTCTGAAATGGCTCTGGGCACACATAGTTGACAACGTGCCCAGGAGTGGGTACATGTTAGGTATACCTGAGAACTCACTTGTCTAAATTTTATTATCACAAAATATGCTTAAACTGCATCTGGTTATAACAGTTGTCTTAGGTACATATGCTTTTGTTTGTAAAGCCTCGTTAGTTTAAGGAAACTTTGCCTACATACGTTCGAAAACCAACTTGCTAGGCAGCCAAGACCTCTCTAGTTATGTAGCAGCGTTTCCAGCAATCCGTGTTTGGCCTTGTCCCCAGCCACAGACCCTAGGGACTAGGAAGATGAGTAAAAAGTACCTGAAATCCCCTCCCCTTCCCATCTAATCACTAGAGCCTGTGGGGCCCGGATAGTCAGCCGGCCAGAGGAGCTGAGAGAAGAAGATGTTGGGACAGGAGCAGGCGTGTTGGAAATCAAGAAAATTGGAGATGAGTATTTTACATTCATCACTGAGTGCAAAGACCCCAAGGCCTGTACTATTCTCCTCCGTGGGGCCAGCAAAGAGATTCTCTCGGTGAGTCCGCCTTCGAGGTCATTCCGTTTCTTGAGAGATTCCTAGAAGGCCTGAAATTTTCCTGTTACCCTTTCATAGCTAGCCAAAATTTTAACTTCTTTTAAAGTTAAAGCAATTTTGGGGGCACCTGGCTGGCTTAGTCGGTAGAATGTGTGACTCTTGACCTTGGGTTCATGAGTTCAAGCCCCACTTTGGGTGTACAGATCATTTGTAAGATTAGTTTATTAATTAAATTAAAAGTCTGTAAAGAGTGATAAAAATTACCTTAACCATTTTTAGGTGTATAGTTCAGTATACATTCACATTCTTGGGCAATAGATTTTCAGAACTTTGTCGTCTTGCAAAACTGCAACATTACATCCATTCAACAATGACTCGTCGTTTCGCCAGCCCCCAGCAACCACTGCTTCCTTGTTTATAAAAGATTGTTTTTCAGGGTTTTTTTTCGTTTATTTATTTTTGAGAGAGAAAGAGCATGAGCAGAGGAGGGGCAGAGAGAGAGGGAGACTCAGAATCTGAAGAAGGCTTCAGTCCCCGAGCCGTCAGCACAGAGCCTGACGCGGGGCTTGAACTCACAAACTGCAAGATCATGACCCGAGCTGAAGTCAGATGCTTAACCGACTGAGCCACCCAGGCGCCCTGTAAAAGATTTTTTTAATGCTTATTTATTTTTTTTTTTTTTTTAAATTTTTTTTTTTTTTTCAACATTTATTTATTTTTGGGACAGAGAGAGACAGAGCATGAACGGGGGAGGGGCAGAGAGAGAGGGAGACACAGAATCGGAAACAGGCTCCAGGCTCTGAGCCATCAGCCCAGAGCCTGACGCGGGGCTCGAACTCACGGACCGCGAGATCGTGACCTGGCTGAAGTCGGACGCTTAACCGACTGCGCCACCCAGGCGCCCCAATGCTTATTTATTTTTGAGAGAGAGACAGAGCATGGGGGTGGGGGAGGGGCAGAGAGAGGGAGACACTGAATCAGAAGCAGGCTCCAGGCTCCGAGCTGTCAGCACAGAGCCCGACGCGGGGCTCAAACTCAGGAACTGGGAAATAATGACCTGAGCCGAAGTCGGACGCTTCACTGACTGAGCCACCCGGGCGCTCCTCCTTAATTTTTAAGTTAAAATGACAATTCTCGCTTTTTTTCCTCAAGTTAAGTAACTTACCCAAAGGTACACGGCTAGTAACCACAGCACGCAGCCTCCCAGGGACACAGCTAGGGTGGCAGAAGGGCACAACACCACTGGCGAGCATAGTGGGCGTGGCCCAACATCGCCGTGACACGCCCACTTCTTGGCTCCCTTGCAGTTGTCGTTCATGCGTTTTTCCAAACCAGTGGTGGCTGCCCCACCCAGCAGGGGTTCCGAGGAACTTTCTTATCTCCCTGCCTGTTAGTGGGAAGCCCTCCAGTTCCTCCGATGCATTCCTGAGTCCTCGCGCTTTGCGCTTTCTACATGCTGTGTGTTCGCTCTCTGCAGGAAGTGGAGCGCAACCTCCAGGACGCCATGCAGGTGTGCCGCAATGTCCTCCTGGATCCCCAGCTGGTCCCCGGGGGCGGGGCCTCTGAGATGGCCGTGGCCCAGGCTTTGACAGAAAAGTCCAAGGCCATGACTGGTGTGGAGCAGTGGCCGTACAGGGCTGTGGCCCAGGCCCTAGAGGTCATTCCTCGTACCCTCATCCAGAACTGTGGGGCCAGCACCATTCGTCTGCTTACCTCCCTTCGGGTGAGTCCCTCCCCTGCTTTCTCCTGACGGGGTAGGGGCACCTGCCTGGCCCGAGAGGCTGGTTCACATCTGTCCACCAGCTTCTGACCTCAGGCTCGTTCCCTTAAAGTGTCCTTTCTCGGCGTTGGACTCGTTTGCCGTCATTGCCATTTCCGTTTGTCATTTCAGTCTTTTGGGTTTAGTGTTTGGTTGGTTTCGTTTTGTTTCGCTACCTAATGTTCCCTGCCAGCTCGCTTGTTCCTGGTGTTTCCCCTTTAACTGGTGATGCTCCTTCCAACCACAGGCCAAGCACACCCAGGAGGGCTGTGAGACCTGGGGTGTGAACGGGGAGACCGGCACTCTGGTGGACATGAGGGAGCTGGGCATCTGGGAGCCCCTGGCCGTCAAGCTGCAGACCTACAAGACGGCAGTGGAGGTGAGGCACCCTAAGACCTGGACTGCGCTGTTTCTTTGCAGGGAAGCAGAAGCCAGGGTGCTTGGTGCAGTCTGGAAGGGAGGGGTATAGTATGGAAGGCAGATAAAATGCTAATTATGTAGGAGGAGCTAAGTGTTGCCTTTAGAAGAAAACAAGTGTCCCTCCGCTCTCTGCTGACCTCTGTGGCGCTGTGGTGTTTCTCCTAGACGGCAGTTCTGCTACTGCGGATTGATGACATCGTCTCCGGGCACAAGAAGAAGGGTGACGACCAGAGCCGGCAGGGCGGGGCCCCCGATGGCGGCCAGGAGTGAGTGGTGGGCAAGGCGGCCTCAACGCACAGAGCCAGCAGAGGCTCCCTCTTCCCTGAGCCAGACTGCCAGGGACACTGGATGTCTTTGTTTGGAGGGGATCAGGTTGAGGGGCAGCCCCGGCCCCTTTCTGTCCCAGCTCGGTTCGCAAAAGGCGCTGACACGTAATTCCTCTCTATTGTAAGCTTTCCACTTAGTTTGCTTCCGATGATTAAATCTAAGTCATTTGAGATGGTGGTTATGTGTTTTTCAACCTGGGTCGTATCTGCCTCCTGGCAAAGAGGGAGGAGGCAGAAGACTGTCCTAGGGAGGGAGGGAGGGAGAGAGGGAGGGAAGGAGGGAGGGAGGGAGGGAGGGGAGGGAGGGGAATGAGGTAAGTGCCTCCTTGAAGGTATTTTTCAGACCTTCTCAGAGATGCTGGTTGGGAAGACTCTGGGAGTTCAAGGGATCGTACTTTATTTTAAAATTTTTAATGTTTATTTACTGTCGAGAGAGAGAGCATGAGCAGGGGAGGGGCAGAGAGCGAGGGAGACACGGAATCAGAACCAGGCTCCAGGCTCCAAGCTGTCGGCACAGAGCCTGACGCGGGGCTCAGACTCACGAACCCTGAGATCATGACCTGAGCTGAAGCCTGACGCTTAACGACTGAGCCCCCCCGGGCGCCCCAGAGGGTCATACGTTAAAGCTTGAAGAAGCACCGCTTTGTGTCCACCACCCCAAGAACAGGAGGAACCTGTCCGGACCGTGGGTGTTCCCCACATGTGGCTGTGTGTAGAGCAACACCCAGTACGTGCCAGGGCTCAGGCACTTGTCCTAAAAAACCACATGCGTTTTTTCTATCGTGTTCTATAACTTCTCAGAATCCCTCCTATCTTACCTGGAATTCTCCTCTGCCGCTGTTCTTTCTGGCAGCAGTCTGTTCTCTGTTCTCCTTGTGTCACAGGAGGGCCTCCGCTTCCCCTGCCGGCAGAAACAGAGGGTTTTGTCTCACTTCGTGCTTTGTTTTTATCCAGGGAAAAAGTGGTGGCCGTGGGATGCTGGAGGCTAGGTGGGGCTAGCCTTTGGTTTCTTCGCTGCCCTTCCTCTTGGCTACTGGGCCTTCCACGTCCCCTTTGTCCTTATGATTCATACAGTCATTTATCTCCTCCCTGATCGCAGGACTTAGTCACGTTAGGTTGAATACTAGGTAGAATAATGGCACATAGTCCCTCCCGTGTGTTAAACATTCTAGCCAGTTTGCACATATCGGCTAATCCTCCCAAGACTAAGACGGGTAACATCCCCCGTTTTACAACGGAGAATCTGCCTGACAGAAAGCTGGTGAGTGGAAGATGGAATTGCTGCGGGGGGAGTCTGGCTCCAGAGCCGTGTCCTCAGCCGGCCGTGCTCCCCGCATAGGAGGCGCGATGGGGCTCTGGAGGCCTCTTGTCTGTTCACACCCGGGTCTGGCTTCCTGCTCAGCCCACTAGGAGGTCGTTGGCTTTTCCTCTCCTCTGAGGGGATCTGAGATAAGCCTGTTTCTTCCTGAAATCCCTGACTCTTTTTTTTTTTTTTTTTTTTGAAGTTTTTGTTTAAAATTTTTTTATTTTAGAGGGACAGCCCAAGTAGAGGAGAGGGGTAGAGTGGGGGAGAGAGAGAATCAGAGCCTGCCTGACATGGGCCTCGATCCCACATCCCTGGGATGGTGACCCGAACTGAAATCGAGAGTCAGACGCCCAACCAGCTGAGCTACCTGGGCGCCCTCCCTGCCTCTTTACTTGCCGTGCTTGTCATTCTGTCTTCGAGAAAGACAATGGATTAATCTCAAATAAGTGAATAGATGTTGACGAAGCAGTGCTCACAGGACCTGAGAAGTTACAGAGGAAGCTCGTCACACCGTGAGGATTCCTCCCTCCCGTTTGTGATTTGCCCTGACGTCCACTCTGGTTGCAGTTCGGACTTGGGTGACTGCTGGGTAAACGGGGGCTTTCCTGCTGCTGTCGGAGCCTCTCCTCTGGGAGCAGCTATGTGTCCTGGGCCCGTGGAAATCTCTCCTGGCAAGTTCGATCTGGCAAGTCTGTTCTCCCATCTGGCTTTCAAAGGCCCTTAGTGCTGCCCGGGCCGAAACAACATTGGGATTGCGGGCTGCCCACACCGTGTTCTGTATTGCCTGGCGTGAGTCCATCACTAAACTGTTCCGTGAACACAGCTTTGCCTCCTCCTTGACTTTGCTCATGGTCCTTCCTACTGTCAGACTCCTAGACTCCACCAAATCCTGTTCTCCTATAAAGCAACATTTCTTTGGGTGGTGGGGAGGCTTGGATTCCAGACTACTCCGGCCCTCTGTACTCCGCCAGCACTCTTGTTTTCGCTTGCCCTTGTCAGGTCCCGGAGTTGAGACTCAGAAGATACAAGTTACTTGTCTCAAAAATGGGTTTTTTGAGAAAACTCGAGTTCATCCTAGAGTAGCCGTTTTGGGGGAAAATGAAATTGGATTCCTACTTCATTGTTTGCAAAATTAATTCGAGGCAGCTGAAAGATTTAAATACAAGCAAGTGAAACTAGAAGAAAACATGAGATTTTTAAATGTATTTATCACAGTGGGGAAAAATAAGGGCAAAAAAATTTACGTGCTGAGAACGGAGTGTGGGGGGGGTGTGATATTTGTACCAATACAAAGGTGAATTTCTTTACAGAATTTTCAGAATGTGGCAGTCAAGACGATTGGGACTACAGAAAAATAGGCAAGCGACAGCTCCAGAGTGACTGTAGAACAGGAGGTGTTGCACCTAATTCAGTGGGAAATGCAAAGAAGCCTGGTAAAGACTCCGCGAGGGTGGGGGAAAACAGGCCCTCTGGTCTCAGGCAGAGGTCAATTCCACCTGGCAGCTCGAAACCTGACTTTATCTTACAGATTTGGGTTCAAATATATATGAAATGCAGTACATACAGGGATATTCATTTCAATGTTCGCCGTAGCCAAATGTTGGAAACGCGAGGTTCTGGTCAAACATATCCATGGGACGTCCCCCTGCAGTGTCACTGAAAGACCAGTGGACAAAGGCAGTGCCAGGTGCATTGATACAGAACAGTCCTCCATGTGCAAGAGAAAATGAAAAAGCAAGCTGCAGAGCCGTGTCTGGATGCCAATGTGTGGTATCGCCCGTATGTACATACATGCAATATGTGTATGTATGTGGCAAGTAAGCTCTAGGCCCAGCCTGGCGCTTGAACTCACAACCCCGAGATCAAGAGTCCTGGCATCCCTGCATAGAATGTCTTCGGAAGGACTCAAAAGTAACAGTGGTTGTTTGAGGGAAAGACCCAAGTCACTGAGGAATAAAGATGATACCTTTTGGTAACTTAGGAATTTTGTGTCCTATGCATTATTAGCCAAAATAATTAGCCAAAATAATTTTAAGCAGAAACACCAAAGAACAACAAAAAGCGGGTTTGTTCAGCCAGACAGGAGCTCCTTTGCAAATACTACGTGCTGTTCTCACATCCTATTTACTGACGTCTCTCTTCTCCACAATAAAACCGTGAGCTCTTCTAGGACAGGAACCGGCCTACCCGGGGGCTCCATAAATATTAATAATTGACTAAAAAGAACTATCTGGGGTCTGCTGTCTTCGCCCTGGAAGTCCTTCAAATCCCTCTGCCTCCCTCACAGGACCAAGTCAGTTTATTGGGATCCATTCGGATCTTGAAGGCAGACACCCTGGCCACTTGTAGGCAAGAGTGAGGCCAGTCGGGTAGGAGAGGCCTCGAGTGTGGCTGTGCACCTGTGCGGGCCTGGACGCCTCGCAGCCCCAGGGGACGAGTTGCTCAAGCCAGAATCTGGGTTGAAGGAGGCGGTCTCTTTAAGAGCTGCTGGCTTGGCCCCGCCCTGCAGAGAGATCAGCTGCATCTGGAAGTCACATGACTGCGGTGTGTCTTCCGCCCTCGGAGGTTGGGGCCGCATGTGCGGCTCTGAGGGGCCCCGCCGGGGCTGGGGGCGCTGTGCCCCCAGCCCCCTGCTCCTCCTGAGTTTGCTTGCGTCTGCAGCCCCACTTGGCCTGCTGGGGGAGGAGACCCGCCAGGTGAGGGGCTAGAGCAGTAGATGTTTCGGGAAACGCAACCCTGGGAGGGAGCTTGGAATCCGGGGCACCCGAGGTGCAGGGGTGGGGTGGCTGCTTGGAGACGAGTTCTTCAGCCAGGGCTCCTGGGACAGGATTGTGGAGGAGGGCGGGTGTGAGGGTTCCCTGTCTTCCGGTGGAAGCTGGGCCCTGACTCAGCCCTGAGCGACCCAGGTCCGGGCGAGCGTTGGGCTGCTTCTCCCCCTGCCCCTGCCCTGCGCCCTCATCCGTCCGCTGGGGGCGGGGCAGTTGTGGCTCTGCCCTCCTCTCCCCCAGCCCTCAACACGCCTCCTGCCTTTCCCCATCACGTCCAAGCTGCTTTGCCCTGTGTCTCTCCCCCGACCCTGTTCCCTTGACCCTCCACTGCTCCGTGTTCTAGGTGTCTCTGGAGGTCATCCCTCCCGGGCTGGACGCCCCCCAGAACCTCCTGCACATCCGGGCGGTGGGAACCAACTCCACGCTGCACTACGTGTGGAGCAGCGTGGGGCCTCCGGCAGTGCTGCTCGTGGCCACCGACACCCCCGACAGCACCCTGACTGTCAACTGGAGCCTCCTGCTGTCCCCTGAGCCTGACGGGGGCCTGGTGGTGCTCCCCAAGGACAGCATCCAGTTCTCTTCTGCCCTTGTCTTTACCAGGGTGAGGAGGTTGGGGGCGAACCAAGGGGGAGCGTGTGCGGAGCAGAGGGTTCATCCGGATTCGAGGGAGGGACTGAAGACGGGGTACGGGAAGCAGTCAGGTACGGGGGCCTGCGGGTGGGGGCCCGTGGGTGGGGGTGGTTCCGGGGACAGCTGGACTCAGGCAAGCCCTGCCCCACCTCGCCCCACCCGCCAGCTCTTTGAATTTGACGGCGCCAACACATCCGAGGGGGCCGAGCCTCCGGGAGAACCGTATCCCCCGTATTCCCTGGCCAAGTTCTCCTGGGACAATATCACGGACTCATTGGATCCTGCCACCCTGAGCGCCACATTTCGAGGCCGCCCCACCGACGACCCCACCGGGGCTTTTGCCAATGGCAGCCTCACCTTCAGGGTAAGGGTGTGGGGAAGCAGAGGAACTCAGAAGGCTGGTGTATGAGGGTGGGGGTGCCCTTCAAAGCCAGGCCTGCCCCCCTGCTTCCCGTCCTCCCCCACCTCCCCCATCCCAGGTGCAGGCCTTCTCTGGATCCGGCAGACCAGACCAGCCCCCGCGCCTCCTGCATTCGGCCGACACCTGCCAGCTAGAGGTGGCCCTGGTCGGGGCCTCTCCCCGGGGAAACCGCTCCCTGTTTGGGCTGGAGGTAGCCACCCTGGGCCAGGGCCCCGACTGCCCCTTGATGCAGGAGCAACATTCCATCGACGATGAATATGCACCTGCTGTCTTCCAGGTCAGGCCTTCAGCAGAGAGGCGGGTGGGTGGGGGGATGCGGGAGAGAATCATGGAACCGTTTATCTTTTAGCGACATAGTTCAGCTCCTTTAAGTGACGGTCACCGTGCTGACAAATCTCTGCCTTCAGTGGAGAAGACGGAAGGCAGGCCTGGGGGCCTGGGGGCCTGGGGGCCTGGGGGCAGGAGCTGAGTGCAGGTTTGCAGAGGGTTGGGGCTGGAAAGGGACCCAGTGCCCGTGGCCCAACTCCCCTTCCGACAGAGGAGAGATTAAGGCTCTGTGCCTACAGCCTGTGAGTCCTTGAAGCAGACCCAGGACTCAGGACACCTAGTGACAGTTGGAGGCCGGGAAGGGTGGGGGAGCAGAAGGGTTGGGCACAGGCTGGTCCTCCTCAGCCTGTGGCTTGTCTTTCTCCCCAGGTGAACCAGCTGCTGTGGGGCTCCCTCCCATCCGGCTTCGTGCAGTGGCGACCAGTGGCTTTCTCCCAGAGGCAGAGGGGCCGGGAATCAGCCCTGCCCTGCCAAGCTTCCCCTCTTCACCCCTCCTTGGCATACCTCCCCCAGTCACCCATAGTCAGAGCCTTCTTTGAGTCCCACAATAACTTCTGTGCCTTCAATTTGACATTTGGGGCTTCCACAGGCCCTGGCTACTGGGACGCACACTACCTCAGTTGGTGAGGGCCTGGGGCAGGGCGGGGGTGCTGAGCCGGGGCTTTGGGAGGGGACGTGGGGGAGCCTGGCCTCCCAGCATATTCGTCTAATGTGCTCACCTCTGTTTCTCACTTGTGCTTGCCTCAGGTCGACGCTCCTGGGTGTGGGCACCCCTCCGTTGGACACCTTGTCCCCACTAGTCCTAGGCATCATGGCGGTGGCCCTGGGTGCCCCGGGGCTCATGCTGCTGGCTGGAGGCGTGTTTCTGCTGCTGGGCCACAGGCAGTGCTCAGAATACCAGCCCATAAACTGAGGCCCGCTCTCTGGAGGGCTGGACGTTGGTCCCCGGACTTGCCCTGCTGGTCTGCCAGACGGGGGGTCAGCTGCTCCCTTCTCCCACCTGGCTTTTCTGCAGAACATCAGGGACGCCTCCACCTTTCTGGAGAACCCCCAGATGGGGCTGTCCTCATACTCTGGGGAGGGCCAGAGGCAGGGCGATGGCTGGAGGGAGGGTCCCTTGGCGATGCCTTACTGCCCCTCTTACCCCATTTCCCTTAAATGGGACTCACAGGCCTAAATGAGAGGCCTTCTGACTGACTGGCTGCCCTGGAGGGCACGAAATAGACTCATTTTCTGCCCTGGGCTCCTCTCTCGGTGTGTGGGTGTCGCGGGCTGCTGTGCGGCCGGTCCTGGGAATGGGGGGCGGTGGGAGGGGCGTGGGAGGCACTGCTCCAGTGCGGCCCCTTCTCACCAGACATAGCTTCCCTCCCTGCATGGGACCAGGCTGCCGCCAGCCTCACTCCGTCATGTGGGGAGAGTCTGATGCAGCTTGGGTCTGACGAGGAAGGGACGCTTGAGAGCGGGGGGCGACCACAAAGAAGAGCCGGGGAAGCTGTGGCAGCCATTTATTGTCAGACACATGGTCAGACGGGGTCGACGTCGGCCACTGTGCCTTGCAGCTGCTCCCCAGCCAGCACACACGTGGGTGCTGGCACACACATACCCCTGCCCTCTGGGGAGGCAGGCCTCCCCCTCCGCACCTCTTCCCATGGGAGGGGCGTGGCGGCTTCTGGGCAGTTTGGATGCCGGAGGTTCGAGGGGCCTAAATAGGTTGGAAGACTGGAGGCCGCAGCTCTGGCGGGGGCAGTTTTGATCATCTAGACGGAGGCTAAAGATCCTACAAAGGCCAGTCGTGGAGGGTCCTGAGCCCAGGGCCCCAGGAAGGTTTTCACCAAATGTGGAAGTCCAGTTTGGTGGGATGCCCAGCCTTTATCTTGGGCACGGGCAACACTTCCAGTCTCCCCGAGGCCCTCTGCTTGGACAGTGGCACAGAAACGGTCAGTTTGGCTGTGGCTCTGCCCACTTGGTGCCTCACGGGAGGCTGGGGCGGAGGGGGGGGTGGCCACTGTGGGCATGTGGGCTAGTGGCGGTGCTGGGGGCTGCTCCTGGCCCTGGGCCCTCAGCATCCGTAAGGGGCGTAGCCATCCAGTTCGTTCCCTGCCAGAAACCAAAGTCCCTCCCTCATGATTGCCCCAGGCCCCCAAGGTGGAGGGCAATACCGACGGAGGGCAGAGGACAGTCAGGGCAGTAGTGGGGCTCGGCCTGGGGTGGGGGCGGTGAGAGGGCGGGCACTCAGCCCCAGGGCCGGGGCCTGTGGTCCGAGGCCGAGCGTGCGTGGTCGGGGTAGTCGAGGCGGCTCTCGGCCGAGGTGAGCATGCGCTCGGGCTCCACCACGAACATGTAGTACAGGTTCCACACCAGCATGGACAGCAGGGGCAGGAACGTGAGGCCGTAGCCGAAGCCTCGGAAGGAGCGGCCCACGGCGAAGGTCAGCCAGTATATCAGCCTGGGGCGCGGGGTGGGGGGGGGGGCAAGAGGAAGTCAGGCCCCCGGAGAGGGGTGCACGGGCTAGCTGGCATACAGGCTGGGGGAGGGGAGCACAGGCAGGGGGACCCACGCGGGTCGGTGCCTACAACTGACACTTCTCAACCCCTGGCGGTTACGCGCTTATTATGGGCTAGGCGCCACACTGATTCCTCCAGGGGCCTGTTTAGACTTCCCCACGTGTCTGAGAGGCCGAGGCGTCATTCCCCTCCCTCTTTGTCTCCTTTTTAAACTTAAGTGTAAAACTTTGGCGTAGGCACCATACAGCCACATGGTTGGAAACGCCAAGGCCGCGGTGAGCGCGGTAAAATGTCTTCCTGTCCTGACTCGCGGCCGCCCTGTTCTCTCCACCTCCACTCCACCCCCTCCTCGGACGTCCAGTGTCACGGTGGCTTGCACATCAAGGGCTGTTGTACGTGTAGATGAGTGAGCAAAAGATTTATGTTTTCCTTTTCTCAAGTTTGGTAGCATGCCGTGTAGACTGCCCTGCACGCTTTTCCCCATTGACCGCGTCTTGAGCGCAGCTCCATCGGTACAGAAACAGCCTCCTCATTCTTTTATGGCTGTAGTATGCTCCACTGTATTTCTCTCTCCTTTTGAAGAAGAAACTCAGATTCCAAAGGGGTTAAGTAAAACTGGCCCAAGGTCACACATCAGGGAAATCTCGTAGAACCGTGATTTGAACCCAAGCCCGTTCATCGCCCTCTCTCCTGCCATTTTAGAGGAGCGGGGGGAAGAGAGGGTAAGGAAGCCAGCTTTGAGAGGGCCTGAAGCCCAGAGGCATGGGACCTTCCCCTCTCGGAAGATCCACTCCAAATCCACACCCCTCAGCTTCCTCTCAATACGGGAAGGACCCCTTACTACAGAAGTGACGTGCCTCGCTCTTTTCCCGGAACAGGGGAAAGTACCTGCTGCTTCCGTACTGCCCTGGGGGGCAGCAAGGCAGAATGAAGGAAAGGTTCCCCTGGTGAGCCCTTATCAGGCCGACTCTGGCAAGCACGCTACGTGAATTAACTCGCTAATCCCCACAGCTCCATTTCACAGATGGAGAAGTGGAGGCCCGAGCATTTGAGTAACTTGCCCCGTGGTAGGGAAGAAAGGGCCCTGGTGACAGACGGAGGGGCCTGTATTCCAGGCCCCACCACTGCTGAGCGGCCTCAGCAGCTCCTCTTCCCTGGTCTGCTGTGCCTTCCCCACGGTGAAGTGGGTGAGGCAGGCTGGACAACCCTGGGGCGCTCTTTAGCCCCCTGACGATTCTTACTGCTCAAGCCGACTTCTGTCTGAGATCAGCACTCCCCAAGACGCACACGGGAGGGTGAGTCACACGAGGAGGAGAAACCAGGCTGCACGCTGGTCAGGAGGCCGGTGGGACAGACAACCACTACACTACAATCAGAAGCGGCAGAGGAGACAGATTCCAGCTCAAGAGAAAGAATGTTCTAGCAGCTAAAGTGACCAGGAATCCCGTATCAAAAGTTAACAACAGGAAATACGTTAGGGGAAAAAATTGGGAAGATCTCCGTGTGCCTCCAGAAATTCAGAAGTACTTTCTGGGTCAGCAGCAGTTCACGTGAAAGCAGCCCCAAGGGTTCAGGTGACTTCCAAATGAGAGCAGAGGAGTGGGGCTGCCATGAGAGCCACTGTGGCCTCCCGTCTGTAGGAACAGGAGGCCAATGCCTGTGACAACGGACAAGCAGGAGACTCCCCTGGCCAGAGGGAAGGTCACGGGAGCCTGAGGGACCCTGGGGGAGCAGGGTGTTGCGGTGGGGGGACAGGGAGCTGTGGTCAAGTGTCTGAATTGTCTTAGGCAACTCCAGAGTCAAAGTCAGGGGCGCACTTTTTAGCACAATATAAATAAAAACTTTCTAGTGATGGGACTTGAAAAATGAAACAGACACTCTTACAAAGAACTGGACACTTGGTCACAGGGAGTGTTCAGCTAGAGGCCAGTGGCCAGCTGACCAGAGGGTCACGGAAGAGCGCTCCCAGCAAGGAGCCGGAGGTTGATCGAGAGGACACCGGAAAGTCCTTCCAGTGTTAGTGTTAGGCTGGTACCTGGGTCTCTGAACTCAACTTCCTTTGGGAAGACACACCTGCTACCAGGTGAGGCAAGGTGCAAGGGGGACAGTGGAGGCACTGATACGGGACGCACGTGTAGGCTAATGCGGAGTCCAGAAGGCTCCCTGGCCCCATCTCCCCAGGCCAGACGCCTGGGCCCTTCCAGCACCATCGTCTCCCCCGGGCCCCACCCGCAACCCCACTCACCGGGAGACGGCAAAGAGACCAGTGAGCAGAGGGAGCAGCTTGAGGGTCTCTTGGGGCAGGTAGGTGGCGAGCACGGCCAGGTTGAAAAAGTACAGGATGAAGAGCTGGACCGACTGGGCCACATAGCGCCGGTGGATCTCCACCTCCCGCCGCGGCTCCCCAAAGGGCCGCAGCGCCGAGAAGCACAAGAGGCTGAGCCCGTACACCAGGAGCCCTGGGGCAGGGGGGAGGGGGGAAGGGGGCACAGGGGGTCAGTGCCCAGCGACAACGGGACGCGGGGGAGGGTTCGCGGTGGGGCTCCCACCCCGGCACCGGCTGGGCACACCGGGCGGCGCGGGGGAGGCCCAGGGAAGGGGAACTCCGCCCCCGGCCCCGCTCCCTTCTCCCCTGCCCGGCTCACCCAGTACGATGGGGAAGGTGGCAAAGACCCCGCAGCGCAGCGTGTAGATGAGGCGGGAGCTCATGGTAGGCAGCCGCGGGGCGTCGAAGGGCAGGAAGGCGTAGGCCCCGTACAGCAGGCAGGGGAAGAGAACGAGGGCGGCTCCCACCGAGGCCACGGCCCGCACCCCGTCCCGGCCCCCGCAGCCCCCGCAGGCCCCGCAGGAGCGGCCTGGCGGCCTCACCACGGCCTCGGCCCACTTGCGCTCGGGGGGCTCGGGCTGGGTGGCCCGGGCAGGCGGGCGGGTCCGGTGGCGCTCGCCCTCACCCGCCTCACAGCGCACAACCAGGTCCTCCTGGGGCCGCCGCTCGATGCACTGCAGGTCGATGGGCACAAAGGCCCGGGCCGCCTTCTCGGGCAGCAGGTTGGCATCATCTTCGGACAACTCCTCTAGCTTGGTGGGTGGCTCTGAGCGGAGGGGCTCGGGCTCGATGTCCCGCCATCCGGGGGGGTCTGGGAACGGGGCACTGGGCTGAGGGCCAGTCCCCCAGGGCAGGGTGGCAGCTTCGCTTACCGTGCTGTCGAGACCATCCTCAGTCCCCTCTTCGGCTGTGGGAGACCCAGCAGAAGACCCCGCCCTGGAGGACTCGGCTCCACAGGACTCAGCCCCACCTTCCCCTTCCGGCTGCCGGCCATTGGGGACCAAGGCCTGGGGCGGGCTCTTCTCCGGGGCCTCAGACCCCTTCACTTCCAGCAGGGCCAGGGTCTCGGGTTCTGTCATCCTGGGGCCTCAGTTCTGGGGTCTACCATGAGGTCCTATCACCCTAGAGGGAGCAGAAGAAAGCTCTGTCAAAAGTTCCTGGCTTCTGGCCCTTGGGACAAGGGGATAGACTTGGAACTCTCTGGGGCAGCTGGTCTCATGGGCTTTAGCCCCTTCTGAGACCTTAGGGAGAACACGGTCCCGAGGAAGGTGTTGAAACAGAAGGAGGTGGGAGGGAAGGGAGCGGCTGAAATGGAGACACCCTTTCGACGTCAGATGCCATCCAGCAGGAGAGGGTGAGTCAGGGGGCACAGGCGTTGGCAGCTGTGGCCTCAGCCAGCTCCCGCCCGTGCCTTCTACCAGCCCCCTCCGAAACCCTCGGGGTCACGCCCACCCTAGTGCAGAAACCAGAGGAAGGTGGGGTGTCCAGAACTTTGCCTGGAGCCCCCTTCCCACTAGGGGCCTCTTGTGGCCAGAGGCCGCGCCTTTACCCTCAAACCTCCCCTTCTTGTAGATCCTTGTTTGAAACTCTCCTGGAAACCGATACCAGTGATTTGCTAATAAATCTGTCCCAAGGAGCCCGCAGCAGCAGTGCGCCCTGTTCTTTCGTCCGCAGTGTGGGTACCTGGGTGGTTTCCATGCTCTTCGCTAGTCCGTGCCCTCCATCCTCCCTCTCCAGAGGGCCTGGGGCTGTCCATTCTGGCTTCTAGGTCTAATTATGGCCGTCCCCCATGCCTCCCCTCCTGTTTTTCTCCGTTTCCCCCATCTCACTGCTTCTGGATGGGGCAGAGTCCCCTCCCTCCACCTCCTCAAGGGCCTTCTACCCCTTGCCATGTGAACCCATGACACCCTCTTACTTTCCATCTCCAGAGGCGGAGGGTCCCCAACGTTTGGGAAGGAGCTGCCCAGCTCCCTGCTGGCTCTGCAAGTATCCCTCTCAGTCTCTCTCCCTTTACCTGTGTCTCCAAACCTGTCTGACCAGAGCAGGTGGGGCCCAGATTAAAGGGGCAGGCCCTGCCCTGCTGAATCTGCCGACAGAAAAAGCATTGGAGGACGTCACCCTTTCCGAAAGTGGGGGTGCAGCTGGGCACAAGGGTAAGTGTGTGCTCTAGGCAGGTGGGATGTGTAGGAGCTTGAAGCTCAGGAAAGCAGAGGGCACATCAAAGGGTGCTCGGAGTAGGTAGAAAAAGTGGAACTTCTACACTTGTGCAGTATTTGGTGAGCACCTGTTATTGGCTAGGCACTATTCTAGGCACAGACATAGGAGAGAAGAGTGCAGGCAAGGTCCCTGCCCTCGAGTAGCCTGTTCTATTGCGGTAACAGATAACAAAGAGCCTAATCAATAGGACAGTTTGAGTAGAGAAAACCTCTTTGCCAAGACAACATTTGAGCTGAGACCTGACAGGAAATGAGGAGGGCTCCAAGGAGGAGACAGAGCAACCAGAAGACCCACTTAGGCTGGTTCAGGAACAGAAGAAAGGTTGGTGGCTGGAACCAGGAGCACCGAGGTGGAAGGGAATTTATGTTCCTATCACAACTTCCCCAGACTTCCCAAGATACCTTGCTCTTTTAGCCTAGGTTCAACGCCAAGAAAGCAATAGGAATCCAAGGCCATCTTTCCGAGGCAGAAACGTGAGAGAGGGGCTTCTCATTCCTGTGGGACCTCACCCCAAAGTCACTTGAGCTTTGTGAGGGCGGGACAGGGTCTGGATCGCTCTTCGCCCGTGTCTCCAGAACCCGAGGCTGGAAGACAGCAGGCGTTCAATAAATGTCTGCTGGGCTGCTGAGAGACAGCAAGTGGAAGGCTGTGGGGTAGGGGAGCTGAGGGCGAGGCGCCTGCACGAGGGTCACGTCTCGGAGGGGCCTCACCCTTACGGTCCTCCTCTCCCCAGGAAACTCTCACATACACTTTCGTTTGTTCTTTTAAGCAACAGGGGAAAGGGAGAACTGGATCACCTGCAACCTGAGAGAGACGCGACTCAAATGGGGGGACAGGTGTAGGGTCGGCAGAGCGGACCAAATGGCCACCGCAGCACAAAACAAAGTCTCGCTCCTGGCCGTGGGCCCATCTGCCGCGACCCTTAGTTGAGCCCCAGCCCCTCGCCGGGGCCACTGTCCGTTCTCTGCCAGGTTTGTCAATAAAGTTTTTCGCAAGGGCTTGGAGAGGCCGGAAAGAAGCCGCGCTGCCCAGAGTTAGTTCTGGCAACTTCCCGGGAGGGAAAACGAGCCTCGCGAGACTTGGTAGCATGCGGGCCCACCCCCCCCCGCCCCCCCGCGCCGGCCCGCCGCTGAGCCGCCACTATCGCGAGATTTGGCAGGCGGAGGAGGAGCTGTCGCGGGCAGCCGCCTCACAGCGATGGCGGCCGAGCAGGGCCGGCGGCGGTGGCGGCTGCGGCTCCGGCCGAACGCGGCAGTGGTGACGGTAGCGGCGGGCGGCGGGGGCCTGTGACCGGGAGCCGCCCCGGACCCGGGCACCATGAGCCAAGGCCCCCCCCCAGGGGAGAGCAGCGAGCCCGAGGCGAAGGTCCTCCACACCAAGCGGCTTTACCGGTGAGGGGCCGGGGCGTGCGAGCGGCCGCCGGGGGAAGTGGGCGCCGCGGGGGCGGGGCCGCGGCGGGCGGGGCTCGGGTGCGGGCCGGGGCGGGGGTGGGCGCCGGGGCCGGGCCGGGGCCGGGGCCGGGCGGCCTGGGGAAGCACGTGGGCTGGGCCCCTGGCCGGGAGCCTCGGGCTGGCCCCGGCTGTGCGGCGGGCGGGCGGCCGGGTCGGGAGGTGAGGGAGGGGCGCAGACGGAGCAAACCCGGAAGGGAGTGGCGCCCCGAACCCCGCAGGACGCGGAGGGGACAGCCCTGGGCTGCGGTCCGCGGGGCCGGGCGCTTCGCCGCTCGCCGTGTGACCTTGGGCCTCCTGAAGAGGACGGGCCGGGGGTGGGATGCGCTCTGAAGCCCCTCGTGGCTCTAATTTTGGGGGGAGTTTGAATGAAGAGAGGGGGAGAGACTGAAGGCTCGTTGTGTTGGCTTGGACGGGCCACGAAAGGCTTTGAGTCCAGAGTGTCCTTAGGTCATGGGAGCCCATTTCAGGGCACCCGGGGACTCCTGATCCTGAGTCCTCTGCTTCCTCCCAGCCTCATGACTACGGTGTCTTGCCAGACAGCTTCCATTCCTGGTTTCTGATTTCCACAGAGCCACTGGCACTCCTCAGGACACCTCCAGCCCCTGTCCCTCTGTTGGGAACAGGCCCGCATGAGGTCTTCCCACCCAGGGTCAAGGATTGGGGTGGGGGAGGGGAGGCGGGGCGTTGGTGTGTGTGTGTTTGTGTGTGGGGGGGGGGGTGCAGCCGGAACATGGGCTCCAGAACTGGGTCAGAATGGGGTGAAGTTTGAGACCAAGTTGAATTTTGTGCTTTCCGGTGGGGAGTAGGGCTTGGGCTGTTGGCTGGGCTCAAGCTCTGTAGAACAGGGGTGTTTGCAGAAGACCCCGCTCAGAGCAGGGGGCCCCCTCCTGGCAGTGAAAGAGGCCAGAGCACGTTGTCTTCTCCCTGGAGTGGGCATCCTGCCTGCCAGGGCTTTGTCAGGCAGAGGCACAGGGGAGTATAGGCTGCTCCAAAAATAGAAGAGTGATCCGATGCAGCAGCCCCCGGGCTCCCACTGCGGGCTGCCCCCCGCCGTCTCAGGGCCAGCGCGGACTTGGCTGGGGCTGGCACGTGTGCCTCGTCATGCTGCCGAATGTCACGCTGCCTGTCAGAGCGTGGGCCCTGCCTGCAAGATTCCTTCCTGGTCTCCAGCTTCGGGTAATAGCTCTGGTCATCCTGATCCTTCTCAGATCTGCTTCTTTTCTCGAGCCGCCACCCTCGCAGCTCGGACTGACCCGAGGTGATGCGTTTGCACAGGTGGCCTACATCTGTGCCCCCGGGTACCCCTGCCTGGGATTGTACGCTCTTGGCGTCGAGCGGGGTGGAAATAAACGTGAGGCAGTAGGTCTCTGTTTTTGTCCTTTATCAAAGCCGCGGTGATTGTTGGAAGGAACTGGGGGAGGAAGGTCTGACTGCCGTGCCCAAGATAAATGTGTTGGTAGACTATGAAACTGTCTCTCTGAGCGTCAGTAAATTTGGGAAATTCCCACAGTGTGCTTACAGAAATGAAATTCTGAAATGTTTTAAAGCCCTTCAGAGGAAGAGGCAGCAGCAGAAGGAATGCTGGAAGGGCCACAAATACCAGTTAATTAGGCCAGTTAACGGACTTTACAAATGATGTTTTTCGGGGCACCTGGCTGGCTCAGTCAGTAGAGCATGCAACTCTTGATCTTGGGGTCGGGAGTTGGAGCCCCACGTTGGGCCTAGAGATTACTTTTTAAAGAAGGAATTTGCAATTAGAACTTCCTAAAGTAGTGGTTATTAACCTTTTATCTGGATCAAGAATCTAAGGAGAACTCTGAAGCCTGTCCATAAAGACGTATGCGCACACTCCTTACTTCGTGCACAGCACTGACATCAAAAAGCCCCGCCCTGCGGAACTAGGCTGGCATAGAGTAAGTCACACCCCTGGCATCAAGGGCCAGGCTGGCTAAAAGGGCTTGGCTCCCCTCTCCAGGCCCAGAGGGTGTTTGGAGAAATGCTGAGCTCTCAGGTTTGCCTGTGAGAAGGCCTAGATCACCGTGCCACCCACTCTGGGTGCTGGCGGTCACCGTGCCCTGTACAAGGTAGCCGTGAGTGGTGAGCCACCTGAGCCCGCACAGCGTGCCATCCTGCGGTGGCCCACTTCCCCTGCCCAGGAGCACATGTTTCAGGATTCCGAAACAAGCTTGGATTGTTTGGGGGATCATCACTCTCCCCTTTTTGGTAGCTCTTGTGCCCAGAGCTGTGTCTGATTTCACCTGTTCTCGCGGCGGCTGTCTGTCACCCTCTGGGTTTCGCCCTTCTAGAGATGACACCTCCCTTTGGCGCTCCTTAGCCATCCATTGTAGAGTTTCCTTTGTCTTCAGGTCTGTAGTCTCCTCCTTAGCCTTATAGCAGGAAAGGTGGAAACTAACACTTACTGAATACTTCCCATGTATGAGGCACTGTTCTGAGTGCTTTGTGTAGTAGCTAATTTAACTCTCACAAAGTAGGTGATGATATTATTTCCATTTTGCAGATGGGAGAACTGGGACATGAGCTAGATATTTTACCCAGCACCCAGAGCCTACACCCTAATATCAAAGAATTCCTTCAGCAGAATCCAGGAGACCTTACACCTAAACAGCTCAGTCCCCACCCCCCGCTGCCATTTTCCCATATCCCACTATTTCAAAAACAGAATTTTATGCTACGAATGCATTTCTTTTATGTCAGAGATAATAAACCCTTGCATAATTAATTCATTCCATTGTTTATTGAATGCTTACCATGTATCAATGTCATATATAAATTCTTTCCTTGAATTCTGACAGCCCTCTGAGGTAGCTGCTACTGTTCTCTCCATTTTTATGGATGTGGCAACTAAGACTTAAAGAGGTTAGGTACTTTACCCAAAGTTACAGAGTTAGACAGACACAGCCAGGGATCAAACTCTAGATTTTCTGCCTATCACAGTGTAGGCTCTTTGCATTAAGAGAGCCTACCTCCTAGGGCGCCTGGGTGTCTCAGTTGATTAAGCGTCGGACTTCAGCTCAGGTCATGATCTCGAGGTCCGTGGGTTGAGGCCCCATGTCAGGCTCTGTGCTGACAGCTGGGAGCCTGGAGCCTGCTTTGGATTCTGTGTCTTCTCTCTCTGCCCCCTCCCCTGCTCACACTCTGTCTCTCTCTGCCTCTCAAGAATGAATAAATGTTAGAAGAGTCTACCTTCTTATATCACAGGATTTCTCTACTTTGACGCTGTTGATGTTTGGGGCTGGGTAGTTATTGTGGTGGGCTGTCCTGTGCATTGTGGGGTGTCTCGCAGCACCCACTAAATGTCAGTAGCAACTCCTCCCACACCCTCAAACCCCTGCGGCAAGTGGAGACAATAAGAAACGTCTGTTGTTGCCAAACGTCCCCTGGGATGGAGAGCTGTTACATTCGGAGGGAGACTGTGTTCCTCTTGTTTTGCTCAGCCTGCAGCCCGCCCACTTCCCCTAATTCTGTAGCTCCTCCTCCAGGATCGGAGGGCCCCCAGCCTGCGTGAACACGTTCATGGCTCAGGGACTGCGTGCCTGTGTTTCCCTCCAGGGCTGTGGTGGAGGCCGTGCACCGACTTGACCTCATCCTTTGCAACAAAACCGCTTATCAAGAAGTGTTCAAGCCAGAGAACATTAGCCTGAGGAACAAGTAAGCTGGAGACTGCAAAACCGCAGATCCTTACGGTCTCTCTACCCCCTCTCTGCCTGAAACTCTGTCGCATAGAGACACCTGTTCTCTCTTACCTCCTGGCCTCGTGGTACAATCACGGGCTGTGAACTCTGGCCTTCCTGAGAGAAGAGATGGGGACCCCTCGTTCTCTCTGAAGCTCCTGCATCTAACAGACTGGAGCCATACGAATGGCATTGGAGCTGGGGGGCTGGCCATGCTGCTCCATGACGGGAAAGAAAGATGGGGTAAAGAGGCAGAAAAAAAGGAGAGAAATGTGCAGGGGAAGAAGAAGACTATTAAAGTTCTTACTGTTCCTGCCTCTGTGCTCTGGGGCTCCCACTGTCCCCCCAGAACTGCTCTTTGTCCTGGGTCATGCAGACTGACCCTGGATGTCTCTTGGGAGGCGCAGGGACTTCTCGGCCGGGTGTTGGCAGATGCCTCGTTGCTCCGCTCAGGGCGGTCAGTGTCTCGTGCTCCTCTGTACCCGCAGGCTGCGTGAGCTCTGTGTCAAGCTCATGTTCCTGCACCCGGTGGACTATGGGAGGAAGGCTGAGGAGCTGCTGTGGCGAAAGGTGTACTATGAAGTGATTCAGCTTATCAAGACTAACAAAAAGGTAAGGGGAGGTCCTGGGTCCTGAGAAGAAATGTGTCCAAAGAGGGAAGCTAAGAAAGGAAGAGACAGCTGGGAAGTGGGCCAGGACGTGGCTGGAGAAAGAGGAGCCGCGGAAGAGATGGCAGGAAGGAGGGAGGGGGCCAGGGGTACTCCGGATCGGGGGAGGAAAGGAGCCTCATCCCAGATGGGAAGACCGGAGAAGTGGATCTACGGGTGTGGGGATAACTCATGAGCGAGAGCAGGTGTGGATGCAGTTCAGAGCCAAGAAGATAAGTTACTTTCCTCCCGAAGGAACGGGGTTAGGGAGGGGGAACCGTGCTCTGAGCATCTTGCTTAGCCAGCGCCTTCCCTTCCCCGACGCCCAGCACATCCACAGCCGCAGCACCTTGGAATGTGCCTACAGGACACATCTGGTAGCTGGGATTGGCTTCTACCAGCACCTGCTTCTCTACATCCAGTCCCACTACCAGCTGGAGCTTCAGTGCTGCATCGACTGGACCCACGTCACCGACCCCCTCATAGGTCAGTGAAGTCTGAAAGGTGGGCTTGAGGAGCAAGATTCTGTGCCTCCGCATCTGGCCTTCTTATTCTTCTGGGTCGGCGTAGCTTGTGACCTGGCCGGGCCGGAGGATTCTAGCCAGACCTGCATGTGGCTCGTGGAGTATGGTTCATCCAAGCAAGCGCATGACGTAGGGTGAAGATGTTCAGGAAAGAGAAGGGTTTCTTTTGCTCTGGGACTGTAGACTGAGGTGTAGTCGGAGGGAGGGATGGGATGATCTAGAGCAGGGCTGGCTCTGGAAGACAGTGACATTTATTGGCTTCTCCCAGTTGAGTTTGGCTGGCACTGTTTCTTTTTCTTTTCTTTGTTTTTTTAAAGTTTGTACTTAAGTAATTGCTATGCCCAACATGGGGCTCAGACTCAGGACCCCGATATCAAGAGCTGCACGCTCTACTGACTGAGCCAGCCTGGCACCCCTGGCACTGTTTCTTTTAACTTCAGAGATGGTTTCCCAGTGTTTTTGTAAGTACCGAAGGTCTTGGAAATGTCCAGGGATTACAGACGCTTCTGCACAGTAGCACGTGTCTCCGTGCACCTGCCCCAGGATCGGTGGCCGTGCCGTACCTCCGTCTCTCATTGGCGGTTTTCTTTTTAGTCTGGCCACCCTCTGGCACTCCTCCCCTCCACCCCTGAGCCCCTTGCTCTTCACCTCCCTGCCCCTGCCCTGCTGCCCCCTCTGGGTCCCGGTTTGTGACCCCGCCACCACACGGTAGCATTCTCCCATCAGAAGCACAGCACTGCATTTCGTGCATTTACAAAAAATTATTTAAGAACGAAACAGGGGGCGGCGCTTGGGTGGCTCAGTTCGTTAAGCGTACAACTGTTGATTTCGGCTCAGTTCATGATCTCGTGGTTCACGGGTTCAAACCCTGTGTCAGGCTCCTAGCTGACAGTGTTTGGGATTCTCTCTCTCTCCCTCCTCTCTCTCTGCCCCTCCCCTGCTTGCTCTCTCTCACAGAATAAACTTTTAAAAATAAAAACAAAACAACCTAACTTAAGACCACCCTCACAGGCCTTGTACCAGATGGCCTGCGGGGTCCACAGTCCAAAAACAGGTGAAGAACCCTTACCTCAAAGAATCAGTTCCCCAAACTCCCGTTTTCCTTCTCATCGATGTTTTCTCATGCAGCCAGCTACGAGGTGTGTGTAGAAGACACTAGGAAGGGCTTTTCAGAGTGGGAGTCACACAGCAAGCAGAGTGGCTGCAAGGTGGCATGGGCAAGGGGACGGGCTCTGGAGCCGGTCTGCCTTTTGAATCCTGGCTCTGCCGCTTACCCGCTGGGTGACAGCTCTCCGTGATGAGAGCGGCCACCTCATGGGGTTGCTGGAGGGTCGGTGAAGTTGACACTGAACAGCGCTCGGACTGGTCCCTGTCACGTGAGAAAACTGCCTCCCAAAGAGCTCAGGCTCTCTGAACTGAGGTTACACAGCTGCTGGGGGAGGGGGGATGAGAGCCCAGCACGTGGGGCTCTGGCCACGCCTGTCCTCATGCAAGGCGAGCTCACCCGTCTCCCTCGTGGGCGGCCTTCTCGGGTGGGCCTCCGCCCCCCAGGTGGAAGCCAGGAGCACTTACCTTGGCCTCATTCAGGCCATTCTTCCTGGGCGGGTCTCGTCTGTACCCAGACCTTTCAGCTTTGGTCCCCCTCACCACTCAGGCAGGACACCCAAGACTGTCCTGACACCGGAGCTTCTCTTCGTCCTTTCTAGAAGCCTTCTGTGATGACCTTTCACGTAGCCATTCCCCAGGGCACTGTCCTAGGTCCGGGACCCTAGCCTATCTCCTCTGGTTTCTGGTTTTCCCATGAAGGACTCCTACCTGCGAGCCTCTGTCAACCTGTGTCCTGGATGAGTGTCTTCTGTGCCCCGTAACACAGTCTTTTCAAGACTAGCGGTGGATTTCTGATCTTCTTTCTCCACCTAGGAAAGGTGTTTCTCCTCAGGTGGGAGGCAGGGGGATGCACTTCTAAGTTTCTCTGTCTTTTTCAGGATGCAAGAAGCCAGTATCTGCCTCGGGGAAGGAGATGGACTGGGCACAGATGGCGTGCCACCGATGTCTCATGTACCTGGGGGATTTGTGTAAGAATCTGAACTCTTTGTTTTCTGTTCGGGGCTCCGGGACAGGCAGAAAGCTGCTTCATTTGTTGGTACCGCCCTTTAGGTGCTGGGAGAGCAGGGGGACGTTTGGCCGCTGTGACTCTTCCCTTCAGTCATTAGATGTTTCCTTCTTTTCGCTGCCTTTCCGTTAGCAGAAAGGTTCAGTGAACACGGAAGAAAGCAAAGAACTTTGAGAAAGTCTGAGTGGTAACTCGGTTTCAGTGGTGGGTTAGGAAGGTTTTAATTCGGTGCTTTTCTCCTTTGGAGTTTTCTCTTGATGGACTCCTAGAGGAGTAGAAGTTCGACTTCGTGGAGGACCTACCTGCCCAACAGATGTTTCTCAGAGTGAAAAAGTGCTCCCTTGCTTGATGGCCCCTGGGTCTCTAGTCCTGGCAGCCAAAGGTTCCTCATTAGGCTGTTGGTGGGGGGCTGTAGGATTATCTTTTATTTCCTGAGGCTCCTCTTCTTGGCCCCAGCCCACTTCTGGACCTCTGATAAGCGGTATGCACAGGGAGAGGCAAGCTGCTTCGTGTTAGACGGACCAGGTGTCCGTAGTAAGGTCTGGACGTTACAGGACGGTAATGTCCAGCTGCGTTCTGGATCCAAACACCAGAGGTCTTTGCAGGCAGTTACATCTGCCGTGGGTCCCCTTCCTTGGGGAGAGAGAACCAAGAGCCTGTTATCAACACCAAATAGTGTCTACATTTCGAAGCTACTCACAAGCAAGAGAGAGTTGAACGATTTGTTCATGGTCACGCAGAGACCCAAGCAGCCTGCCTCCTAGCTCAGCTATCTTCCTCCCAGGCTCTTACTACAGCTGCAGAGTGGACTCCCAGACGAGGGGACGTTTTTCTGAAACGCGGCATCACGGAGTTTTCTTCCTCCTCTCTCCTGCAGCACGGTATCAGAATGAATTAGCTGGCGTAGACACCGAGCTGCTAGCTGAGAGATTTTACTATCAAGCCCTGTCAGTAGCCCCCCAGATTGGTAAGTGGCACCCCCGCTTGGGCCTCCCTACCCAGCCGCGTTTTCCAAGAGGAAGACCACGTTGAGACAGCAGGCAGGCCGCGCCGGCTCCCTAGGTCCCCCCCGCGCTCGGTTCTACCACACTTCACCTCAGTTATGCGTTGTCCCCCTCGTAACGCACGCTCGAGAGAAATGCAGTCTTGATCTAAGGAGGGAGGCAGAGGGGAAGGACGAGAAGATGGCTTCCCTGTCCCCGAGGTCTCTGTGGGAGGAGGAAACTCCGCTTCAGCTGTTTTCCCCGCAGGAGGCACAGAGAGAGGAGCTCAGGCTCCATTATAGGGAGAGGTGATGGGGCGCCTGGGTGGCGCAGTCGGTTAAGCGTCCGACTTCAGCCAGGTCACGATCTCGCGGTCCGTGAGTTCGAGCCCCGCGTCGGGCTCTGGGCTGATGGCTCAGAGCCTGGAGCCTGTTTCCCATTCTGTGTCTCCCTCTCTCTCTGCCCCTCCCCCGTTCATGCTCTGTCTCTCTCTGTCCCCAAAAAATAAATAAATGTTGAAAAAAAAAAAAATTTATAGGGAGAGGTGAGGATTATTAGCCCGTAGGCAGGAGAGCTCAGAGGTGAGAAACCGAGCCGGGGTAGAGGAGAGGGCTCTGTGACGTACCATCGCCCCTGCGAGAGCCACAGCCACCGGTGAGGGGGTGACACCCCCGGGGGGCTGAAATCCCTGGTAGGCCGGGCCGGGCAGGACTAGACTGATAGGAAGGGAGTCTGCGATCGGCGATCCCCTGGAGACACGGCAGGGTCCGCTGCTCGTCACCCGAGACCCCGCTGTTCTCCCTCCGGGTTCGCCGCCGCTTGGCACCCGTTGGTCCTGGCAGCTCTGGGTGCGCGTCGTGTCCGCAGACCGCGTGACGTCTCTCTCTCTCCAGGAATGCCCTTCAACCAGCTGGGCACGCTCGCCGGCGGCAAGTACTACAGCGTGGAAGCTATGTACTGCTACCTCCGCTGGTGAGCACTCGCCCGCCCCCTCCCCTGCCACGTCCGTGCTGCCCCTGCTCGGGTTTCTCGCCCCCCTTTCCAGCTCCTGGCTGAAATAGGGGAAGTGGCCACTGAGGCGTCCCTCCCGTCAGGGGCGCTCTGACACAGCCCTGCTGCTGTTCGCAAGTCCACCTGCATGTGTAGGACCCGGGGCAGCCGGGAACACTGCCCACCGTCCGGAAGAAAGTAAATTCGACCTAGTCAGCGAAATGTTACCGAAGTAGCGGATGACGAGAACTGCAGAACTGTAGACCTTCAGTGTTTTGAGGTGACCCGATGACAGGGTGGGCTAGGCTTAGGGCGGCTCGCTGCCTCCCTGGTGCTGACGTTCCGCTCTCAGAATCAGGGACATCGTTTTCGGAGGCCTGGACTCGGGTGGGCAGTCTGCTGAGTCAGCATACCCGAGTGGGGCCGGGTAGGTGGGGGTGCCACTGGCTGGGACTCACCTGCTGCCGCCTAGTCAGGGCCACCTTAAACTTGAGCAGCCAGTCGCGTGCGGGACGGGCTGATATAAACCCGGCTTCAAGGCAGAGGGAATGAGCTGGTCTTCATAACTTTGCTGATCAAACACTAAAGTATAAGATATGGTCCCGCCTCAAAATTCCACGTGCCACGTTCCTTGGTTCACCTGATCCAGGAAAGCTCTTCCTTGTATCAACAGAGTATTTGCTCTTGAGGTGTCTGTCTCCTTTTCTGAACCCCCCAACCCCCACCCCCACGGATGCCACTGTATTCATTCTTAAATATAGTGATCAGGCTTGTAGCCTTCCATTGTATCTTCTCTATGCCTCACATGCCTTCCAGGGAATGCCCTCTTGTCCTTGGTCCCTCATCACACTCATGGTTGTGATTTAGGGCGAATCATTTCCAGAGAGCCCAGCACATCCAGGTTTGGAAGGTGCCCGCTAAGGTCCTGCCCTGCTGTGTGTGCTAAGCACATCTCGTCGTTCCTGGGTCAGGCATTTGGGTAGGGCTCAGTTGGGTGGTTCTTTTCCCCTGGTGGCCTTGTCTAGGATCAGTCGCTGGTGTTCAGCTGACCTGGGGGGCTGATAGGTCTGAAGCGAGGCTCATCTGCCCCCCCGCCCCATGTGGTCTTTCTTGAGGAGAGAGAGATGTGTTACATGGGAGCTCAGGGCTCCCAACAGTGAAGTATGACCCAAGAGATGTGGAAATAGAATGAATGCCTGAGCCTGGAAGCTGGCCGAGTCACTTCCACAGTGTTCTGTGGGTCAGAGCACTTGCATTGCGTCGTCCTCTCCCCCTGGCCCTCTATTAAAGGGGAGCAGGCAGAAAACCCACGTGTGGATGGAAGGAGGGTCAAAAAATTTGTGGCTACCTTTTACTCACAAGCAGATATCCTTTTCTGTACCTTGTTCTTTATGACGAAGAGGTTTCTTCCCCCAGGAAAGACATTAGAAACAGTACAGTGCTGGTGTCGTAGACGCCGTAGCGAGACAGGTTTGGGTTGGGGACTCCTCTCCACCATGCGTTAGCCGTGTGGCCTTGGCCGCATTCTTGTCCTTCCAGGCTCCATCTTGTCGTGCGTATGTGCCGACAGGGGCAGGTGCAGTGCCTGACATGTGGGGGCCACTCCGTACACACTCCTCCTATTCAGAAGAGTGTTGTAAGGACACTTAGTTGTGTGTGTAAATACCCTTGTACGTGGCCGCCCCTTGTTGACTGCTACCTGTTAAGTGCTCTATACTGTAAAAAAGACAAAGGGTAACTTAGGGACGGTGATGAACTTGAGTTTGTGAATATAGAGGAAGCGAAGGCATTAATTATATTTTGATTGATCTAGAAGTCGTGTCTGTATTTTATCTGGAAAGATGGCCTTCACCCTGAGTGTGTCCGTGGGAGGGGAGGCTGGGGGTAGCTTGTACTGCTAGAAGCATTGCTCCCTAAAACAGAGCGGAGCACCGTCTCCCCCCCCCCCCCCCCCCCCCCCCCGCCGCCAAGAGCCCGTAGCTTCCCTCTGCGTCTCCCACAGCATCCAGTCGGAGGTGTCCTTTGAGGGGGCCTATGGGAATCTCAAGCGGTTGTATGACAAGGCTGCCAAAATGTACCACCAGCTAAAGAAGTGTGAGACTCGGAAACTCTCCCCCAGCAGGAAGCGGTGAGTAGGGCCTGTGGGGCGCAGGGGCCCTGCGGCTGCTGGCCTTTTACCTGGGGCTCCTCTCCTTCCAGATGTAAAGACATTAAGAGGTTGCTGGTGAACTTCATGTACCTGCAAAGCCTCCTGCAGCCCAGAAGCAGGTGAGCGGAAGAGGGCCGGCACGCGGAGCGCATCCTGCCGGCCCCCGGCGGGGCGGCTCTCTCCGAAGTCTCCCCTGTGTCCCCAGCTCTTGGTGCCCGCCCCAGGCCGCATCTCTGACCTCCCTGCCGCTCCTGCCCTTCCGCAGCCCGGTGGACGCGGAGCTCACATCCCTGTGCCAGTCGGTCCTGGAGGACTTCAACCTGTGCCTCTTCTACCTGCCCGCCTCACCCAGCCTCAGCCTGGCCAGCGAGGGCGAGGAGGACTACGAGGGTGGCTACGCTTTCCTCCCGGACCTTCTCATCTTCCAGATGGTCATCGTCTGTCTCATGGGTGTGCACAGCTTGAAGAGAGCAGGTGACTCCCTGTGTGCCCTGCTCTCTCCCCCCGGCATCCGGGGTCCTCGGCGCTCTTCCCGTAGCTCCTTATTCCTGAACTTCCTCCCGTGGGCAGCGCCGTCGCCACCTGTGTCACTGCTTGGCTGTGGGAGCGCGAGGGACGAGGAACCCCACCCTGAAGTTGCTCTGGTGAACGAACGAGGGCGACTGCGTATCTTCACCCCTTCCAGTCCCACAGACACAGTCTTGGCCGTGACCCAGGCGGACGAGAGGGCAGGATAGTGAGCTGAGGGTGCAGACCGAGTTTAGACCTTGCTATTGGGGGCAGTCAGGCAGTTCTGCGGGCCTTCCCGGCAGAGGTGTGTGTGGGGCCGGCCTGGGAGGGCGGGAGAGGCCGGGCTGGGGGTGCAGGTGCTCGGGCTGCGAGGAGGAGCCGGTGTGAAGGCATCAGAGCCAGGGAGGACGGCGTGGCACAAGAGGGTATGCTTGCCCGAGGAGGCACAGAGCGAGCTGGCACGTTCTAGATGCAGAGACCTGAGGAGTCTGTTTTCCTTAGGGGAGGCTTCGAGGGGTAGTTGGATCCTCGGAAGGGTTGAGAACACGAGATGGGATTGGAGCCGCGGGCGCCCGCTCATCGGAGCCCTGGGCCCTAACGCCTGGCTCCCCTGGCTTTAGGGTCCAAGCAGTACAGCGCGGCCATCGCCTTCACCCTGGCCCTCTTCTCCCACCTCGTCAATCACGTCAACATACGGCTACAGGCTGAGCTGGAGGAGGGCGAGAACCCCGTGCCGGCGTTCCAGAGTGATGGCACAGGTGCGGGAATGGGGGCGTGGCCGGGGAAGGTTCGTCGCGTCGAGGAGGGGCAACAGGTGTGCTTAGAGGTGGTACCAGAGAGCGCCTAGAATTTCTGGGCTCTGCTGTGTCTGCACAGATGAGCCCTTGGAGAAGGAGGAGGCGCCGGGCCCTGAGCCCCCTCCCGCAGCACCTCAAGCTGGTGAGGTCAGAAAGAGCCGGAAGTTCTCCCGCCTCTCCTGCCTCCGCCGCCGTCGCCATCCACCCAGAGCTGGGGATGACAGTGACCTGAGTGAAGGTTTTGAGTCGGACTCCAGCCATGACTCGGCCAGGGCCAGCGAGGGCTCGGACAGCGGCTCCGACAAGAGTCTGGAAGGTGGGGGAACGGCCTTTGATGCGGAGACAGACTCGGAAATGAACAGCCAGGAGTCCCGATCAGACCTGGAAGATATTGAGGATGAGGAGGGGACACGGTCCCCAGCCCTGGAGCCCCCTCGGCCCAGGTCAGAGGCTCCCGAGTCTCTCAATGGCCCACTGGGCCCCAGCGAGGCCAGCATTGCCAGCAATCTACAAGCCATGTCCACCCAGATGTTCCAGACCAAGCGCTGCTTCCGACTGGCCCCCACCTTCAGCAACCTGCTCCTCCAGCCCCCTGCCGAAGCCCCCACCGCGGCCAGCCGCAGGCCCTGTGTCAACGGAGATGCAGACAAGCCCTCGGAGCCAGGTATTTGGGCCTCTGGTCATCGCCCTGCTCGGGTCCACACCTCCCCGCCATCTTCGCCGCAGTGCCTCCATCCCCACGCTCGCTGCCGTACCTTCGGCCCTCTGCCTGTGGTGCTGTCCGGGAGCGTTTTCCCGGATTCCGCACTCCTGCTGGCTCCTCACTCCCAGCACCTGTGCCGCCCCGCCTGTTGCGTGGTCTTCCCCTCCTCCCACCCCCCCGCCCTGCGGGTGTGGGGCTTTGCTCCCCGAACGACCGCTGCCATCTCCCCCTGGTGCCAGCCCATGTCCCACCGGGGCAGGTGGCTCCAGGGACCCCGCTCTCCTAGGGTCTTCCCTGCACAGGGGGCACCCAGTTGGCACAGCGAGTGTTTACTGAGCCTGTTGTCTGCCAGGCACTGGGCTGGACTGTTGTCGGGTGTTGTCTTGTTAAAATTTTTTTATTATTTTTTTTATCATCATTATTTTTTTTTAAACGTTTATTTACTTTTGAGACAGAGACAGAGCATGAACGGGGGAGGGTCAGAGAGAGGGAGACACAGAATCCGAAGCAGGCTGTCAGCACAGAGCCCAACGCGGGGCTCGAACTCATGGACCGTGAAATCACGACCTGAGCCGAAGTCGGCCGCTTAACCGACTGAGCCACCCAGGCGCCCCTTAAAATTTTTTTTTGAGAGAGAGTGAGCAAGTGTGGGGGAGGGGCAGACAGGGAGGGAGACAGAATCCGAAGCAGGCTCCGGGCTCTGAGCTGTCCGCGCAGAGCCCGACGCGGGGCTCGAACCCATGAACCACGATATCACGAACTGAACTGAAGTCTGACGCTTAGCCAGCTGGGCCACCCAGGTGCCCTGGGTATTGTCTTGTCTAATTTTCACAGCAGCCCTTGTGGTGGAGGAGTTGTCCTCCCTGTGCTGTCCCTTGACCCTAGGCATCTGTGGCCCGTGCTCCTTTGGTCTGAAATGTACTTTCCCCCCCACTTGCCCAGAGCCTGTTGCTTGGCTAATTCTTACCTGCCCTCTGGCTTTTCCCTCAAATCGCTTGGTCTGGGATTCTTCCAAGGTTAGGTTAGGTTTTCTCCCGTGGGCTCCTGTAGTCTCCGCCCCTCCACGGTTTCCAGGCCTTTAGTACTCAGGTGAGGCCGTCTGTTGGCTGGGAGTCTCTGAGGGCAGGGCAGTCTGTGCTTGGTCTGTTGTGTCCTCGGAACCTAACGCTGTGCCTGTGTGTGGTTGGGACTTAGGGAACGAATCCGAGAAGCGAGGAGGCTGATGTGCGGAGGCGAAGGGGCCTGCCCGGGGCTCTGACCTGCACAGGTGGACAGCTGGGGGCTCGTGGTTCAGTTCTGTGTGCCTTGGCCCCCCCCCACTGGCCCCCTCCTGAGTGTTGGCCCTGCTTTCTAGCACAGAGCAGGTCCTTCATAAATACCGCTCGAGCGACCAGCTCCGGACTCTTCACAAATCTGCCGGGATCAGGAGGAAGCATGTTTTAAAAGGCACCAGGGTCCTTGCTTGAAAGCAACCCGTTAGCGGGTGTAGAGAAACGAGTCAGAGTGTGTAGTGAATTCCCCATCTGTCACATCAGAATTCTTCCGAAGAGTCCGGGCGAGCATGCCCCCCACCCCTGGGGCTGAAGCCTGATGCCGCCTGCCTGCGGCTCACCCCATTCTCTGTGCCCGCCACAGCCTCTGAGGATGGCTCCGAGTCGGAGGGCAGCGAGTCCAGCGGGCGCTCCTGTCGGAACGAGCGCAGTGTCCAGGAGAAGCTGCAGGTGCTGGCGGCTGAAGGCCTGCTTCCTGCGGTCAAGGTCTTCCTGGACTGGCTGCGGGCCAACCCGGAGCTCATCGTCGTGTGTGCGCAGGTGTGGCTCCGGGGGTGTCGGGGGGGGGGGGTGGGGGGGAGGGGCACAGGCTCACGGTGGGGCTGAGGGGCCCCCTCACATGGTTCCAGCACGTCAGGCACCTGCTTTGTGCTGGGCCCTTAGGCTTTTTATGGGGAAAGGGTTAGATGTGACCTCTGCTTCAAGAGCCTGTGGCCTGGGCTGAGACACAAATTCTCTGAACGGGGAAAGCAAGAGCTGCCTATTCTGCTTTGTGTCCGTAGCGCTGGGCATTATGCCTGTGGTTGGGATCAGGCTTGATGAATGCTGGGGGGCGGGGGGGCGGGTACTGGTCTCTGATCCCGGTCCCAGAGTCCAGAGGGAGGAGAGCACACCGAGTGGGGCCGCGGAGATAGGATCCAGGGGTGGAGGTGTTGGGGCGGGGAAGCAGCAGAGTCAGGTGTCAGGCTGGCGCCGTGGAGGACAGCGGGGCAGCGGCGCCTTCTTAGGTCCAGTCTGTCTTGAGCCTCGATGGCCCTGCGGCCTTGGCCCGGAGGTGTTTTATCACAGCAGCGCTCCGCTCCACCGAGAAGACCCTTGGGTCAAGGCCAGGCACGCCCTTGGGTGTGTGCTTATGTCTGCTGGCAGCTGGTTACTCACCGTCCTTGGTCATCAAGGGAGGTGTGGTAAAGGCGGGGATGCGGGGTCATGTCTCCACACGGGTGCCCCAGAATGGGCACGTAGGGGCTCGGAGAGGTGCCTTCCCAGCACTCGAGCTCTTCCCGCTCCCAAGATCCAGAGGGTCCTTCCTGTGGTCTCGCCCCTGCCCACGAAAGCTGCAGCTGGTGATGAAGTTCAGCTGGGCCCGTGGGCCCCCTCCATTCCTCATGGGACCAGCTCCCTAGTTTGCAAGTCTTCCATGAGCCCGTCCCCGGCCTCTCTTGTAAACTTTCCCGTCAGCTCCCTCTGGGTCTGTGGCCATCGCCCCAGACCCCAGGTGTAGTACTTTCCTCTTGCTCCTGTCCCGCTCCCCCCCCCAGAGCTCTCAGAGCCTGTGGAATCGCCTGTCTGTGTTGCTGAACCTGTTGCCAGCTGCCAGTGAGCTCCAGGAGTCTGGTGAGTGAGGCCCTGGCACCACCCTCCCTTCCCCTGTCCCTCCTCAGTGGCCCCACAAAGCCCATCCCCCCCCTTCCTGGTAACCCAGCCTGGGGGTAAGGAGGTTAATGGGCCTCACTGCCCGGCCACCCTGACACACAGTGGCCATTGTGGTGTCTGCGTCTCCGGTTTCCCCCGACACTGCCCTGCCGGTCGGCCAGGGAGTGTGCTCCCCGGGGAAGGCAAGGGGATGGGCGGGAGCAGCGAGGGGAGCCTGGGAGGCAGCGCCGGCTGCTGGTGCCCGTGCCTGTCCCTGAGTCAGCCTCCGCCTCCAGAGCTCATTCTCTCCTGCCGCCTTCCAGCTTTCCCCACCTCTGGCCTCGCCTGAGAGATGTGCCCTCCTCGTTTCCACCCTGCTGTCGGGGAGCCTTCCCCATCCGAGCCATTGTTGCCCCCGCCCAACCAGCTCTGGTCTTTCCGAGCCGTGCGGATGGCCCTGTGTGTCCACCTCTCTGTTCTCAAGGGGAAGAAGGGCCGTGTCCTCCGGGGGCTTCCATAGGGCAGGTGGTCTCACATGTCTTCTTTCTCCCAGGCCTGGCCCTGTGTCCCGAGGTCCAGGACCTTCTCGAAGGTGGTGAACTGCCTGACCTGCCCTCTAGCCTGCTGCTCCCAGAGGACACGGCCCTTCGTAACCTGCCTCCCCTCCGGGCCGCCCATAGACGCTTTAACTTTGACACAGATCGGCCCCTGCTCAGCGCCTTAGAAGAGGTGAGGATGGGTTCTCTCGTGCCACAGCTTCCGTTGTTAGTCTCACCTGGCAGCAACGCGGGTAGCCCTACCGTCCAGGCAGGGAGAGTGTCCTTGGGCCGGGCTGGGCTGGGACGGCTTCCTCCTGAGAGCCACGCGGGGCTCGCTTTCCTTCTCGGCAGGATGCTCGTCTACAGGCGAGTTGTTGTAGGACAGGCCTCGCTCCACTGCATCCACCTTTTATAGAGGACGGAACGGGACTGTTAGGGCTGGAAGAGACAGTGCTGCTCATCTAGGCCAGTTACTCTTTTTATACACACACATATGTATGTTTACTTAACGTCAGAGAGAGCGTGCGCGTGCGCAGAGGTGCGCAAGCCGGGGAGGGACAGAGAGAGGGAGGCACATAATCCTAGGCAGGCTCCGAGCTGTCAGTGCAGAGCCTGATGAGGGGCTCGAACTCATGAACCGCGAGATCATGACCTGATCTGAAGTCGCACGCTTAAGTGACTGAGCCACCCAGGTGCCCCAGGCCGGTCACCCGTGAATCTGCGTCACCACAGGGGCCGTCTGGGGACAGCTGGGGAAAGCCAGGCGAGCCGGCCTCCCAGCACACACACGAGCCTCTTGGTTGCTTCTCTCCAGCCAGAGAAGCCTGGCTTTAGTCTTTTACGTTTTAGGATCCTAGAGAAGGTTTTTGTCTGAGGGGAAGGAGTCGTCGTGCCCACCAAAATATAGATTGGAAATGTCAGTGTAGCTTAATGCCCTCGTGTCACACACGAGGTCCTGAGGAGGGAGGTGACATTAGTGCCCAGGTTTTCTCGCTCCCAGTGCAGCGCCCTGCCTCCCGTCTTCACCCGAGTTCTGGTTCTCCCAGGAGTCCCTGTTCTGGCACCGGAGGCTCTGGGCCTCGGTGCTCCCCTCTCCTACCCCGCAGAATGCAGGCCCTTCCCAGGAGCTCCTGGGCTGAGGGGCTGGGCGGCAGGAGCCGGGGGTGGGGTGGGGCTGGAGAGCCCTGCTCAGCCCCTCCCCCCACCACTGTGTCCCCTCAGTCGGTCGTGCGCATCTGCTGCATCCGCAGCTTTGGCCACTTCGTCGCCCGCCTGCAAGGCAGCGTCCTGCAGTTCAGCGCGGAGGCCGGCATCTTCGTCAGCATCGCCCAGTCTGAGCAGGAGGGCGTGTTGCCACAGGCCCAGGCCCAGATCCGCATGGTGAGTCGGCCCGCCTCCCTCCCTGCCTGCTCTGCTCCCCACCAGGCTCACTGAGAAGCCAGCCTGAGGGGCCCAGACAGATGGGGGTGCCCTGGATGGAAGAGCGTGCCGAGTGGGGTTGGGACACCGAGCCCGGGGAGAGGGGGTGCAGGGAGGGCAGTGGCGGGCGGACCAGGGGGTGGGGAGTGAGAGGTGCCTGTGTCCAGACCGCCTGGGGGTCGAGGGCCGTGTCTGTCTGCTCCGGGTCTGAGCTGGGCACGTCACCTGACCTTGCTAAGCCTGTTTGCCTAGCAGTTACATGGCGTCGGCGGGGTTGACCTGGGGCTGTTGTGTGGACAGGATGGCCGTGTGTCTCAGGCACCCTGCCCACTGCAGGGTGTGTGCCCGGCAGGTGCTCCCAACCCTTCTTCCTCTCTAGGGGTTGAAGACTGGGACCTGGGGGGGGGGGGGGCGGGCTACCAGAGGCCGTGTAGGGTCACTCCCACCTCCAGCAGCCCCACAGTAGGACAGGCCTGGAGTTACAGCCTCCTCTGCGTTGGGTAGTTCAGTCCCCGAATTCTGACTGAGCGTCTGCGCTGTGCCAGACGTCCTGTCCCAGTCGGTCCTGTAGGCACTGGGGCTACAGCGGCGAACAAGGTGGTCCTTTCTGTGTGAGGCTGGCTGATGCTCCGTGACCAACCTTCGGGGTTCTACGGTCAGGCCCGTGTTGCCCTGAGCTGGAGGGGGCCAGGGCCTGGCACTGCAGCCTGGCCCACGCGTCGCGGCCAAAGCCTGGGGGCTCCTGCTTGTCCCAAGCCAGTCCCCTCCCCTGTGCCCTTCCTTTCCCCAGCCCCGGGCCTCCCCGCGTCTCTGAGCACCCCGTTCCTGCAGATGCTCTGCTCGGCTGGGAAGGGGCATAGGCTCCCAGAAACTCCCTTCGCTGTGTTCAAAGCAGGCACGTTCTGTTAAAAACAAACCTGTCGTATTGAGGCTTTTATTACCGTTCTGTAGAGGAAAACACAGAATTACAAAAATAATTCTGGGGAAATTACACAGCTTTAAAAAATGTTAGTTTTTGTAGGCATTTCCTTTAGCCTGAAGCTCCCAAAGACTGTTCCGAGGGGAGAGGGCGTTCCTGGAAGCCCCGCTCGGGTGGTTCCGGACACCAGGTCACATCGCCTGCTGGGGCTGCGCCCGGCCCTGCCTCGGCCGCGGATGTGCGCCCTGAGGGGTGTCTCCCTCAGCACCGTGGTCTGGCCGCACTGTTGCCCTCCAGCCGTGGCAAGGGCTGTGTGCAAAGCCCGCTTCGCCTGTGGCCGCTCGGTCAGCCCTTGGCGCGGCTCCGTGAGGCGCGTGCTTGCGCTCTCCTGCCCTGGACGAGGAGGCACCGGGGCTGGGGGTAGACAGACTGGCTCTGCCCTGAGGCTCCAGCATCGACCCGGGTTAGGGACCCGTGTCTCCCCGAGGGGCTCGGAAGCCGCCTCTCCGAGCTGCCTGGCCCCGGGTGGACCCCCGCCCCCTGCGCTGCGCCTCAGGCGCCCCCAGCCCCCTCTGGAACGTGGCGCGTCCTGATTCCAATTCCAGCCTGAGCGTTCATTTCCTGGGCTCGACTTCTACGGTGACCGCGTTAGCCGTTCTCACCAGTCTGCCCACGGGGCCTGTGGGAAGGTGGCCATCACACAGGCTCTGTGCGTCTCCCTCGCTTCCGCCACCGGTGTTTCTCCAAGGGGCTGTTCTTTGTTGTGCAGGACTCTGCGGGGGGGGGGGGGGGGGGAGGGGGGAGGGGTAGGTGCGTACTGTGGAACCGTAGTGTAATTGTCAGGACAGGGCGTTGGGACCGGACGACACTGTTAATGGTAGATTTCGTTCATTTTCACTAGTTCTCCCGCTGATGTCTGTTTCCTTTTCTGGGCTCCCACATCACGTTGGGTTCTTACGTGTCCTTGTTCTGCTGCAGTCTGTGACAGTTCCTCAGTCTTCCTTTCAGGACCTTGGTGGTTCTGAAGAGTATCGGTCGCTTATGTTGTAGAATGTTGCTCACTTGACTTTGTCCAGATCCGTGTTAGCCGTGTATTCCGATGGTTGGAATGGGATTGTGTGTTCCAGGTTAATGTGTTTTTTTTAAATGTTTGTTTTTGAGAGAGAGAGAGAGAGAGAGAGAGCGCGCGCACGCGCGAGCGGGGAAGGGGCAGAGAAAGAGATAGAGGATCCAAAGCAGGCTCTGCACTGACGGCCCAATGTGGGACTCGAACTCACAGCCTGTGAGATCATCACCTGAGCTGAAGTCAGATGTTTAGCCGGCTGAGCCACCAGCTGTCCCCCCACTGAGGTTAATGTCTTAAAGCACGCTCTGAGGACACCCCTTTGCTCATCAGAGAGCCTTCAGTGGCTCCCCCTCCACCCCCCAGTATCTTTTAGGATAAGTCTCCATCCTTAACCTCATCTTCTAGACCCCAGTAAGGAATTGGGACATCCTCCGGAAGACCCAGGAAAGCCATCAGAGGGTTTTAGTCAGGACCACGGTGGGCACCAGACGGCGTCGGCAGCATTCCCTGCCTGGTTGTAGGCAGGGAAAGTGGATTGGGGTGCAGGCGGGGACCAGTGAGGCTGTGCTCGGCAGGGCGGGAGGAACCGGCCTAGACCGCGGTCATGCAGGGGCGACGAAGGAGGTGCGGTCACCGGACTGGAAAGCGGTGACTTCAGGAGCTGAGAGAGGGAAGGAACAGTCACGGCCAGCTCAGCCTCCTGACTTGGGCAGGCGGTGGCCTGTCACCAAGCTGGGGGGCGGCAGGTTGTGAGGAGAGGAAGGGGCCGTCTGGGCTGGAGCTGGTGCTTTGGGGAAGTTGGCAGGTGGGCGGTGATGGAGGCAGCCCCGGAGGGAGGGTCGGGCGGAGCAGAGATGAACAGTCCCGTGCAGCCGGCCGCCGTCCTGCTCCCTCCCGGGGTGTCTGCTCACAAGTTGCCTGCCGGAGAAACCGATTTTCTCCCAAGCCTCCCTTTCCCTCACCACCCGGAGCGAGAGCTGACTCTGTATGAGGCCCCACCCGTTTCCGACCCTGGCAGTGCTTCTTGGATGATCTCTTAAACCTCTCGATGGCTGCGGAAAGGGTTATGGGCCCAGCTCTTGGCCCCGAGCTTAGCACATGGTGTTTTGCGTCGTAGGCTCAGGAGGAAGCGCGTCGGAACAGGCTGATGCGGGACATGGCCCAGCTACGGCTCCAGGTGAGTGGTCAGGGCTCGGGTGCTCCTGCCCCGTCCTCCTGTCCCCCCCACCCCCACCCCATCCTCCTGTCCCCCGCACTCCCACCCCGTCCTTCTGTCACCCCCTACCCCGTCCTGCTGTCCCCCCCACCCCGTCCTCCTGTCTCCCCCACCCCCACCCCTGCTCTGATCCATGCCTCCCACCCCCATCCTGCTTTGTTCTGCCTCCCCATTCCATAGTGGCCTTTACTTTGACCCAGATCACCTCTCAGACCACCTTCCCTTTCTCATTTCCTCACTGAGTCTTAATGCCCTTTCGGCCTTCATTGGTCTGTTCCTGGTCTTTCTCTTTACCTTACCCTTCTTTCTGTCTCCTTTTTCTCCAAGGCCCTTGGTACAAGGAGTCCCCCGTCCACACAAGAACCCTCTTGGGTTCCATTTCCCCCTGCCTGCCCCAGGCTGCAGGCCCACGCAGCCCCACACTCTGCCTCTCTCCCCAGCTCGAGGTCTCTCAGCTAGAAGGGAGCCTGCAGCAGCCCAAGGCCCAGTCGGCAATGTCTCCCTACCTCGTCCCCGACACCCAGGCCCTCTGCCACCACCTCCCGGTTATCCGCCAGCTGGCCACCAGTGGCCGCTTCATTGTCATCATCCCAAGGACAGGTAGGCATACTGGGCAGGTGGTGGGACAGAGTGTGGCCACGAGAGGCTTTGGGTTTACAAGTGAGAGACCCTCATGGGGGCCCAGGTTACACACAGCGGCCTCAGTCAAGTCCTGCCACCTTTCTAAAGCTCAGTCTTCTTCAGCTATGAAGTGTGTGTGACAATCTCTATTTAACTCTGACTTATGAGACAGTTGGGAGAAACAGAAAAGTCGAAGTGAATGCACTTGGTAAATCGCTAGGTACATTGCTCGCAGGTTGTACTCTGAAAGGCCTCGGGAGCCCCATGGGAGCCACAGTCCCCGCTTTTCCTGCAGCTCAGATGGCCTCCCGCAGGGCCCCACGCCACCAAGGCACGGGCTCATGTGTTTTGTCCTTCCCCACCTCCACCTCCCCCACCAGTGATCGACGGCTTGGATTTGCTGAAGAAGGAACACCCGGGGGCCCGGGATGGGATCCGATACCTGGAGGCAGAGTTTAAAAAAGGAAACAGGTGAGTGGGGCCCCGGCAGGGTGACTCCTGAGCCCCGTGTCGGTCTCCCGGTCGACAGACGCATGTTTGCTCTCGCTCCCTTGGGTGAGACACACGCTTGTAATCCTGCTCACTGCGCGGGAAGGCAGGCCGGAGACTGGATGGAGGGTGGTCAGTGGGCCTGGAGCCCCGTGGGGCGTTCTGACCTGCAGGGTGTCTGCCTCTGGGGCAGCCGGGAGAGGGCATCACCAGGGAGATGGGGGCAGACCTCTGACTGCAGGCTGCGGGCTCCTCTGCAGGAGTCGCTCCTGCTCTAGGCTCGGGCCGGTGGCAGAGTTTCCCGGGCTGGGAGCGCCTCCTCTGGCCCGCGCACATCCCGCCGGAGCTGTGCAGGGACGAGCAGGTGGCAGTGGGTCGGCGCTCTGTCCAGTACAGGCCCTTCTCTCTGGGCTTTGGGGCCAGAAGAGAAGCAGGCGGCGGGTGCGGAAGAGGGAGAGGCCGGCCCCTGCTCCCCCCCGCCTCTGCCTCTGCCTCTGCCTCTGCCTGCCCAGGAAGCTGCACAAAGCCCGCTTGTCTGGGCCTGGTCTCCAGAAGCCCTGACTTGAAAAGCATCCGCCGCTTCTCCTCTTCCAGCTCCTCCCCTGGGAGGAACCAAACGCTCCGTGTTATCGGGAGGAAAAAGCAAGCTGGGCTCAGCCGCCAGGAAGCCACTTTGAAATGGCTCCGAACAGAGCTGCGAAGGGAGAGAGGCGCCCCTCCCCCTCCCCGGGGCCACAATGAGGTGCTTTGTGTGAGGCGCCCGCCCGCCCTCTCCTCTGACCCCCCACCTCCCTCTGCCGCCTCCTTCCCAGGTATATTCGCTGCCAGAAAGAGGTGGGAAGGAGCTTTGAGAGGCACAAGCTGAAGAGGCAGGATGCGGATGCCTGGTAAGACGTCAGCCCGGCGCTCCTGGGCCTCAGGTCGCTGCTGCCTCGCTGCTCTCTGAGCAGGGCCAGCCCCGGGCCACCTGTTCGTGTCCCCTCAGAGGGAGTAAGAAGTTGCAGCCCCAGACCCCCTGTCGCCCTGAGAGTCTTGGTGTCCTTGCTCAGTGTACGTGGGCCCGCTGGACACCGTCTGGCATCACCTTCCAGAAACACTGCCCCTGACTGCCTGTTGCCCTCCCTGTCCCCAGCTTCCCCCGTGCCCTGGTGATCCTGGAGTCCAGGTTCTAATGCGGGGCTCGACCCTCTTCCTCCTCCTCCTACCAGGACCCTCTATAAGATCCTGGACAGCTGCAAACAGCTGACCCTGGCCCAGGGGGCAGGTGAGGAGGATCCAAGCGGCATGGTGACCATTGTCACGGGCCTCCCACTGGATGACCCCAGTGCGCTGTCAGGCCCTATGCAGGTGGGTCACAGGGGGAGCTGGGGGGCGGGGGTGAACGGGGAAGGGGTGCCAGAGTAGAAACCACCCCCCCCCAGACTACTCTGTACGGGTACTTTTTCCTCTTCTGCCGCCCCTCCCCCCACCCTGCGAATGGTCCTGGAGTTCAGGAGGTCAGGCCCCCACCATCAGCCCCCCTCCCGTTCCTCAGGCAGCCCTGCAGGCCGCTGCACACGCCAGTGTGGACATCAAGAATGTTCTGGATTTCTACAAGCAGTGGAAGGAGATTGGTTGAGATGGACCCCCAGGCCCTGCAGTGGGGCTGACTCCAGATCTCTCCTGCCCTCCCTGGCAGCCAGGACCGCCACCTGTAGTCACCCCACCACACGCAGACTTCACTCACGCACGCACGCAGAAAGGAGGCCACAGGGAGGGCCCGGGAGCCGAAGGGAGGGCCCGGAGCCGGCTGGGAGGGCGGGTCCCCTTGTTGTCAAGACGTCAGGAAAGCAAGGGAAGTGCTTGGAGCAGGAGAGGCCTGTGGGCCCCCAGCCCGCCCTTCTGCCTCGGCCCCCTGCTGTCCCTGGGGGCAGGCGGCAGGCACGGGCGTCTGTGTTCCACGGGAGTGGTCTGTGGGCCTCCGAGGGGGAGGGGCGGCAGGGCCCCTCTTCCTCACGGTGCAGGGTGGTCGGGGCCGGGGCGGACCCTCCGGCACTGGGGGAAGAATTGGGTAACACCAGACATCTGACTGGTTCTGTGCGGACCCTTTCCTCCTCAAGGACCTCCCGTTCTCCCTCTGCGCAGGCTGGGCAGCTCTGGAGCCTTGGGGACTCTTCGAGAAGAGGGGCCTGGAGCTGCCCGCACCGTTAGCAGAGCCAGGGCTTGTGCTCCTCCTGCCGCCGCAGGGGCCCGCCCACCCGGTTGCCCCACGTCTGCTTTCTCTCCATCTGTCCGGTGCCAGGGCAGGGAGCAGGCCTGTGTGCCAGTGAGGGCTCCTGGGCCCCCCGCCCAGTGGGCGTGTGCGGGGCCGAGTGGGATGCCAGTACGAGGAGGGGGTGCGGTGTGAGGCCGCCGGCCCCCTTACTGTCGAGGCCCTTAAAGCTGCCCGGTCAGGGGCCCGCTGTCCTGGAGGGGCTGAGCCGGGGCTCTCGGGGCCAGTGGCAGGTGAAGTGGGAGCTGAGATCATGAAGAGCTCAGGGCGGTGGGCGGAGCATCGAGTGCAGGTTGTGGGGGGGCCCCGGCCAGGACCCCCTAGGGTCCCTTTCCCTGGGGCTGGCCAAGGGGGCCTGGGGGTCTTGGCTCTGTTGCCGCCTCCCCCAGCACTAGCCTCGCCTCCCAGGCTGTTCTCAGAGGAAAGCGGGTTTCCTGTCTCCTTCCTCTAAGACCGCATGTCTGGGACAACCAGGGGGAGTGGGGTCACCCCCATTCCCAGTCCCTGGCAGAGACTGAGACTAAGGCATCACTTAATAAAGACCCCTCGAAGCCCACTCCGTGTCTCCTGGTGCCATTCTGTACACTTTAATTTAAATACATATTTTTTATTTATTTTTGAGAGAGAGTGTGGGGGGGGAGGGGCAGAGAGAGAGGGGGAGACACAGGCTCCGAGCTGTCAGCACAGAGCCTGACGTGGGGCTTGAACTCACAAATGGCGAGCGAGATCCCGACCTGAGCCGAAATCCGTGGCTTAACTGACTGAGCCACCCAGGCACCCCCGTTCTGCACGGTTGTATTGGGATGTTGGAGGTTTCTTGCTGGAGCGGCTTTTCAAGATGCCGGCAACTCAGGAGAAAGCTCCGGAGATGCTCTTGGGAAGGACGCCGTCCAGTTTGTTGGCCCCGTGAGCTGAGCTGGCGCCTTTGCTGGGGTGCTGGCTGTGTGAAAACCAGTGAGCCCCCCCCCCCGGGGGCAATTCGCTGCTCCTGCTGGCCCTTCTAAGTCAGACACATGCTCATCCTCAAGGGGGACGTGGCGGTGAGCCTGGAGAGCAGCCTCCGGGCCCTCAGTCCCCGACCCTCTGCAGGGACAGGCACCTCAACGTGTGTCTGGGGAGTGAACACGGCTTGAACCTTGTGCTTGAACCAGCGTTCGGTAAAGGCCTTTGCTCTGGTCTCTGCCCGGCCCTGGCTGCTGAGAGGTGCACTCTGAAGTCACAGGTCAGGAGTGGGGTTCCGGTGCCTGGCCTCAGGCAGAGCCACCCACTCCTGGGAGGACCTGGCACCCGGTGCAGCCTGGTCTGAGAAGATCGCGTCGCCCTGGCGGGGTCCCGGCTGGGGTCCCGGCTGGGGCTCCAGCCAGTTGTGGCCGCTCTGGTCTCAGTGGGCTTGGGTCGAGCTGGAGGGGCTGGCTGTGTGCAGGAGGCCGAGTGAGCTGCCTGCTAATGGGGCGCCCCCCCCCCCTCCCCGAGCTGCTCCCTGGGGGCTGGACAAGGCTGGGATTGTTCCCTGGCTCCCTTTTGTTTTCACTCGCCGCCCAGGCCTGGCCCGCCTGCCACTCTCCCTCGCGGCAGCCTGGCTGGTGGAGCCTGGGACTCTGCCGGAGCGGCCCTGGGCCCGTGGACCCACAGGCTTGGGAGCGCCCCCTCCCCCCGAGCTCTGGGTAAGGACGCTCCCCTGAGGCTGTGACACCCCTTCTGGGGACCGAGCTAAGGCGACTGGGAGCTAAGGCGACTGCTCCCGCCCCTCCTCTGTCTCCAAGCCTCCGGCACAAACTACTCCAGAGACCCTAGGCCCTCCCGCAAAGGGGGAAAGGGACTCTGAGGGGACCTAGGCCCAGGCGTGTTCCGTGTTCGCTGCCACCCGTCCCCCCGGGGGAGGTGGGGAGGTGGGTGGCGTGCAGGATAGGCCACACCACCCCCATCCCACTCCTGGGGGCGTGGGGGTGCCCTCGGGGGCCTCACCTAAAAGCTCGGCCAGGGCACGGGGATCGGAGACCAGGGACCCGGCTCAGGGGCAGAGGGCCTGGCAGCAGTGGAGACTGGGGGGGCGGGGACCCAGCAGCGCCGGGGTCCGGCGTGCGCGCGGCGCAGACCCAGCCTGGCCCGGCTGGCGGCAGGAAGACGGGCGGGGCTGGGCCGTATTGTTGCAGGGAAGTTGGGGCCTGGGGAGGGAGGGTCTTACTCTCTCTCCCCCGGGGCGGCTCCACCCGCCCGGCTGGCCCAGCCCCTCCACCGGTGCCAAGGAATGTGCCTGGGAGAGGCCAGCGGGGCGGCAGAGCCGCGGCCACCCGGAGGCGGCGCGCAGGTCTGGAGCCGAGGGGTATGGGGCTCAGGAGGGTCGGGGACCCCGGGGTACGAGCGTAGTGTTTAGAGGGGAGCCAGGCATCCCGGTTCCTCGCCCCTCCCGCGGCCATCTGGCCTCTCCAGGAATTCTCCGCCAGCGTCATAAGTTTCCTCTGTTCAGCCAGGCTCCGCGGGCCGAGGGGCTTTCTGATGGTGGCACGGGGGTGCCGGGGCCCTCCCTGCGCTGACCTCCACGAGTCAGGGTTCTCCGGGGACAAAAAAAAACTGGGGGCTGGGGGCCTAGATCCAGGGTCTCGGGCCACTCACCGAGGCAGCCTTCCAAATGGGGAGGATCCTGCGCTCGCTCTGTCCTGGGCTGAGGCTGAGCAGCCCCTCTGGGGAACCGAGTGCTCCCGGCTGGGATGGAGAGTCGGGGAAGCGGGGCCGCCCCCCCCCCTCCCCGGCCTGCGGGAAGCAGCTCAGTGGCCAGCTCCCACCCGCACGCACGTAGGTGCCCACAGCCCACCCCGGGGCCCGGTGACCAGGGTGAGAGGGGCCTGCGGATGCGGAGACCTGATCCCCCTCACCCCGCACTTTGTCTCCAGGTCAGCGTGGAGGTGCCGGGTCACCATGCTCAGTCTCAAGCTGCCCCAACTCCTTCGCGTCCACCAGGTCCCTCGGGTGAGGGGCTTGACCCATCGACTCCCCCTCCCCAGTGCCGACTGGGGCAGAGGCTCTTCTCTTTGAGCCGCCGGGGAAGTCCTTCCTGCTGGCCGGCTCGTCCCTGCCGTCCCCCTGCGGAGGACCTGGCTGGCAACCCCTCCCGGAGCCCAGGACGCTCCTCCCTCCAGAATCCCCTCCTTCCTCAGGGCGCCCAGTCTGTGCCGCCCCCCTCCCGCCCCCTCCTATCTGGTCCCCTCCACCGGCTCTCCTGCTTCTCATCTGCTTTCTGGGTATCTGCCGGTGGTAAGATGGGGGACGGTCGGTTTGGCTTTGAGGCCTTTGCGACCTCCAGCCCATTCTCTTGAACGCTGCTTCCGAGAGCTCTCGGCGAGAGAAAGGGTCGGACACAATGACGCCCCTCTGTCCCACCCGCCACCGCACAGGTGTTCTGGGAAGACGGCATCATGTCAGGGTACCGCCGCCCCAGCAGCTCCGCCCGGGACTGTGTCCTCAGCTCCTTCCAGATGACCAACGAGACGGTCAACATCTGGACTCATTTCCTGCCCACCTGGTGAGGGGTGGCCCGAGGGGGTGCGGGGCGGGCGGGCCGGCGGGCCGGGCGGCGGCCTGAGCACCTGCCCCGCAGGTACTTCCTGTGGCGCCTGCTGGCGCTGGCGGGGGGCCCGGGCTTCCGCGCGGAGCCCTACCACCGGCCGCTGCTCGTCTTCCTGCTGCCCGCCTGCCTCTACCCCTTCGCGTCGTGCTGCGCGCACACCTTCAGCTCCATGTCGCCGCGCGCGCGCCACATCTGCTACTTCCTGGACTACGGCGCGCTCAGCCTCTACAGCCTGGGTGAGCCCCGCGGGGCCGGGGTCGCTCCGGGGGCGGGGGCGGGGGCGGCGCTCCCGGGGCGCGGCGGGGGTCCCCCCTTCGGGCCTCAGCTCCCGCCCCTCCCCCTCCCCCTCCTCCCCAGGCTGCGCCTTCCCCTACGCCGCCTACTCCATGCCGGCCTCCTGGCTGCACAGCCGCCTGCACCGGCTCTTTGTGCCCGCCGCCGCGCTCAATTCCTTCCTGTGCACCGGCCTCTCCTGCTACTCCCGGTGGGTTCTCGGCCGGTGCGGAAGGGGAAGGCGGAGGGACGGGACAGGGCACCCCGAACACACCGGGGGCGAGCGACGGGGTACCCGCGCCTCGGGGTGGCCCACGTGAGTAACAGGGCCTGTGCTTGCCGAGGATGCCACGGAGGGGGGCGGAGCGCACCCCTCGCCAGCGCCGCGCCTGCGCCGCCCCCTCGAATTCTCGCTACCCCGCCAGAGGAGCCAGGCGTCCGTCCCCCTCCCCCCCGCCACAGGTGTGGCCGTTTCCAGAGGGGTCACGTGCCCTAACAGCACTGACATTCCATCCTGGCCCAAGGCCCCCTGTCCCTCTGTGACCGCCACCCCCGCCCCCGCCCGGAGAAAGGATGGCGACCGCCTCTCCCTCCCGCCCCCCAGGTTTCCCGAGCTGGAAAGCCCGCGGCTCAGTAAGATCCTCCGCACGGCCGCCTTCGCCTACCCCTTCCTGTTCGACAACCTGCCTCTGTTCTACCGGGTAAGGGGGCCTGGGGCTCGGACCTCCCCGGAGCCCCTCCCAAAGGCCGTCCCCACCAGCTCCGCTCTCCCCTTGCCAGCTTGGCCTGTGCTGGGACCCGGGCCACAGCTGCGGGCGGGAGGCGCTGAGCTCCAGCCACACCTACCACCTGCTCTGCGCGCTGCTCACCGGCTTCCTTTTCGCCTCGCACCTGCCCGAGCGGCTGGCCCCCGGGCGCTTCGACTACATCGGTGAGAGGGGCAGCCGCCCCGGGAGGGGCGCGGGGACCGAGGGACGGAGGAGTGCTCCTGGAAGGGGCCCTGGTCCCGGCGCTCCCCTCCCCCTCAGGTGACCCCGGTAGCAAGGACACAGGGGCCTCGTGCAGACCAGCTCGTTCCCTGCTTCGTGAAGGTTTTCATATTCCCACTTTGGGGGAGCAGCAGGCCCGGAGGACGAGGTGACGGGGCCCAGGGTGAGTCCGGGCCGCCCTGGGAATGGGCCGTGTGCCCTGACCTGCCCCACCCTCCCCGCAGGCCACAGCCACCAGCTGTTCCACATCTGCGCGGTGCTGGGCACCCACTTCCAGCTGGAGGCGGTGCTGGCTGACATGGGGTCTCGCCGCGCCTGGCTGGCCGCGCAGGAGCCCCCCTTGGGCCTGGTGGGCACGCTGGCCACGCTGGGCCTGGCGGTGGCCGGGAACCTGCTCATCATTGCCGCCTTCACGACCTCCCTATTTCGGGCCCCCAGCACGTGCCCCCTGCTGCAGGGTGGCCCGCCGGAGGGGGGAATGAAGGCCAAACAGCAGTGAGCCTGCCCTGGGGAAAGGCAGAGGCCAGGCCCCCCTCCCCCCCCCCCCCATGCCGGGGAGGAGCCCAGAAGGGGCACATCGGAGCCTGGGGCCAAGAGTGACTGAGGGGAGGGGGCACAGGAGAGGAGGGCAGGGGGCAGGGGGTGCTGGCCATGAGCAGGAGGGGTCAGTGACGGTGCTCTCAGGGGGCTGGGGCAAGTGCTGAGGGTCCGAGAGGGGCAGTGCAAGCGTCCGGGGCCGGAGCGCCCCGGCTGGAGGCTGGGAGGGGGAGGCGCTGGGCCCTCCTGCCCACGAGTCTCTGCTGAGCCCAGGGGGGTCACTAACACGACTAACCTAGGCCTGCCTCGCGTGCTTGTTGCGCCGGAGGCCCGCTGGCGCCCTCGCCTCCCAAACGGGCTGTTTGCCCACAGGGATGTGGTCTGTCAGTCCTGGTCACAGCCGTGTGCTCAAGGTGTCCAGGACCTTGGGTCTAAATTTGGGCGTCGTGGCTGGTGCAGGGGCTTGTGGGGGGAGGGGTGCTGGGCTCGAGGGGGGATCCTAATAAGACTTTTAGGAAGCTGCTTTCGACGCTTCCAGATGAGGCGAGTACAGTACAAATAAATAAGTCAACAGCGGACTTTGGGAAGCACTTTCTGGGACCAAAGAGCTCACACCGCCCCTCCACTCCCGTCCCCGCCCGCACCTTCCCTTCCCTCCCCTCCCTCCCCTCCCACGCCACGGAAGCCACGGACGTCCACGGGCGGACAGAGACAGCCCCACCAATTCCTCTTCTGGAGTTTATTTTGGAGCAGCGGGGATGCCGGGGGGCCCCACACGTGCCGGGCAGGGAGGTCAGGGTGCCGGGAGGGGAGGGGTCCTGGGTGGGGAGCGGCAGACGGCGGAGGGGGGGCGGGGCGCCTGCTCTAGACCGTGCCGTAGAAGCGCCTGTAAGCGTCCTGGAAGCCGATGTGGTCAGCCAGCTCGTCACAGTCGGGGTTGAGCTCACATATTTCCCTCTTGGGCTCCAGGGGGTCCGGGTAGGGGGCTGGGGCGCTGACGGCCCAAGAGAGTGGCATCAGCCTCCAAGAAACATGCCCACCCCCTCCGCCCACGGCCCTGGCAGACCCGGGTCCTGGCCTTTGCCCCCCACCCCAGCCCGGATCCACGGCCACGGCCACGGCCCAGCACTCACCCCAGCCCAGGGGCCAGGTAGCGCCGGAGCCTCCTCACCACCTCACTGCCCTCCTGCTTGGACACGAAGGCTGTGGAACAGAAAGGCAGAGGTCAGATGGCTCTGGGTCTGGGGGCACGGCGGGCAGCCCCGCAGGCACGGCCCCCCACCAGGCCCTGCCACATACCTGCGCCTCGGCCTGACTCTGCACGGCTGGGCTTTGCATCTGCAAAGGAGAGGGCCCAGTTCACCCCTGCTCACCCCCCGGGCCTCCCCTCCTCTCCCTGCACTGGGACTGAGCCTGCAGGAGGTGGTTAGACCGGGAGGGCGGCGGGAGGGGAGGCGGGGGCAGAGGTGGGGGCACTCACCTGCCGGGCCAGCTGGGCAGAGGCAGAGCACGGCCAGGGCCAACAGGGCGAGGATCGTCAGGGGCCTCATGGCGTGGCTGTCAGTGGCCGCCCGGGCTGCTGCTGGACTTCGGCTGGTCTGCCTCTCCCGCTAGCACCATTTTATACCCTGGGCTGCGCCCCGGAGGCGAGGGTGGGTCAGGGGGAATCTGCCAGGGCTATTTGGGGGTCATCCGCCCCGGCTCTGTAGGCCAAACCCCAAAGGATGTTGTGGTTGGAGCTGATCTGCCTGGCCAGGCCCATGGAAGTGATGGAGGAGGGTGTGGGCCGCCAGCCTCTGGACAGGCCCGGCCCCTGCCCACGGGGGTCACCTCAAGTCCCCCAGCCTCAGTTTGAGCACCAGCTGGGTGGAGTAGGAGGGGCAGGAGGGGAGAAAGGGGGGCTCGAGGCCTAAAATAGACTCGAGTAGAGCTGGACTGTCGCTCTAAGACTGTGATTGCCACTGACGGCCTGTGGGCAGGAGCCAAACCCCAGGGAGGGAGGGGCCCAAGGCAGCGATGCCCTCGTTCACCCGGAGGCACCCTGCCCCGGCCAGACACCAGGGGGAGGCCTCGTGTGTCGGGACCGGAACCCAAAGCCAAGAGAGGTGGGCCGGGAGTGAGAGCAGGACAGCTCTTCTGTCTGGGGCAGTGGGGACCCTCTCCCCTGCGCCTCTGGCACGTGGGGAGGCAGAGCCAGTGAGGAGCAGGGAGAGGGCCCCTCTGCCTGGCCGTACAGCCTCCCCAGTGTTAGCAACTGTGGGGACCTGTCTCCCAAGAGGCAGACATCCAGCCTGAAAAGGCCCATCCCAGCACACCTGGGAGCCAAGTCCCACTCGGCCCAGCCTGGAGAGGAGGGAGGGTGTTCTCACCTCAGGTGGGGACCTGACCAGGCGCTCCCCGCCCGCCCCACCGCCCCGTGTTTGGATGCCGCGGCTCCACTGAGCTTAATTCGGGGCAGCGGGTGGCCAGCAAGGGCCACCCTGATGTCCGAGTGTTCCCGGTGCTCCCAGACAGACCGCACCTGGCCTCCCCGGGGCCCTGCCTGTACCCGTCCCCTCACCGCTGGCCAGAGGAAGCACCCATCCTGCCCGTGGCCGAGCCCCTCCCGATGCCTGGCTGAGCCCTGGCCGGGGAAGGGGGCAGAGCACCAGCTACTCGGAGGGCCCACCCGCTGGCGTGCGTGCTCACCGTGTGCACACCCCGGGGGATGTGGGGGAGGCACAGAGCCTGTCTCACAATGAACCCAGACAGCAAAGAGGGGTGGAACCCAGGGGTCCAGCCTTCTGTGACAAGGTCTTCGCTGCCCTCCTGCACCTGATGGTCGGGTACGGCCTCCCCCCTACCCCCACCCCAGCCAGGGCTCTGAGAGCCAAGAGGGGTCTTGGCCTGGGAGAGGCCCCGCGGAGGAAGCATCCTCACAGATTACAGTGTAGGAAGTGCAGGAAGTTTATTTACGGATGTGGGGAGAACATGGCACGGGTCCTCAGGCTGGCCAGCAAGGGGGCAATCAGTGGAGAACGGACACAGACTCCCCGAGTGGGGGGGAGGGGAGGGGAGGGGCTCAGGAGCAGGCAGGGACCCGACTCCTGGCATTGGAGCTGCCCAACAGTCCTAGTTACAAGAAAACAGGGAAGAATCTGAAGTGTGTGTGTGTGTGTGTGTTGGGGGGGACCCCAGGGGAGCCCCCAAAGCAGGATAGACAGGCCTCATCCTCCAGCTAATTCCATCCCCACTCAGGGACTGGGCACTATGCCAGTGGTTCTCGGAGGCCAGGCCCTCGACCTCGACGGCCCTCTGCTCCTGGTCCGGCCGTCGCCTCCTCACTCCGGCTCCCCCAGCACAGCCACCAGCTCCTTCTGTTCTCTGTGCAGGGCCTGGCAGCAGTAGGAGGGAACAGACAGATGAGAAAATCCAAACCCTCTGCCTCCGCTGTGCTGGACTCCGGGCCTATGTCCCCCAGGACAACACAGAGAGGGGGTCTTGGCTCATGTCACAGACCCAGCAGGGGCCCCCCTATTCAGCAGGTGTTCACAGCAGGCTGGGCGCCATGGCCACCGACGCTGGGCCTCCCCAGAGCAGCGCCCATCTTGAATAAGGGTCCCCAAAGTGTCCCTGTGATCCTTTGACCCCCATCAGCGATTTCTAGTGGAGGAACTTTCTTGACCTGACTGTGCTAGTGGCTGGGCCCAGGCTGAGCTCAGGCAGGGACCAGCTTCACACACGCCTCGGGCCCGCAGCGGCACCGGGTGAGGTGGGTTATGAGCAGGGCCTAGAGAGAAGAGTGACTGGCGGCCTCGTGGTGACAGAGGGGGATGGTGGGGCAGCACCTTGCCTGAGGACTCAGCAGGGTGGCCCCAAAGCGCCCCTACACGGCGCCAGGCTGTGGGCCCTGGTCACGAGCACGCTGGGGCCTGCTTCCCCGGAGGCCCCGGAGCCAGGGAGGGGGTGATGACAAGACGGAAAAGGCCAGCTTCTGGCCCTCGTCCTGCTGCGGGCCCTCCAGGGCTCAGGGTCCCGGCAGCCGGGGATCTGGGGACCCGCTGCCCTCCGCCGCAGGAAGGCCCGCCCCAGGAGGGGAGCCATCGGGTGGGAGAGAGGACACAAGCTGGACACCCGGACAGCGGAAGGAGCCCAACAGTGTGGCCACCGCTCAAGCCCTGCCGGCAACCCTTGACCGGAGCCACCTCTCGAGCCGGTAAGAAAACCCGTGTTGTCTCCATGGCCATGCCCGCTCCCTGGGTCCTCAGCCCGGTCACCCGCTCACCCGCTTAGCCCCAGGGGACGCGGGCCACTCCCAAAGGTTCCCTTCGCCCTCAGAGAACACAGTCGTTGCACAGAGCACATTACGTGTGCCGAAGGCTCTGGACGTCATCCCGATGTACACGTTTTAAAGCTACTGGGGGGCAGTTGTGTGGGGAACCCCATGTCACCCCGACTAACACGAGGTCGTGGGGGAGTCTGTGCCCGAGGGTAGGGCCGGGCACTCACCTGCCAGGCCTGCTGCCGGGCCTGGCCCCGCCGCTGGAGCTCCTGCACCTGCTGGCGTCCGGCCACCACGGCCTCCGCCAGCCGCCTGTTCTCCGCCTCCTGTTTGCGCACGTGCCGCTGCAAGGCGTCCCGCTGCTGCCGGAAGTAGGGCACCAGGGCGCTGCGCAGGTCCGCCTCCGGGTTCCCGCTTGGGCGCCTGCGAGGCCACAGGGGGCACGGGGATGGGGTGAGTGGCGACCCTTTCCCCGGCACGCCACGCCCACCCCCCCACCCCCCCCCCCGACACCCGGCCCCACGGCCGCCTCTGTCCCCAGAACCCTCAGACACGGGGCTGGAGGGTGGCGTGGGCTGGGGCAGGATGACAGGAAAGGCCCCAGCAAGGGTTGGGTAACAGAGGAAGTGGAGGAAGACAGGCCTGGAGGCAAGAGTGGGGGGCGGGGCCTCTGAAGACCCCAAGTGAGGGGGGGCGGGTCTGATGAGCAGCCGGGTGAAGGGCACTGCAAGTTCTTCACAAATGTCTTTTTCAGTTCTATAACGTCATTCTCTTAAGTATTCCGGTCACAAAGCATAAAAAAATTGGAAAGCGCAAGAAAGGTGTTTCGTCGCTCTGGCCTAACGTGCTGTTCAGGTGGGGAGGGTTGGGGGGAGGCAGGAGCTAAGGGCGCCTCCACCTTGCGCGGGACACCCCGGGAGTGCGGCCCCAGGGGGCAGGTCTCTTGGGTCCAGTGCGCTGCTGATCTCGGGGCGTGTGGTGGGTGCTCCCTAAACATTTAAGTGGACGAGCGAATAAAACCCGGATGCCCGGGGCCAGCCGGCCCGACGATCGCCAACCTGCCCTTCCGCCTCCCGCCGGCTATGTGCCCCGCAGGCCAGAGGGGTCCTGAAACGGGTCCCTCCAGGAAGGTTGTCGTCAGTCCGCCCGCGCCTGCGTTGGGGCTCCCCTTCCCGGAGGGCACCACACGGGTGGCTGCACCCTGAGTCTCAGGCATGTGAGCTCTGGGCGGAAGCCCCGTCGGGATGCTGGGGGGCGGCCTCTTCCCGCGTGAGCCTCGCGGACCACCTTCTCACCAGGCCGGCTCCTCCTGGCCATTGCGGTCTTCCGCGATCTTGTCCAAGGCGTTCAAGACGGCTTCCAGGTTCCCCTCTGCTTTGATTTCGGAGATTTCCTCCTGAAGAGAGAGCAGCAAAGGGCTGTAAGGACACCACACAAGCCCACAGTGAAAGTACAGGACTCAGTAACATTCTGGCGAATTCCTGTTCTGTGCCTTTGTACCCACACACCCTCTTCTCTCCAGGGGACTTTAGTAACGAAGAACAGAAAGTGTAAGATGGAAAACATCTGAAAAGAGCCTGCCCATCACCCTGGGTGCCACAGCCCCAGGCCCAGCGCACCCCTGCCGGTGGCACAGATGCGTCTGGGTGCTTCCGGGCCCCCCTGGCACGTGCCGGCAGGGAGACAGAGCCCTCAAGAGGGATCACGGTCACTGAAAGACCTGAATGCAGCGGCCTCTCTTGGGCTCCCTGTCGTATGCAGTTCCGTTGAATTCAACGGTTTAAGTGCCCTGTCCGTGCCAGGCCCTGCACCAGGTGCTGGAGGTACGAAGACGAGACGACCCAGCAGACGGTCACGATGCAGGAGGACAAGAGCAGGGGTGTCAAGGTGCCCGTCCTTGGGAAGGAAGGGACGGTGGCCACCGTGGCCTGACCACTGGGGACCGGCAGGGGCTGAGCGTATGGACCCTGCCTGCAGGACCCGAACCAGCACTGCCTGCCGGGCTCCCTGCCACTCACCCGGACAGACGTCTGCAACTGGGTGATAAACCTGTCGTAGATTCGTTGTGTCATCTCAGGCTGCAGCTGGTAGAGGCGCTTGTAACAGTCGGTGAATCTCTGGTAGCTGGTGGGAAGGAGAGCCAGCCCTCAGCAGCTGCCGGGGCGCCCCGCCCTGCCTCCCACGGCAGGGCTCCGGGCCGGGTCAGCCTCACGGCGCTGGTTAAAGGCGGTGGGTGCAAAGCGTCTCGCCTGCACCTCCGGTCACTGCAGACGGCTCAGCCCCACCTGACCACTCACTGCCTCTCCGCAGAGCCGCAGGGGAGCCCAGGGGTTACCCTCAAGGGTGGGTCACGATGGTCCAGCCACTCAAACCACCGGGGTGGAGGGCTTGCTAAGCCTCAGCGCCAGCCGCCTCCCCGGTTTCCAACCAGCTCCCAGGTGACACTGCTGCTGGTGTGGGTAGGGGTCCCGGAGAAACTCTGGTCGCTCCAGGCCCCTTGCTGGGCTGGATTAGGACAGGACATGTGGCCTGTGGGAGAGTTTTCCTGCCTCCTCAAAGGAGCCACAGAGGAAGGAACTGATGCCCTTTCTGGAGGACGTGACCGTATCCAGGTGATGCGTCCGGCTCCCGGCCACCGCAGGGGTCTCTGGCCTGAGGGCAGAGTTTATACCCTAAGGAGGCAGAACGGAAGGAGGGAAAGAACTGGGGTCTCTGAGGACATCGTCAAGCTGCCGAAGACGCCAAGCTAGAGTCCGCGCCTCTCGGGGCTGCTCGCTAGTGAAGTGATGGATGCCTCTTGTTGTTCAAGCCATTTCTAATCAGGTCTCCGGCAGCGGCGGCCGAGAGCATCTCGCTGCTACAGCCCTTATAGCTGGAAAGATCGGGGTACCCGGGACACTTCTGATGGCTGGCCGTCTTGCACAAAGACATGCCAGTAAGTTAAAGAAGTCTTGCCTTTTCTCTCCCCACTCCTTGCTTGCTTGTCTCTCTCTACCTTCCCCCTCAGGCCCTTCCCTTTCTGCCTATGTCCGTGCTGGCCACCCACGGGCTACTGGGCACTGGGCAGGAGGGAGGCCACACGGCCCTCCTGGAGCTTCTGGCAGGGAGATGGCAGCAATCGCAGACACTCATGAGAACGTGGTGATGACCACTGTGGAGGGCACTTAGAAGGAAAAGGGCCACGGGCTTCCAAGTGTCACGGGGATCGCCATTAAGCTGGGGGCGGGTGGGGGTGGGGGTTCAGTGACAGCCTGTCTGATGAAGCAATGTTCAAATGACCTGCTGGAAGTGTCCAAGCCAGTGAGCGCTCAACCACACAAAAGCCCACGTCTGTGCTTGGCTGTGGGTCCGGATGTTCCTCAGCTGTGTGGCCAGGCTGGGATCGGGTCCCTGGAAGCCCGTGCGCAGCCCGCCCCCGCCCCCCCACCCCTGCCACCGGGACTCACTGCTGGCCCTCGGCCGCCCCACCCCCCCGTTCCTGCCCCTGAACAGGGGCTGTGAAACAGGTGACAAGGGAGAGCACACAGAGGCTTGCGAGGGACAGCCGTTACATCTTCAGGAGACACAGCCAGCACGGAACACTAAATTATATAATCTGGCAGTAAGTTATGTTAAAAACAAGGTACTAACTATTCAAAACACACGGCTTCCTAATCCTTCCAGCACATTTTCCTTGCGCGAGGCTGTTGGCGGCGTCCCCGTGGAAGCACTCTGTGACGGTGCCCAACCACCCATCTTTCCGCAGCTCTAGTGAGTATTTACGCCTCGGAAGCTGGCAAACACAGTCAGCCGGGGCTTTGTTTTCGGAGGGCCGGCTGCAAGCCTCTGCCGCCCGGCCCCTCTGCAGGAGGGACAGTCTCTCCCTGCTGGAGGGTACACATCGGACACTGGTGCACCTGGGGGCAAGGAACGGACGACCGGCAACCTTCGCCCTCGGCGGAGCCCTGGGCATCCTGTGGTGCTGCCGGCCCCCCTCGCCACGCAGTCCGTGGCTCACGAGGGATGTGGAGGGACGCAGGACGCCTGGCCAAGCCGGGCTGGAACTGAACCGGGTAATTGTGGCTTGAAACGGGCGCGGCCTGGACACCGGAGATCCTGCTCCTCCTGCCAGCAGCCCGCTGGACGGCAGAGGGTCTGAGCTGAGCCAGACCCCCTCTCCTGGGGGAGCCTCCAGTGCCGCCGGGGAGGCTTTCCCGAGGCCCCGCTGGGCTCAGAGCTCAGTGACAGCAAAGCACATTCGCACACATCCCTGGACACGGAGCGCAGGCGGCCACACTGGAGGCCAGTGTCAGGGCACAGGAGGACAGGGATCCTTGCTTTGTATTTTTCCAGCTTGACTGTAGAAGTTGAAGGCTGCGGCACGACGGGGCCTGGCTCACGTGTGCAGTGAAACGATGGCCGCCAGAAGTGCACTTAACATCCATCATCGTCTGGTAGAGACACAAAGTTTTCCCCTCGTGCTGAGGACGCTCCGACCCCTTCCCCACAGAGCAGCGTAAACCATGGGCACCACGTGGTACACCTCGGGGTACTCCCTCGTCCTCCAGCCGGACCCTCGGGCCTGTGTCCCCCTTCATCCAACCCCTCCCCACCGCCAGGAGTCCTTTTCTTGAGAGCAGGTGCGGGCCTAGGAATGGTGTGAACGCCCTTGTGAATTTCTGGGAAAAATGCTCTCAGGGAGAAGCAGGAAAAGTGATGCATTTCCATGCGGCCCCCTACCGCAAAGTCAAATTTTGTCTTGTCAGGTAAACTAATATCCCTGTGGGCGGGGACGCCATCTGCAACATCACTGGGATCTCCAGGCTGTCCAGAGTTGTGACCACCCTGCAGACCAGGGGCTGGGGCTGAGGGGAGGCCTGCCCCACCACTCCCAGCCATCTCTCCACCCTGGACCCCAGGCTACTGGGCCCGGGCTACTTGGGCGGAGGAGTACTCCCTCGTGAGCTTCCCCGGTGGCCTCTCTGCCAAGCCCCCCTTTGCCCTCTGCTGGAGTGGTCTCCTGGCCTTGGCCTTCCAAGGGGACACAAGGGGCCACCCAGCTATGGGCTGGGCACTGCACACTGGTTCTGAGGACTCCCGGCCTGTCCTTTTGTCTGGGTCCAAATCCTACCTCTACCACTCATCTGATGAGTGATCTCTGACAAGTTCTTCACCTTTATAAGCCTCAGTTTCTGCCTCTCTCAAATGGGAATAATAACTATATGTACCGCGCCTAGCACATTGAAAAGCTCCATGTTAGCCACAGTCATTATTTTTTTAATTTTTAAAAAAGTTTATTTTTGAGAGAAAGAGAGAGCGTGCACACTAGCGGGGGGGGGGGGGGGCAGAGAGAGAGGGAGACACAGAATCCAAAACAGGCTCCAGGTTCTGAGCTGTCAGCACAGAGCCCAACACGGGGCTCGAACTCACAGACTGCGAGATCATGACCTGAGCCGAAGTCGGATGCTCAATCAACTGAGCCACCCAGGCACCCCTAGCCACAGTTGTTACTATTAATTTCAAAAGAACGGCCCCCACTTCCCCCTCAGAAGTGTCCAGCAGTAAGTTGGCTTCCCGAGTCAAGGCGTCTCCTCCCCTACAGAAGGCAGGCGCTTGGCAAATGCATCCTGGTGGCAACCCTGTGGCAGAACAACACACTGGCCCCACTACAGAGAAAAGGCTAAACTGTGCCCTCCCAAAGGGTTACTTTTGTTATCAATGGAAGTTTCTTCTTCAAAACAAAGATGACTATATTAACTGGTTTTAATCTTTTTCTCTTATACTTAAAAAAATTTTTTTTTAAACTTTTTTTTTTACATTTATTTATTTTTGATAGAGAGAGACAGAGCACAAGTAGGGGAGGGGCAGAGAGAGAAGGAGACAGAATCCAAAGCAGGATCCAGGCTCTGAGCTGTCGGCACAGAGCCCGACGCGGGGCTCAAACCCACAAACCGTGAGATCGTGACCTGAGCCAAAGTCGGACACTTAGCCGACTGAGCCACCCAGGTGCCCCTAAGTTAATTTTTAAGTAATCTCTATGCCCAACGTGGGTCTTGACCTTACAACCCGAGACCAACAGTTGCTCGTTCCACAGACTGAGCCGGCTGGGCACCCCTCTCTCTTAAATTCTTACTCCGCAACATCTGAGGCACCTTCACTGGTTTTGAAATGCTTCACGGAAAAAGCATTGCACTTACTGCACTAAAAACTCACTGCAAATTGAGTTATCACATAAGTTTAACTTTTAAAAACAATTGACTGCAAAATATTTAAGCCCAGCGTCCAGCCCTCCGTGGTGTGTTAACCTGCCCGCCAGCGCCTGTTCGCGGAGTGGCCAGCAGAGGGCGCCCGGTCCCAGCCCAGCCCCGCCCTCTGGAGCCGCCACCAGGCCGGGCGGAGCGCGCGACACGGAGGGAGTGCCCGCCCCCTCGCCCAGGTGCTTCTCTGCGTGCTTCTGCACCACCCAGTCCTTGGTCCCCGGGCTGCCACCCGAGAAAAGCTTCCTGGTGACAGCACCAGTCCATGATTGGTGATAACTGCGGCAGAAAGTTATCCTGTAAAAATTAATCTTAAGGCTGCCGCTGGCTCAGTCGGGGGGGCATGCTTCATCTCGACCCTTCATCTCCGGGTGAGTTCGAGGCCCACCTTGGGTGTAAAGAGGACTGTAAAAAAATCTTAAAAAAAAAAAAAAATCCTTGGGGCGCCTGGGTGGCGCAGTCGGTTAAGCGTCCGACTTCAGCCAGGTCACGATCTCGCGGTCCGTGAGTTCGAGACCCGCGTCAGGCTCTGGGCTGATGGCTCAGAGCCTGGAGCCTGTTTCCGATTCTGTGTCTCCCTCTCTCTCTGCCCCTCCCCCGTTCATGCTCTGTCTCTCTCTGTCCCAAAAATAAATAAACGTTGAAAAAAAAAAATTAAAAAAAAAAAATCCTAATTTTAATTAGGTCTTTAGGTTTTTAGGCCCTTTGGGCTAACCTAACTTTTTATTACTTGGATTCTTTGGCAACTGCTAGAAGCTTAATAGTGAGAATGTGAAATTGGGATACTTTTTCTGAAAAAGACTTTTTTTTCCAATATGATTTTTACTTGTTTATTTTAGACAGAGCATGCACAGGGGGAGGGGGGGGGCGAGACAGAGAGAGAGAGAGAGAGAGAGAGAGAGAGAGAGAGAGAGAGAGAGAATCTTAAGCAGAATCCACACTCAGTGGGGAGCCCAACCTGGTTCCATCCCATGACCCTGAGATCATAACCTGAGCTGAAATCAAGAGCCAGATGCTCAACCCACTAAGTCACCCAGGTGTCCCTGAAAAAGACTTCTGATTTGATAAATATTTGCATGCAGATAAAAATGTCCATCAAGGTAACTCTACAGTAGTCCCCCTTATCCACAGGGGTACATGTTCCAAGGCCCCCAGTGGATTCCTGAGGCTGCAGAGGGTACTGAACCCTACATACACTATGTTCTCCTCCTATGCATACATACACACCTGTGATAAAGTTGAACTTATAAATTAGGCACCATAAGAGATGAACACCAGCACAAAAATAATTGTTCTATATAACATCCCTATAACCGCATACTGTAATAAAAGTTACATTAATGTAGTCTTTCTCTCTCCCTGAATACATTATTATTATTATTATTATTATTATTATTATTATTATTATCATTATTATTTTGGTGGGGCAGAGAGGGATTTATTGGGGTCTCCTGGATGCAGCTGGGGTGGCTGGGGTCTGGAACTACTCATCGGACGCCACCCAAGGACTGCATGGACCGTGATAAAGCCAGGAGCAGCATCGGGGGCATGGGGGAGGGTGTTCCCATTGGTGAGGGCGACCTGAGCCGTAAGGCGTGGGTGGAGAGATTATGACCTACTGTGGCCAGGACTTTGGTCACCAGATGGAGGTGGGGGGAGTCCTATGACACACCAGGCTCACACATCACTTGTCAAGGACCTCAGCCACCCAGAGCCTCAGGGAGCAGGTGCACGCCTCCCTGAGGAGAGAGGACGCGGTCAATGGCGGTGTCGGGGTCACTAGGAGGTCTCTCTCTCAATATGTGACTGTACTATATTCACTTTCCTCCTGTTGATGAGGTCCAGTGATGAAATGCCCACGTGACAGGTGAAGGAGGTGAAGGATGGAGGCGTGTGACAAGCTGCTCTCTACTCCTGACAGTGAGCAGATGTCAGAGGGAGGAGCTTCGGGACCGTGGCTGACAGTGAGTAACTGACACTGCGGAACGCAACTCTGGATAAGGGGACTACTGTATTCGTTCATTCATTCGACAAACACCAAGCACTGAGCACGTGCCAGGCCCAGCCATGGTACAGACCCAAACGTGCCCCAGCGTGGTCCCCGCCCTCAGAGGGGACACTGTTTAAAAGACAGATCAATCCCAAGAAAATGAGGCTGGGGTAGCCGGCGGGTGGGGGGAAGGGGTGGCTTGCAGGGAGCTCAGGGAAGATTCCCTGGAGGAAGCAGCATTTGAAGCCTAAGAGGGAGGCAGGAGTCGAAGACCCAGGCAGCACAGCTGAAGAGGATGTGCGACAAAGTAGCACCGGGCGACATTTGCTGGGTGTGGGCCGAGCACTCACAGGCAGCCACTCTAACGGCCTCGATAATGCTCTGGGGCAGGTTCTGCTCTCACCATCTCCAGTTTTCAGATGAGGGGGCTGGCCCAAGCTTGCACGGCTGGGACCTGCTGGGGCCACCCGGCTCGGGATCAGGTGCCTCGGGCCCACGGCCGGTGGGGAAGGCTGGGAAGGGCAGACACAGGAGCCAGAAAAGGGTTTAAGCGGGATGCAGTCTGCGCTGTAGGCAGCTCCCGCAGGCTGCTGCGGGGCACGGCGGGGTGATGACAAGACACAGGGGGGACAGAGCGCTGTGGGAAGAGCATGGGCTGAAGCCGCAGTCGGGAGTCACACGTGCTTCAGGGACAAGTCACTGCCAGCAGCACGGCACGTGCACAAAGAGGGGGAGATAGTTGGGAGGCGTTTATTTTGTGGGAACACTTGATCTGTTAAATCACACTCTTTCCCTCCAGGAGCCGGTTCCTAAGAACAACACTGGGGCCGGCTCCCGCCCAGGGGCAGGCGGTCAGCTCTGCAGAAGTCAGGTTCCACAGACCCGACAGGCATAGCACACCACTGGGCCAGCCCGGGGGCAGCCAGCACTCAACCAGTTTGGGCCCCCACTTTGGGCCCCCGCCCGTGGCACGGCACCTGCAGCAGACCCCGCTTTCTGCCAAACGGGGCCAACCGGTCTTTGCCCGGGCCCCCCACTGCCTCTAGCCAGTGCCCCTCTCAGTGCACGGAGGGGGAATGGCCTCATCTGCCTGCTTTAGCTAAACAGGAGAAGGGTGGTTTCTCAGCAGGTCCAGGAACGTGTGAGGACAGAAGAGAACCCTTCCTTTCTGACAGCAAGGCACAGGTCACAAATGGTAAGCTCCAATAGAGCCGTGTTTCTGTGTTCTGATGCCCAAGACAGGACAGGTGGGGTCTTTGCCATGGCCGACCCAAGGAAAGGAAGACAGTGGCGGGGGTCCGTCTGATCCGCTGGCCCAGCGAGGCCCATAACCTTCCAGGCATTCTGGGGTGCATCATGTAACTTGCCTCTTTGTCAAGCTAATACGTACATGAAAAATACGCTGAGTTGTAGGGAAAATCAATCCAGGGTTTAAAATATCCTCTTGGATACCCGACATGTGAATAAACTAGCTTGCACTATGCAGAGACTCCTGTCCCGGGAGAAGCACTTGGTCTTGGAGAACGAGGACTTTTTTTTTTTTTTTTTTTTAATTTTTTTTTTCAACGTTTATTTATTTTTGGGACAGAGAGAGACAGAGCATGAACGGGGGAGGGGCAGAGAGAGAGGGAGACACAGAATCGGAAACAGGCTCCAGGCTCTGAGCCATCAGCCCAGAGCCTGACGCGGGGCTCGAACTCCCGGACCGCGAGATCGTGACCTGGCTGAAGTCGGACGCTTAACCGACTGCGCCACCCAGGCGCCCCGAGAACGAGGACTTTTAACTTAACGGCTTGGGAGAGGGTCAAGTATTTGCATACGTGACCTTTGTCTAGCCCTTTCTGTGTGGAAAGCAGCTGCACACAGAGAGATGGGGGTCCTGGCTAGGAGAAGCGGCGGGGGAGAGCAGGTCGAGGCAGAGGAGCTCCTGTGCACGTGTGCCCGCAAGAGCGTACCTGCTGCCCTGCCTGTGCTGGAGACACAGGGAGGGGCCGAGGGGTGCACGGCCTTGTGTGCTGAGCTAAGGAGCTTATGTTTGATTCTGGAAGCAGCCCTGAGCCAAATAACCTTTTTTTTGGTTTGTTTAATGTTTGTTTATTTTTTTTTGAGAGAGAGTGTGAGCTAGGGAGGGGAGGAAAAAGAGGGAGACACAGAATCCGAAGCAGGCTCCAGGCTCTGAGCTGTCGGCACAGAGCCCGATGCGGGACTTGAACTCACTGACTGCGAGATCATGACCTGAGCTGAAGTCCTACACTTAACTGACTGAGCCACTCAGGCGCCCCACCAATTAACCCTTTGAAGCAGAAGGACCTCCAGTCTGAGCGGTAAGGGAGGGACAGGACTGAGGCTGGAGGGCCAGGGTGGAGGCTGCCACAGCAGTCTAGGCAGGTGGCCCTGAACCTAAGCACTGGTACACAGGTGGAAAGGAGGAGACTGGGGAGAGCAGTGCGAGCCCATGGGGCTGGGGCTGACGGGGACAAGGGACGGGTGAGGACCCTCAAACCTCTGGCCCAGACAATGGGCACACGGTAGTATCTTCAACCCAGTTAGGGAGCAGCCATCCTGTCTCCACCATGCTGAGCTTGATGGCTGTGTGGACACCAAGGGGTCATCTCCAGTGTAGACCGTGGAGACAGAGGTCTGGAGTTTGGCAGAGAGATGCAGCTTGGGAATCCTCATGCATTCCAAAAGCACCTATTGAGCATCTCCTATGGGCCAGGCACCGTGATCAGCAATGAGTGGAGAGTGGCCAGTGGAATAGACCAGAACCTGTGCTCAGGACCTTACATTTAATGTGGGGAAGACAGACCCCGGAGCTGTGTCCTGGGGTAAGTGCTGCGAAGGAATAACATCAGGTGTTGTGACCAAGAATAACCGGGGAGAAAGAAGGCTTTAGAGAAGGTCTGGGAAGAAATGGAGGAAACCATCCCCGGGGAGGCTACGTCAAATGCAAATGCCCTGACCTCACAGGAAAGGAGGAGGAGGTCTGATTATGGGTGAGGGGGTGACAAGAGGCAGGCAAGGACCAGAGCGTGCGGGGTCTTGGGAGCGAACGTAAGGAGCAGTGGACACTGAAGCATCTGGACATCAGACGGGACGCAGAGGTGACGGGAGGAAAGTCCAATGCTCACATCTAAGGTCAAGGAGAGGAAGAGGAGCCCAGGAAGGCAGAGGGGCAGAGCCTGGTGTGGAAACCAAGGGACAAATGTCAAGGACAGGGAAGTGGTTAACGGGGTCAACTACTACAAGGAGAGCAAGGAGGATCAGGATGAGAAAATATCCACAGGACTTATCGACAAAGAATTACACATGACCTTGAAAGGAACAGTTTCCAGGGAGTGGCGGCAAACTGCTTCCGAGGGAGACCAACCTGGAGGTGGGACTAGAGCCTGAAGGTGGATCTGCAGCTGCAGCCTTGGGGGTAAAGGGAGGGACGCTGCTGGTGGGGGGCGGGGGGACGCGCGACCAGGTCTCTCTCAGCCAGATCCACAGTCAGAGCAACTCCTTCTGCCGACCTCAACTGTCTCTACAAACCAGGCGCCAGGGGTCATTCTCACTGCGAGGGGCTGGGGCGGGGGGGGGGGGGCGGCGGGGGTGCGCAGGGGAAGGGCCTGAGGGACGTCATGGAGATTTACAACAGCTGTCCTGAGAAGGCACGAGAACTGGCCGGGGCCCAGCCTGGGCTCCTCGGAGGCTGGCAGTGAGGAGCTTGTTTGGGATTTTCTCTCTCTCTCTGTCTGCCCCTCCCCAACCTCTCACACTCTCTCGATCAAAATAAAGAAAAACTTAAGAAAAAATTTTTTAATTAAAAAAAACGGAGTGGGTTCAAAACAAAACGTTCAGGTTAGCTAATATTGTAATTGTTATTTTTTTTTTTTTTAATTTTTTTTTTTTCAACGTTTATTTATTTTTGGGACAGAGAGAGACAGAGCATGAACGGGGGAGGGGCAGAGAGAGAGGGAGACACAGAATCGGAAGCAGGCTCCAGGCTCTGAGCCATCAGCCCAGAGCCCGACGCGGGGCTCGAACTCACGGACCGCGAGATCGTGACCTGGCTGAAGTCGGACGCTTAACCGACTGCGCCACCCAGGCGCCCCTGTAATTGTTATTTTTAAACGACTATAAAATGTAACATGTCAACTACTCAACTGCAATTTTTTTAATGCTTATTTTAAAAAAAAATTTTTAATGTTTATTTTTATTTTTGAGAAAGAGAGACAGAAAGAGAGACAGAGCGTGAGTGGGGCAGGGGCAGAGAGAGAGGGAGACACAGAATCCCAAGCAGGCTCCAGGCTCTGAGCGCCTCACCTCCTGAACCGCCAGATCATGACCTGAGCCAAAGTTGGCCTCTTAACCAACTCAACCACCCAGGTGCCCCTAAATGTTTACTTATTTATTTTGAGAGAGAGTGGGGAAGGGGTAGAGAGAGAGGAGAGAGAATCCCAAGCAGGCTCCACACTGTCAGTGCAGAGCCTGACGCGGGGCTCGCTCCCAAAAACCAGGAGATCATGACCTGATGAGATCAAGAGTTGAACACTCAGCCGACTGAGCCACCCAGGTGCCCCTATTTATTTGTTTTAAGATCTTATTCTTTTAAGCAAGTTCTAAACCTAACATTGGGCTTGAACCTACAACCCCGAGATCAAGAGTCACACACTCTACTGACTGAGCCAGCCAGGCGCCCCTAGTCAACTGCAATTTTAATACAATTAGATAAAAAGTATATTCAATGTGGGATATGGATGCTTCCTCCCATAACCTGATTTTATTTATTTATTTATTTATTTATTTATTTTAATTTTCTTTTTTCTTTTTTTAATGTTTATTTTTATTTTTGGGACAGAGAGAGACAGAGCATGAACGGGGGAGGGTCAGAGAGAGGGAGACACAGAATCTGAAACAGGCTCCAGGCTCTGAGCTGTCAGCACAGAGCCTGACGCAGGGCTCGAACTCACAGACCGCGAGATCGTGACCTGGCTGAAGTCGGACGCTTAACCGACTGCGCCACCCAGGCGCCCCAATTTATTTATTTATTTATTTTAATTTTCTTTTTTCTTTTTTTAATGTTTATTTTTATTTTTGGGACAGAGAGAGACAGAGCATGAACGGGGGAGGGTCAGAGAGAGGGAGACACAGAATCTGAAACAGGCTCCAGGCTCTGAGCTGTCAGCACAGAGCCTGACGCGGGGCTCGAACTCACAGACTGCGAGATCATGACCTGAGCCGAAGTCGGACGCTCAACCCACTGAGCCACCCAGGCGCCCCCTATAACCTGATTTTAAAATTTACCATTATAATGTGATAATTTTCCCATGATTCAATATTATTCAAAATGGAATTTTTTTTTTTAAATTTTTTTTTTTTTCAACGTTTATTTATTTTTGGGACAGAGAGAGACAGAGCATGAACGGGGGAGGGGCAGAGAGAGAGGGAGACACAGAATCGGAAACAGGCTCCAGGCTCTGAGCCATCAGCCCAGAGCCTGACGCGGGGCTCGAACTCACGGACCGCGAGATCGTGACCTGGCTGAAGTCGGACGCTTAACCGACTGCGCCACCCAGGCGCCCCTCAAAATGGAATTTTAAAGCAGCAGAGTACTTTATTAGTTATTATACTTGAGCGACCACCATTCTTCAAATGTTGGATGTTTTAGGTGGTTTTCAATTATTTTCCACTGAACACTGTCCTATCCTTTGCAGATAAGCTTTTTTTGAACTCATTATTTTGAAATAGTTAGAGATTTGTAAGAAGTTGCAAAGAAATGGGCCTTCCACGATGTGACATCTTGCACAACTATAGCACAATATCAAACCACAACCCCACACTGGCTCATTCAGACCTCAACAGTTAGGGTACCTTTGTTTGTGTGGACATCTTTGTAACTTTATCACACGTGTAACCGTGTAGACCTACTTACTACCTCAGTCAAGATACTGGACGCTTCTTAAAGACTTGACGTGAGTTGGAGTCTCAAAAAAATCACCCTCGAGGGGCGCCTGGGTGTCACTTAAGCGTCCGGCTCTTGATTCTGGCTCGGGTCGGGATCTCATGGTTTGTGAGTTTGAGCCCCGCGTCAGGCTCCGCTGGTGTGTGGAGCCTGCTTGAGATTCTCTGTCCCTCTCTCTCTCCGCCCTTCCTGTGACCTCTCTCTCAAAATAAATTAACTTAAAAAAAGTAAACAAATGCATAAATAAGGAAAACGAGTCTGAGAAAAAAAAAAAAAAAAAAGCTGGAGGAAGTGAGCAGACTGTTCACAAGAGAAGCCAAAGGCCTCACGAGGGTGCAAGGAGACGTCCGCAGCTGTGAGGGAGCAGGGGTGTGCAAGCCACGATAGCGAGATGCCCCTTTGACACCTTCAGAATGGCGGGTATTAGATCGGCGGACGCTCGGTGCCGGCGAGGATGTAGGCAGCGGGACAGCTTTTCTGGAAGGCAGCCTGACAGAACACGGGCAGGTGTGAAGCTCGGAATCCAGGGACCCCTCTCCATTACCTGCCCGCCGGAGCTGCTAGCTAGCGCTAGCACAAGGGCATTGGCCGTGGCACGACCCGTGGAGGAGGGACCTGGAGGCAAGCAGGTGTCTGCGACGGGCCTGGGTAAGTGCATGATGCACATCGCGGAACGAAAGGCGGCAAGAGAAGCCCCGAACCATACGCCCTCCCAGAACAGGGCTAGGAGAAAAAAAAGGAAAAGGAAAAGGAAAAGGAAAAGGAAAAGGAAAAGGGAAGAAAAAAGGAAGAAAAGAAAGGAAGAAAAGGAAGAAAAGGAAGGAAGGAAGGAAGGAAGGAAGGAAGGAAGGAAGGAAGAAGAAAGGAAGGAAGGAAGGAAGGAAGATAGATAGATAGATAGATAGATAGATGGATGTTGGGTGAAAAAAGACAGATGTAGCTCAACACCACGCACAACGTGCACGGACAAAACAACGTACTTTACAAGGATACAAACAGACTCAAAAGTCGCTTCCGTGCACTCACGCGAACCCAGGCCCCCCACCCCCATCCCACTGCTCTCTTCCTTTAGCCTGATTTATTTTTCTTTCAGGCACCAGAGTGCCTGCCTACTCCATGAGAGCAGGGACCTTTCTGTCTCGATCGCCTATCTCCAGCTCCTAGAACAGAGCCTGGGACACTGTCGATGGTCAGTATGCATTTGTACACGAATAAATGGAGGAAGCCGGGCCTATGGAGAGGGGAGGGGAAGACAAGAATGAGCTGGGGGGTTAGGGGGTATCCCTGCCTGGACATTTCGTGGTGGCGTGTCATGACGGGCCCCTAAAAATAATTACAAATTAGGGGCGCCTGGGTGGCTCAGTCGGTTAAAACATCTGACTTTGACTCAGGTCATGATCTTGCTGCTGGTGGCTTCAAGCCCCGTGACCGGCTCTGTGCTGACAGCGCAGAGCCTGGAGCCTCTGCCTCGGATTGTGTCTCCCTCTCTCTCTGCCCCTCCCCCACTCATGCTCTCTCTCAAAAATAAACATTAAATTTTTTTTTAATGACAGATCACTTTATCAAATTCATTACTCCATAAACTACATCTGGCATGAACAGGCCCTCATTTGCCCTCCTAGAAGCCCTCTGCCAACTCCTAGAAGGCCCCGGCCACCTCAGGGCCTTTGCACAAGCTGTCTCCTTTGCCAAGGAGCTTTCCCCCTAGCTCTTCAAGAGCTGGTTCCTTCTCATTCTTCCAGTTTCTGCTCAGCGTCACCTGGTCAGAGCGGGCTCCCTTTCCCCACGCCGCCCTCTGTCACATCACCTGTTCAGCACCTCCTCAAGCCCAGTGATTATTTTGTTTCCCGCCAGGGGTGCAGGCCCCGAGCCAGGCCCTCGTCTGCTCTGCCGCCTCCCCAGCTCCTGCCACCGTGCCCGGCACACGGCGGGCACCCGAGCGTTCGCTGAGCGAACCGGTGAACTGAGGGGCGATCTCAAGGGCAGGGCCAAGGCGCGGCGCCAGGGGACGAGGCGAGGACGGGGGTCTTGCAGGGATCCGAGCGCGGGCAACCCCCCCGAACACCCGCCAGCCTCAGCCCTGTCCGCCCAGGACACCGAGCGAGGTGGGCGGGGGGGCACCACCCGGGGAGGAAGGCAGCGCCCCTCCCGCAGCGACAGCTCCGCACTCCCGCGCCCCCCTTATTTCCGCATCCGGCCGCCCACAGGACCGCGCGAGAAGGGCGCCCCCACCGGGCCGGTTTGAGCGCGCCCGGGACGCCCCCCGCCACCGGCACCTCCGGCCCGGACCACCGCGCGGTCCCGCCCCAAGGCGGCTGCGCGACCACGCGACTGCCAACGGGGGACGCCAGGCCACGTGAACAGGCCGCCGCCGCCGCGCCCTCGGGGTCTCGCGGGGTCGAGACGCCGCCGGCCCGCACGAGCCCTCCCCGGTCGGCCTGTCGCCCGTCTGGCTCCCTCCGCCTTACCTCCCGGCGGCGACCAGCTTCTGGAGGAACGTATCCACCAGAGTGTCGAGGAGCTTCACCCTGGGCACGGTGGTGCCGGGGGGCACGGATTCCCGGGACGGCCCCTCAGGCCCCTTTCCCTCACAGCCGCCGCCTGCGTAGCCGCTGCGCGCTTCGGCCATGTTGAAGTCGCCGCGCGAAACCAAACTGGCTCGGCCGGCCCGCCCCCCGGGGCCGGCTATTGGTCGGCCGCGGCCCCGGGCGCTCCCGATTGGAAGCGGCGGGCGTCCGTCACCGAGCCGCGCTGGGGCGCGCACACGCGGGAGCCCGAGGGCGGTGCGGAGCTGGGAAGGGGCGCGCCTCGCACCCGGATCCTGGCTGGGCGGGCGGGCCGCAGAGTCGCAAGGCGAGGCTGAGGGGCTCGACAAAAACTTTTAATTACAGTTCAGAGACCTTGTACAGTGCAACAGGGAGTGTCCGATCTTAATGCCCGTATCTTGGGCCCACTGCGCGCGCGTTCCCGCCCCTTCCACTTCGGGCTGCCGACCAGCCCGCCGGGGACCAGCGGGTGCGGCCGGCCGGCCACGGCCCCTGGGCTCTTCGATGGGAAGGTCACGGCCGAGGTCCCTTCCACCAGATGCGCGTCCTTTCACAACGCGCGCGCGCGCATATGTCGGTGTGTACGAGACCGTGCGTGTGAATGTCAGTGTGTGTGTGTGTTGTGTGTGTGCGTGAGTGAAGGTCAGTTGTGCGTGTGTGTACATGTCCGTGTGAGGGAGCGGGCGGGAGACCGGCGGGCAGATCCGAGGGCGGGAAGGGGGCAGGGGGGCAGGGCCGCCCGCAGACGGGCCACTGGGGAGAAGGTGGGGCGCTGAGCGGAGCCACAAGGGCCTCACTAGGATGGGCTCAAAGAGACGAGGGGTCCCCGGCCTCCATTGCGTTGGTGGTTCTTGGGGATAAATGGGTGACTGCGGGGCAGGGCGGTTGAGGGTCATCTGAGGACCCTTGGGGTGACCGTCTGTGGATAGAAACTGGGAGACTCCCGACAAAGGGAAAGAAGGACAAACAAAAGTGGAGAGAGGTGAAAGGGGAAATAACCCTGGGGGGTAAGAGACGGATGGGCGCTGGTGGCGGTGCACGTAGGAAGGGGGCCTCCGGGCTCTGACCTGGGCGACAATGTAGGGCAGCCGTGAGAAGCAGCGAGGCTTCAGGGAGCTAGCACCTTTCAGAAGGGCACCAGGGCCTTTCCCAGGGGCGGGACCCAAAAGAGGTGTGCAGGGTCATCCCTCCAGCCGTCTCAAGTACAAGGGCAGGGTCTCCCCTGCCTTCTCCTCGCTTGGGGGCTGCACCTGTCTGCCCACGACACGCTGTCCGCCCCTGAAGAGCCTCAACAGAGTCTCGGCAGTATCGGGCTGGTGGACGCAGTGGTCCTGGTATCGGGGGACTTCCTGACCTGCTCCTTACTCTCCCCCAGGCACCCCTCGGGAGAGCCACGACTGGGATGACTCTTCACGTGGAGGAGGAGAAAACCACAACCAGTCCCACGTCTCAGAGATTCCCGTTGGGACACCTCTGTTTCTGTGAGTTCCGGTGACGGGTACGGACACGCAAGTCATGACCGCCCTCTCCTAGGCCTCACCCGGTCGGCCTGGGGACATGCGCCGGGGCACAGGCACACGCGCCCTGTCCTCACTTGCCAACCTGTTCTCTCCACCTCGCTTTGCAGGGTAGTTCTCCCAGTCCAGCCCGGACGGCCTGATCTACTCAGGACTGGGCCCGCCCCTGCAGTCACCTGGCCGAGGGAGCCCACAGGTCGCATGTCCTGGGGCTGCTGGTTCTGAAGGAACGTGGGGTGGGTAACTGGGACTGAGGGAAAGCTACGTTTTCCACCTGAGGAAGGGGTGGGCTCTGACTGCAGGATTGGCGCTTCAGCAGGACTGACAGTACCTAGTTCACAGATGTTAAAAAAAAAATACACACACAAAATAAAGTATCGACATTTGTCCCCAACCTAATAACTCTCCGAAGAGAGGACACGTGCTCTGGAGAACCAGAGGTTTTCGCTGCTCCTGCTCCCTGTGCAGAAGTACCTGGCACCTGGCCCCCAGTGGCAGGGAAAACGGAACAGTCGGGTGGCGGCTCAGTCCCAAAGCAAAAAGAAGCAAGCCTACGAGACGAAGCAGGAGAGGGCTGACGACAGCTGCTGGGAATCAGGGCTGAGAGGCCGGGGGGAGGGTCGGCAGTAGGAAACCAGCGCCCTGTACAGCTCTCGTCAGGGCCTCAGGGGCACAGATGGCGGGGGAGGCCAGGAGAAGGTTCCGCGGGGGACGGGGGAGTGGGATCGCTGGGGATGGGGGTTCCTTGGATCAGGACGGAGTACCGGGACTGAGCAGAGAGCCCAGTTTGGCAAGAAAATAAAAAATACCAGGGGCAGGGGGTCCAGGTGTGGAGCCTCTTCAGCAAGAGCAGTTCGGAGTCTCTGCCCTGTCCCAGACAGGCCCCCTGGCCCCGGGCAGGGCTGTGAGTGTGGCGGGGGCACCTGGAGAGGGTGCTATCCTCCCCACGCCACCCCCGCCCCGAAGTAGTGTGGGAAACAGCAGGGTTCTCGCCCTGCCACCGGTTACCAGTGTCTTGAGTCCACCAGCTCAGGCCGGAGGCTGAGTTTCTTGAGGCTCTCATAGCCCACCACGATGACAATGCTGGAGGGCGTGGCTGAGATGATTCTGGCAGAGAGGCCCTTCATGAGGCCCCAAGGCCCCTCTTCTGCCATCAGCTGTCTGAAGGTCAGGATGATGGAGCTCTTGCCTTCAACCTGGAAATGCAACATGGCGGAAGGCCACGGGCCACAGTCAGGGCCACTCAGCGCAGCCTCGGGCTACGGTGGAAAGAACTGGACTTGGGGCCCGGGGGCCGGACGGGGCGGCACAGTGGTTTATATGGGCTCTGGTATCGGCCTGCCTGGGTTGAACTCTGCTCCCCAACTTGCTAACAGTGTAGCCTCAGGTAACGTACCTCAGTTTTCTCAGATGTAAAACAGTAACGAAGCAGACCTAACCCATGTGGTTGTTCTGGACACCAGAACCATAACTGTGAGCTGCTGTTCCTGTCATCAGGTAAGCTACTGAGCTAGGGCTCCTTGCCGTGGGGGCTCCTCTCTGGCCTCAGGGAGCCCAGGTCTGTCATTTCCATTCCCGTGTGTCAGTCCCTCTGAGTCCCCGAGGCTGGGCCCACCCCCGGCCCTGTCGCCCCCACACACCCTGGGACCCATCTTCCCTACTACACTGGAAATTGGGCTGAGGCAGAAATCTCTCTTCCCTCTCAACAGTCCTGCCCCCTGCCCTGGCCCCCCTCACTCTGCCACCCAGGTACACGTTTAGACACCACCCCCTCGGACGCTCAGCCAGCGGACAGATGCACTGCGTGTTGCACACCCCCGTACCGTGCGACATTCACAGGGCGACCCTCTGGCTGAGCATGTTGCCCACTCATCCCCACCCCGACCCTCCTCCACGCTCCCCTCTTCCTCTCCGGCACTCTCCTCTGACCACCTCTGCTCCCCTGCCCTCCCCTATCCACAGCCGCGTCAAGGGCTGCTCCAGCTCTGCTCTGGTCCTCACACGCGCTTGGTCTCCTCCAGCCTGGGAGCACTCGGAACAAGGCTCGGGAGAGAATGAGAAGGGAACCTGTGCGCTTTGGGGTCTGCAAACCAATCAGATGTCAATTGATTCATCTTCAAAAGTGGGGGTGGAAAGGGCATTCTTTCCTACAGACAAATACACCTAGATTTGCCAGCCATCTCCATCCCAACATCCTCGTATCAGGGAAGCCGACTTCACCCCCAACCTGTCGAGGTTATTTTCTTTCCCTCTCCTCCTCACCACAGCCGTGACCCCACTCTCCTGCACAGCTGTCCTCTTCAGCTACCCACATCAGATGTTCAAACCCCCGTTCTCATACAGCAGAACCTGCCATTTGTATGTTACACATGCATTCAGATTCCATTTCCTTGGATTAGGTGCTGGGGAAGCATCTTTGAGCTGAGTGCAGACAGGGACTATGATCTCTGGACAGCACCACCAAGGGCTCCGTCTCGGTAAAGAAAAGCATCGGCCGTGCTAACGGGATGAGAGGCAGGGAGGAGCCAGTGAGGCATGGCGGGGACAGGCGCGGGGGCGTGCAAGGGGGCACACATGGTGAGGGGAACGCTCTAGGCGTTTCAGAGTGCTCCGCTGCCTGCTGCACATGGTAAGTCGTAAGCACAAGGGAGGGGCCTGGCTGACCGGGACGAGGCTGGCTGGACTAGAAGGCCGTGACACAGAGAGGTCGGGGGAGCACTGGGGAGCACAGGTGACCCTTCTTACCGGGGGCAGGGAGGCCGGTCTTACCTGCACGCGGGTTCGGATGACGTCCATGGGATTGGTCAGGACGGAAGCGGTGGCCGCGGCCAGGGGCCCCGAGACGGCTTGAAAGACAATGTGCGGGCACTCCTTAGGACAGAGGTACGAGATCTGCTCTGGAAGCGAGGGAGAGACCACGGGAGAGACGTGAGGCGCCGTCCTGTCTGCCCTCACACTGCTTCTGCTCATTGGCCCAACGCGGACGGACCCTCTCCATCATCAGCCACCTTAGGTCCTGTCACTCCCATCCTCTTTTCTTTGCTTCCTTCTGAACCAAGAAAAAATGAGGACCCTCAGGCCCCTTCCGGAAGCCATGTTGGGTACATTACCCGCTGTGAACAGAGGATTCCTCTGGAGAAGGGGTTTCAGAACCTCTCTGCCTGCCAACTCCCCTCCTCTGATGAACAGAAATCCTTCCTGACGTAACAACCTTACGCGTGTGCTCTACTCCTCCCGACTCCCAGGCCAGGCAAGCACACGCCACGGGTTTTCTCACACGGGGACCCCATCGCTGGTAGGAAACATTAAAGCTGGTCTCGCCCACTGTCTCTAAGGAAGGGAGCAGGGTGACCGTGGTGGGTGAGGAGTCTTTTCACCGCGTCCCTGTCTTTCTTTTCGAATTTTAAGCCGTGAGAAGATTTTTTTAAATTGTAGTTCGTTAGCGTCCGGTATCGTGTTAGTTTCAGATGTACAGTACAGTGATCCGACACGTCTATACGGCACTCCGTGCTCTCACAGGAAGTGGACTCCTCATCCCCTTCACCTGTTTCCCCCGCCCACCTCCCCTCTGGTGGCCAGCAGTGTGTTCTCTGTAGTCAAGAGTCTGTTTTTCAGTTTTCTCTTCTTTTCTTTGTGTGTCCTGTTTCTTAAATTCCACTTATGAGTGAGATCAGATGCTATTTGTCTTTCTGTGACTGACCTATTTCACTTGGCATAATACAGTCTAGATCCAACCATGTTGTTGCAAGTCGCAAGTTTTTTTTTTTAATGGCCGAGTCACCTTCCACCGTATGTATACGCCCGTGTGAATGTTTTTAAAAATAAAAACAATCACAGCCTAAAGAGAAGGTCGTACCCTGCAGTGAGATGTTTTCTGCAGGCTCTATTAACAAAGAAGAACTCAGTTTCCAAAATGCTAATGAAGACAAGGGCATAGTGCCCAGATTCGCCCACTCCCAGCATCACTGGGAAGCTGACTGCAGTTGAATTTTTTGCTTTAGCCTCCCTAGAAGCGAGAATCAGGAGTTCACTCATTGGTTCGACCAGAGTTGACTCAGTGACTGCCGTGCACCAGCCACCCTGGCTCTTGAGGATGGAATGGTGAATAAAAGAGTCTCAAATCCCTGCCCTTAGGAAATGGGAACACAGGCAATACACAAATAAAAGGCAAAATCGATAGCTATATCAGAAGGTGATGTGTGCTACCTAGAGATAAAAATGAAGCAGGGAAGGGAGACAGGGAATGCCAGGTGTTGGGAGTGAAGGGGTTGCCTTTTAAACAAGGTGGTCATGGAAGCTCTCTCCCAGGAGGTGAAGTCTGAGCAAAGGCCTGAGGAAGAGTGCACGGATCTGTGGAAAGAACTTTCCAAGCAGAGGCAACATCCAACGCAAAGGATAGGGGCAGCAAGGCCCGTATGAATGAGCGAGGGAAAGAACACTACGCAAGGCCTGAGAGGTAAGTCATTAGGGCCTTGAAGCCACTGTGAGGCTCTGGCTTTCATTCTGAGGGAGGCTGGGTCTAGCGTGGGTCATCTCGAAGACTCCCTCTCCGTCCGCTCTCTACAGTCCAGTTCCCATAGCACCTTCGAGAGTTTTTCCCTCATGCCCCTAGTTTTCGTAATCTGTGGCCACCTAAATAAAGATGAGGGGCAGTGGGACGGTGGGAGCTGGCACTGAGCATCTCTTGACGCATCGGCCTGGCGGGACTCCTGAAGCCACAACCCCCGGCCCCCTCCCTCCCCGGGGTCACATGACCCGAGACAGAGCGGCCTGCCGGCACCTCCTCAGACGTGTCCCGGCTCTCCTGAGAAGGTGGCATCTGGACGGGCACTGCCAGCCTCCGTGGGCCTGTCGGCACTGGCCCCTAGGTCTGCCGGCCACAGCAGGATTCGGATTCCAATTGCAATCACACACACGTGCCCTTTTCCTGTGACTTAGGGACAGGATGAAAAGCCAAAGCCAGGCAGTGGGGGAGGAAGCCCCATGTTTTTGCTCTGTTATTCACTCAGCAAGTGCTTACTGGGCACCTGTTATCTGCAAAGCAGAAGATAAACCCAGGCTGACCTGGGTTAAGTCCCTCCTGGCTAAATGTCTGTGGACAGTAATATAAATGCATATTTATTTAATGCTACTGGATGCCACGCACTGTGGTGAGCACAGGACATACAACAGGGGAATGAACGGTGTCTTCATGGGACTCACAGCCTAATTAAGGAGCTGTGAGTGAGGGATAAAATGATCGCAAATGGTGACAAGTGCTATGAAGGAAACAAGCTGAAAAGAACAGAAAGAGCCCTCTTTCCAACTGGGTGAAGAGGTCTGTGCAAAGGTGGCGATGTCAGCCGAGGCTTGAAGCACGAGAAGGGCAGGGGGTGGGGCGTTTCCAGGCTGAAAGAACATCATCTGCAAAAGCGGAGAGGTGAGGACAGAGCGTGGTGTATTTCAGGAACCGAGAGAAAGACAGGACGGAGCTGAGGGAGGCAAGCGAGGCCGGCAGTGAGGCTGGCCCAGCAGACGGGCCGGATCACGTGGACTTGCACGGACCAGGAGCACGTTCGGTTTTATTCTAAGGGCCCAGAAGGCAGCGTGGGTAGATTTTAAGCAAAAGGGAATGACAAGAACCAATCTCCTCATTCAACAAATATTTACTAAGCACACGTGTCACAGAGCCTGGCACATAGTGCATATTCATAAATGGTAGTTTCCTCCCACTTCCAAGAAACTTCCCAATTTTATCTCAATAAAACTAGGAAGAAATGCATTTTAAAAAAAGGAACCTTGGGGCACTTGAGTGGCTCCATCAATTAAGTGTTTGACTCTTGCCTCGCGTCATGATCTCATGGTTTGTGAGATCGAGCCCTGTGTCGGGCTCTGTGCTAACAAGCGCAGAGCCTGCTTGGGATTCTCTCTCTTCCCCTCGCTCTCTCTCTACTCCTCTCCTGCTAGCTCATGCGCTCTCTCATGTGCACTCTCTCTCTCTCTCTCTCTCTTAAATAAACTTAAAAAAAAAAAAAAAGGAACCTTTCCACCTAGTCGAAAAAATAATAACATCAGGCAAGCAATAAGGTGCCCCCCAAAAGATTCAAGCACTGCCCCAGGGGCTGTAAGGAGGGAAAGATCACCTGTTGAAGGTTAAGGGCTATGTAGGGAGATGCGACAGGGGCAGCAAGGAGCACTTCAGGAAAGTCATGATTTCACCAGGGTAAGTGGGCCTGGAGGGCACCCAGGCAGAGGGGTGAGAAGAACAAAGCAGGGGTGAGGGAGACGGTGCACAGTGGAGGCAGTGTGGGTTATCTGGCTGCAGCAGACTGCACGAGGGGAGGCTTCACTGTGAAGGGAGGCTGAAGAGACAGGGTTGCACTCAGTGAGCAGTGGAGCCCCAGAGCATCACAACCAGGGATTAAATCGTGAATGTTAGGAGCATGTGATAGGTGGGAAGGGAGAGCAGCTAGAGGGCTGGTGCGGCACCCAGCAGAGTGAAAACTGAGGCACGGTTTCCAGGAAAGGCAGGAGGAATGGAGAGCGAGTAGGAAAGGCATTCTGGGGTCACCAGGACGAGATGTGGGGACAAGGAAGAGGGGATGGCAAGCACAGTCCCTAGGGCTTTGGTCTCAGTGCTGTGGAGAATGATGAGGCCACTAAGGGAAGGAAGAGGGTCAGAAGGGAAAGCCGGCTTGGGATGAAAAACAGTTAAGTATGTAACATTTCAGACGGAAATGCACGCATCCAAGTCAAGAGGGTCCGACAGTCAGAGTGTCTGTCCAGAACTCTGAAAGTTAGTCTGGGGACGGAAAGAGGTTTTCTGACATGTTAGAAAAGTACAACTCAACTATAAATAAAATCAAGTGAGGAGAGAAGGGTGAAGACAGATGCTAGAGAAAATGCTCCCGTTTCCTAGAGGTTTGTGGGGGTTTTTTGTTGTTGTTTTTAAGTATTGATTTATTTTGCGAGAGACAGGGAGAGAGAGGGAGAGAGAAAGAGAGACAGACAATCCCAAGCAGGCTCCATGTTCAGCATAGAGTCCAGTGCTAGGGCTCAGTCTCACAACCATGAGATCATGACCTGAGCCAAAATCAAGAGTCAGACACTTAACTGACTGAGCCACCTAGGTACCCAGAGTTGTTGTTTTTTCTTTTCTTTTTTTTAACATTAAGATGACCAGGATCCACTCCCAAAGAATCTGATGCAGAATCAGGGGTGAAATCCAGGTATGTGAACTTTACCAAATACTCTAGAAAGACTGTGTTAAACAGAAGAGAGAAACAGAACTAGCAATAAAGAAGAAGGTGCGATCAGGAAAGTAGTGGCATAGGGACAGAATGATTTTTTTTTAATGTTGTTTTTTTTTTTTTTAATTTTTTTAATGCTTATTTATTTTTGAGAGAGGTAGGGAGAGACAGAACGTGAGCAGGGGAAGGGCAGACACAGAATCCGAAGCATGCTCCAGGCTCTGAGCTGTTGGTACAGAGCCTGACATAGGGCTCGAACCCACGAACCGTGACATCATGACCTGAGCCGAAGTCGGACACCCAACCGACTGAGCCACCCAGGCGCCCCAGGACAGAATGATTATAGGTGAGGAAGTCATTATGAAATCTGGTTAGAAAGGTCCCAAATGGGTTGGATAGAATGTCCATTGCCAGCAGCAGGGATCAGGGAGGTTACAAGCACAGACGGTCCTCATGGGAGTTTGGTGGCCACCTAAAGCTGTGGATGTCGAGGGTGGCAGGCACACTCAGGTCCTGCTCTGGGCAGTGTGGTCTGACCTTTCAGAAGGAAATCTGGTATTATGTTTATTGAGGGCCTCAAAAATGTCATCTTTGGGCCCAGTAATCCGTTCGGGGAAATACTCAAAAAGAAGTAAAATGTCTTATGAACCAAAATACATCACAGGAGTGGAGAGGTTCAAGGTCCTACACCATCTTGAACTTAACAATGCTGAGGAAAGGCATGCAAGTCAAATGCTCATCTGAAACCTGAAATTTCACGTTCAGATCCCAAGTATCCCATGAGTTTTGTGCTTCCTCGTCTTCCACTTCTCTGCCAATATTCCACTAACCCTTGTTGACTCTGATGCGCCCAGAATGTACTTTATGTCCTACAGTCATCGACTTTACTTGTGTGATTCCCCCACGATGATGTGAGCTCCCGGAAGGAAGAACCAGGTATTATGATCCGTGAACCCTCCTGGAGTCAAATGTTTGCTGGATGAACAGCCCACTCTCCCATTAAATCCTCCACCATAGCAAGCGCAAAACCACAGCAGCTCAGCCCCGTCAGCAGGCCCACCCTCTGCGCCGACTCTCCTGGGCCCCACTTACCTGCATAGAAGTGATAGAAGGGCCACCAGACGGCGCTATTTGGGATGTAGGTAAGCAGTGAAGCCACGTAGCCTCGGTAGAAGCCTCGAAGCCCATCAGCCCGCAAGATCTGTCTGATGATGTCCTTGGTCTGGCCGAAGGCAACCACCCCTCGTCCCTCCAGGCTCCCTTGCACTTGGAAGCGGCCCATTCTCTCGCCCTTGCGCTGCATCATCAGGTGCTGGGACACCACGTCAATGGGCACCGTGATGCTCTGGGCCACCAGGGAGGCCGAGCCCCCGGCCACCAGCGATTTGACCGTGTTGCTCTGGCTGTAGTCGGCGACAAACTTCCGGGTGAGCTCGTACGTGGTGACATAGCACTGGCCAGAGATGAGGGTGAAGGTGTTGACCAGGAACCCCCGGTAGAGGCCAGTCACGCCATCTGCTCGCAGGATCTTGATGAAGGCGTCAAAAGTCCCGTGGTAGAGGCTCTTGCCTTTCTGAACCTGCAGCCGGGTGCGGATGAGGGTAAAGGGGTAGACGCTGACACGGATCATCATCGTCATCGCCACACCAAACACGTAGAACTTCTTCTTGTCCAGGTGTTCCCACTCGATGATCTGGATGTTGCGTTTGTCCTCCATGGTGCCTGAAGACCTGGAGATGTGAGCGGGCGGGTAGATGCGGAAAAGGAGGCCAGAACCTCGCACTCGGCCCTCCTGGCCGGGCTCTGACCACCCTCCCCCCCAGTTTCATCTCCTGGGGTACTCACGGCCCCAAAGCTTAGATTCCACCCAGTCTAGCTTGGCCAACTCTCGCCTGAGCCTTCCTTCACGGATCAGGGTGCTGCCCCTTCTCTCTCCTTTATCAGCCCTGTCCTCACGTCAGTGACTCCCTAGGCTCCATGCCCGCCTAGGCTCCCTGCCCTGGGCTCATCAAACGGCCCATTCCGGTCTCTGCCTCTGCCTGGGCCCCGGTGTCATGGTCCGTTCTCCTCCTTCTCTGCGCACCCAGGCAGAGCTCAGGATGCTGAGGACAAACCACCTGGCCAGATGCAAGGCCTTCAAGTGGGCTAAAGGGACGTCACTAAGTGACACAGCAGGTTCCCAGCAATGAAGGGAAGTGCTCCATTTCAGATGAGGAGGCAAGGCCTTGACCTTTCACCCTCAGCAGGGTGCCTCTTTTGTCACCATTACTAGCTGCCTCGCCTTAATCTCTGGTCCCCAACACCCCCCCCCCCATCCTGACCCCACACGCACCACCCTTACATGGCTTCCAGTCCACATTAGAAGAAAGTGTGGCACCCCCCCCACCTCTCCCCTCCCTCCGATGAAAGGAGTTAGAAAGTTAGGAACAAGCCAAAGGTCGGAGTCCTCTTTGGTTATTAGATAACTCACTCTAGAGAAAGAAAAAAACCAGCAGAGAGCTAAGTAGTTTCCCCGAAGAGCCTTGAGAACGACACAGTAGAGAACGTGTCTGCCCCTTTCACCCCCAAGCATATAAATCATAACCTCCGTCCTGTATAATGAGGGGACATTTCAAAGTGACAAGGAAGATACAGATTCTGCCTTCGAGAAACTCACAGTCTATTCGAGATGACACGGTATCCCTCCGGGAATGAATGTAAGATACAGAAAGAAACCAGGGCAAATCACTGCACATGTGGCTCTCATGTCAAGTGTATCCTTCGCCTGAGTTTCCAAATAAAAGTAATACTAATAATTGTATAAAATTAGGAGCCTCCAACTCAAGAACTGTCAAATAAGAGGTCATGATATATTGGACATATTCTTCGTGACAATGCAATGTGTTCCTGCGTAAGAAACTGGACATTTTCAGCCAGAGGGGAAACTGGGAAGTGAAACCGGTAGTGAACAGTCAGGCTGCCCAGGCTTTGAGAGAAATCCCTACAGGCTGGGAACGGAGGTGGCCACCTCAAAGGGACAAGTCTAGAAGCTGAAGTGCTCCCGCGGCCAGTGCCTTGGCAAACCTCGTGTCAAGTGTCTAAACAGAATCCCATCCTAAACCACCTTCTGCAACCCAAGGTCCCAGCCTAAGGAGCCTCCCGCCTTCCCATGGAAGTCAGCGGAGAAGCAAGGTTGGCGCTCCGGAATGCACCGAGCTGGACAGTGTGAATGGTGTCACCTTCTCTATGTACAGGCTACCTGCGGAGCAAGCTGGCCATGCGTGGGCTGCTGAACAAGCGAGAAGATCCCCTGGAGGACAGACGTATTTGAATGGAGGCCGAGCAGGTAGACAATGAAACAAGAGAACGATGGCTTAGGACAATGAGGTTGCCAGAATGGAGAGTCTAGGCTGCGGGAGATGAGTGAAAGGAACACTACTGTGTCACCTGCTGGGGACAAAAGTGGCCCTTCCTCCCCAGCCTCAGACTGGGACACCCACCAAATCCAGCAGGGCAGTCTTCTCCTTTGAGGCCTTCAGGAGAAGGTGGTCACCGTCTGCCCTGCCCAGAGTGTGACCCAGGGTCCCATGGTCATGTTTCCCAAACCACTGAGCAATGAGGAGAGAGAGGGAGAGAGAGAGAGAGACTCTAGGATTTACCGAGCACCTATCACCTCATATAATCCGTACAACCTAGCCTGTGCAGTTAGACACTTCGGCTAAATGAGAAAACAGAGCATCAGAGAAGTTAAAAGGAACAGGTCCAAGGTCACCCAGCTGGTCAGCAGTGAGGGCAGTGATGAGCCAAGATCTTCTACCTACACTACCACGCCTTCTGCCCCACGGGAACTGAGGCTCCAGCACAAATCACACTGCTCAGCCTAAAGCCAAGTCACCCCTACCTGTGGGAGGCAGAATGAATGCCCTCATGACTACCAGTCCCCCAAGGGTTCAGCATAGGCTCCGGGCCCTGCAGATGACCAGGGCTTTCTGTCAGCTTTGTTCCAGAGAAACCAAGATCTGCCCATGCTTTCCCAGTGTGCCGGTGGGGAGAGCTGAGTGGCCAGTGGGCACATGGTTGTCACAGGACAAACACGGCTGGGCTCAAGCACGAGGGCCTCCTGCCGGGCTTGTGCAAGCCGTGTGCTAGGCCGGGCAGAAAGGAGGAGCAGCGAAGGATTCTGTTCCAGGACCTGGCTTTGGGGGCACCTTCTCGACTCGTCAAGCTGAATCACAAAGTACCAGTATCTCCCGCTGAGAAACCCGAAGGCAGGACCCGTGCCCCTTTTCTGCTTTCCTCCGTCTCTTACGTGAGCCAGTTGATGTTAAATTCCCGAAAGGAAGGAGGACTCTCCCCTCCGAGGCCAAAGCAGATAACTCCTACCATCGCCGTGGTGACAGGAGGAGCCACTAAGGGTCATGCCTCAGAGGAATAAGCCTCTAAGTTGAAGGGGAGAGGGCACTGCACTCACTGCCTCTACCCCTTCCAAAGGTGGGGCTGTGCGGCAAGGGTGGGATCTCAACCTGCTCTTTGTTACATAACTTCCCAACCTCCTGCTGACATATCAAAACCAGTTCTTCTTGTTCTACCCTCTGGAGAATCCTCTTTACAGACTCCTGTCCGCCTTCCAGCCTTCCCCTCTCCCAACTCAATCAGCCCCGGCTCTTTATGGCCCCTTCCTGGCTATTTGTGCACACAGCTCCAATTCTGAATTTCCTCCCACCTTTCAACCCTGCTCAGATGACCCAGAGCATCCTGAAACCATCACATGAGATGTCAGAGGCAGAGCCACCAGCGCAAAGGGACAAACTGGTGGTCTCGGTACACCTCCCTTCCTTCCACTCCCGCTCTTCCTGAACCAGAAACATCACGCCAGACTAGTCACTAGGCTCTGACAGAAGATTCTGGTTAGAGGCAAGGCAGTGTCACCTGGAAGGCCAGGTCACGAGGTGGAAAGAACACTAGTACTCAGGAGATCCGGGTTTGAGTTCTACTTCCATTACTTACTGGTAGGGTTGGAACCAAGTCGCTTCATTGAAACTCGGTTTCCTCATCGGTGAGAGGGGGCTAGTGAAGCCTGCCACGGCTATATAAAAGTGTGGTGCAACTCATGTGAGGTAATAAGCGTGAAAGCATTTTGTAACAGCCAAGCATTTCTATCATTGCAGAAAGTCCTGTTAGACAATGCTGCACAGACCACATGCACACAGACCACAGCATGGACATTACCTGGGAGCTTGTTAGAAATACAGAATATCAGGATGCATGCTTAGGGGCGCCTGGGTGGCGCAGTCGGTTACGCGTCCGACTTCAGCCAGGTCACGATCTCGCGGTCCGTGAGTTCGAGCCCCGCGTCGGGCTCTGGGCTGATGGCTCGGAGCCTGGGGCCTGTTTCCGATTCTGTGTCTCCCTGTCTCTCTGCCCCTCCCCCGTTCATGCTCTGTCTCTCTCTGTCCCAAAAATAAATAAACATTGAGGATGCATGCTTAGACCTTTTGAGTAAGAGCCAACATTTTAACAAGTTCTCTGGGTGACCAGTGTGTGTCAGCGTTTGGACAACAGCGCTTTACATATAAAGGGCCGTCAGTATTACAACAATGATAAAAACGACTCTAAGGGTCCAGGACCATGATGGCTCCATCCGGACTCGTCACCAGAACTGGGCCCAATGATGACTAGCGGACGCATTCAGATCTTTTCCGCCAACCACCCCACCAAAGCAAAAATCCCGGACACCACACCCGTGCGGTTGGGTCTCGGATTCTCAGCTGGAAACAGGATCTTTGCTTCCCCCTTCTGTTCGTCTGCTCTCCCTCTGCATGTGCATCAGATTCTGCATCCCGGGAGCGACCCGCGACGTGAACGCGAATATATATATACATGCTGGCCCACGTGTCCTAATGAATATGCCTGTCCCTAGGGGAGGTCCCTGGCGTTGCCTCCGACCCCTCCTTTGAGGGAATCTCCTCCCTCGGTCGCCGTGAGTTCCCACCCAGCCCTCCTTTGGTCTTCCACCCACGTGACCCCTCATCCTAGACACCACATGACACCCCTTTATGCAGCCTCTGTCCTGCTCCCCGCACAGCCACCCTCGGCTGGGTCTTCAGACGTGGCCCCCGCCACGCCTCTCGCCCCGCTTCTGTCGCTGGCGGCGAGCCTCACGCCCCTCCGACTGGAAGAGATGCTTCGCTGGAGTCGCCCTGCACCTCCAGAGCTGCGTGGCGGGCTCCCGTGGACCTGCAGGCAGCCCTGCCTCCCTGACAGGTCCAGGTCCTCGGAGACCTTCGTCGCCAGGCACCCCACGCCGGTGCTTTCTTACCTTCTCCGATCACGGCGGTTCCGCCGCGTCCGAGGCGAACTCCAAGCCCGGACCTCTAGGCCACAGCTCCCACTCTAGCCTCCATGCCTGGCGACCGCCGGCCTCCGCTCGCATCTTCCCCCATCTCGACCCGGCTCCTGGTACGGCCGGAACCGGAAATTGGGACACTGTCATTCCCGCCCCCTGGCGGGGGTGCCCTGTGAGGCAACTCCACCAATGGAGTACTGAGCCTTGAGCCTCTGCCCCCGCCCCCGAAGAGTGGATGGGCGGGTCCTGTGGCCATATTGATTTCGGGCAGAAGCCACGCCTCCACTGGCTTCGTTCTGCCCTCAGCTCTACGGCGCGTGCGTGTCCTTTCTCCTTCGCCGAAACCGAGTCGCCGGGCGCTTCTGGGAGATACTGATGAAAGTGGGTCACCTTGTGTTTTGGGTCTGTTGGCTATCTTAAATTCAATGTAATCTGTAATTTTCTCATCTGTAAATCCAAAATAGTAGAGGCCAGTGTGCAGGAGGAAGGACTCAAATGGGTTAGAATAACCCGTTTTGAGGTTTGCGGACTCAAAACATTGCAGGGATGGGGGACATCCTGGAGGTGCAGTAAATGACATTAGGGTCTCTTCTGGCTCTGACATTATTTGCCCGTTGAGTGTCTGGCTGTGGCTCAGGTCATTGTCTTGGGGTTCCTGAGGTCCAGCCCCGCATAGGGCACTTAGCGGTCAGCGCAGAGCCTGCTTTGGATCCTCTTTCTCTGCACCTCCCCGGATCGTGCTCTCTCTCCCTCTCTCCAGGAAAAAAAAAAAAAATTTTTTTTAAATAAAAGGAGGAGATGAGGGACTGGGGGGCCAGAGTGGAGAATCAGTTCACTTCAAGAGATATTTCTACAAGTCAGCAACAAAGACCATCAACCCAATTTAAAAACGAATAGAAGGCAGGCCGCCTGGGTGGCTCAGTCGGTTAAGTGACTGACTTCGGCTCAGGTTATGATCTCACAGTTTTTGAGTTCCAGCCCGCGTTGGCCTCTGTGCTGACAGCTTGGAGCCTGCTTCAGATTCTGTCTCTCTCTCTCGGCTCCTCCCCAACTCGCTTGCTCTCTGTCTGTCTCTCAAAAGTAAATATTAAAAATATTTTTTAAAAAATAGACAAAGGGTTCGAATAGACATTCTTTTCCTTACCTCGGTTCATTAATAAGTATATTCTTCCATTTGCCCAGACCAAAAATCTGGGGGCCATCGCTGAATTTTCTCTTTTTCTCACTCATCACATGCAATCTATCATCAGACACCTTTGGTTTTATCTTAAAAATATACCCAGGGGACCTGGATGACTCAGTCCCTTAAGCGACTGACTCTTGGTTTTCGCTCAGGTCATGATCTCACATTTGTGGGATGGAACCCCGCATCGGACTCTGTGCTGACAGCACGGAGCCTGCTTGGGATCTTCTCTCTCTCTCTTTATCTCTCTCTCAAAATAAACTTAAAAAAATAAATTAAAAAAAAAAAAAAAAAATATATATATATATATATATATATATATATATATATATATCTCCAGAGCTTGGCCACTTCCCACCTCCATACTGCCACCTGGATTATCCCAGCAGCTACCTCACAGATTTCTTTGTTGATGCTTGCTCCTGCTATGTTCTAATCACAAAGAAGCAGCCAGAATGATGCCTTTGAATTCTAAGTCAGATCATTTTCCCTCCCCTTTTCGAAACACTCTGGTGGTTCCCCATTTACTCAGAATAAAAACCAACATCTACGTGGCAATGGCCTACAGGGTCCTACAATCTCTCTCATACCCACCCCCAGTATCTTTCTCCTTTCATCTACCTCTATCACTCCTGCCTCAGGACCTTTGCATGGGCTTCTGCTTAAATCTGGAGGCATTTCCTCTGCCATCCACATAGCCCATGCTTTCATTTACTTCATGTTCCATTGCTCAAACTCTGCCCTATCAGTGAGACCTACTCTGAATCTCCTATTTAAAATTGTACAGGGACGCCTGGGTGGCGTAGTGAGTTAAGCATCCAACTTGGCTCGGGTCACGTTCTCACGGTTTGCGGGTTTGAGCTCCACATTGGGGTCTGTGCTGACAGCTCAGAGTCTGGAGCCTGCTTCAGACTCTGTGTCTCCCTCTTTCTCTGCCCCTCCCCCGCTAGCACTCTGTCTCTTAAAATAATAATAATAATAAACATTAAAAAATTTTAAATTGTACACACTCCTTCCACTCAAGCTTCTTTCTGCCACTCGATTCTTTCCTTCATAGCACATCACCATCTAATGTCGGTACGTGTTTGACTTATGTATCTATTATTATCTGTCTCCCACACTAGAATGTATGTGTGCTCTATGATCACAAGACTTGTGTGTTCTGCTCAGTAGTGTGCCCTCGGCACCTGACAGCGCCTGTCACATAAAAAGTGCTCAGTGAATATTTGAATGAATGAATGAATGGATTTCAGCACTGAGAGTGCTTACCATATGCCAGGCACACAGACACCCGGCGAAGGAGCAAGCAAGGGGGGGGGGGTGGGGGCACTAATTCTGCATGGTAGGTTAGAGAAGAATCTGGAGGGGATGATGTTCTAGGTGGGAGAAGAACCTCACTGTTCGTTCCGTGAGGCAGGATGTCTGTTCATCTCTGTGTTAGCGAGACGTGGAATAACGCCGGGCATTCGGGAAAGGTTTCCACAAAACTGCACAGAGGTGCTCAGAAGCTGTAAGTAGCACCAAGGCGTGTTTGGAGGAGCTGGAGGGAAGGCACGCTGTTCCGAGGTTTTCGTTTCTGTATTCTGGATCTAACGAAAAGCCATCTCAAGTGTTAGGAAGAATTTTTTTTTTTTTTTTTTTTTTTAAGTAAGCTTCTCTTGACCCTGACCAGAGAATGGAGACTGGAGGCGAGTGGCAGAAAGGTGGCAGAGACTGGTGCGGGGCCGGCTCTGGTTGTCTCGGTGAAGTGGTCGGGACCCGGTGGGACTGCAGAGGTGCCGAGGAGTTCGAGGGTGAGCGAGGAGGAGGGGGGGGGCTGGGGACCCACCCAGTGGTGTGGAGGGGTGGCAGAGAGGACGCGTAGGGTGAGTTCCAAGCCTCCCCTCGTAGGGGAACATTGGAGGGGAGCAGGTCTGGAGGGGATGACAAACTGAACCTGGGAGATGGTGCGTTAGAGACGCCTGGGGTGTGTCTAGTTACAGGTAAGCAGTAGCTAGAGGGGCGGGCAATGCCCTGTCCCCCACGATACCTCTTCCCAGTGGCCTGCCCTGTTGCTGCGTAGTGAGCCCTGTGAGGACAGGAAGCAGACCTGACCCTGTGTCTCCCGCCGTCTAGGCCAAGTTCTGAGCCATAGCAGGTGCCGAGTGCATGTTCGCCAGATGGATGGGCGGATGCGCGTCCTTGGTTAAGAGGCGGGAGTGGAAGCAGCAGGCTTGGAGACCTCAGAGGGAGGGAACCCCTGTCCGAGGGAACCCCTCGAGAACCCCTGTCCCTGTCCGAGGGAACCCTCAGAGGGAGAGAACAGAGCTCGCGGGAACGAGATGCAGAGGCAGACGGGGAGGCAGGTGAGCACGAGGGCACCGCAGCCAGAGACCAAAGGACAGGTGTTGCAGGAAGGAATTGTCGCCGAAGTCTGCAGAGAGGTCACATCGGGTGAGACTGACCAAGGCTGTGCTCTCACAAACGGTAAGCACCCCCGAGGCCTTGGTCGCCCGAGCGTAGCGCCCCACGCTGCAGGCTGTGGACCTTCTTTCTGACAGGTGAGGAGCTGGGGGGCCGGGGTGGGGGGGCAGACAGGGGAGGCTTCTGCACTCACAGCAGGTGCCGCCCCGGAGGCGTGTCCTGCCCGAGGCCCCACAGCCCCGGGTCTCCAGGCCAGCAGGGGAGCCGCGGGAGAAGGCTGGCGGGTCCTTGGAAGAGTGGAAGCCAGGCCCGGGGTAAGAGTGCACTGGGGGGCGGAGGAAGAGGAGTCAGCAGGGGAGAGAGAAGCCCCTAGAGAAGCCACGTAAGGCCAGCAACGAAGACACGGCAGGCGGGATCTGGAGGGGACCCCTGTGCATCGAGTTGACAACAGCCAAGAGGTGCGGCCAACCGGGCGTCCGCCCACAGATGAGCAGGTGAGGACATCGAGGCCAGCGCCCCCGGCGGAGCACGCGTCAGCCCCCAGAGAGGAGGGAACGCATCCTGGGCCCAGGCTACGCCACGGTGACCCTGGAGGATGCTATGGTGAGTGGAAAAAGCCAGTCGCGGAAGGCCAGACGCTGTACAACTCCCCCTGAAGCCCCTGAAGTGGTCAGACTCGTAGCGAGTGGAACGGTGGCTGCCAGGCTGCAGGGAAGGGGGCTGCAAGACGAAAACGCCCTAGAGATGTTACACAGCAACGTGAATATCGTTGACACTACTGAGCTTAAAAGTGGTTAAGAGGGTAAATGTTACGGTATTTGCTTTGTACCACGATTAAAAATAAATACGTAAATAAAAACAGTAAACCATAGGGGAAGAGAGCTATGGGAAAAGGGTGGCCAGGTGTGAAGGTGACACAGAGGTAGTCTCAGAGAGTCATTTGTGCGGAGAAAGCCAGACCGCAGGGCATCGGAGAGGGCGAGGGCCTCCCTGGGGCGGGGGGGGGGGGGGCAGCCAGAAAGGCCCCTCTCTGGCATTTGGTGGGGAGGGTGGGGGTGGGGAGCAGCGTTCTCATGTGTTTGGTTCCCGCAGAGAACACCTAGCACACCTGGGTGGGGCGGGGGGGAGACGGAAGGCAGGGGTCGTGGAGTGAGAGGGCAATGCCGGGGGTCTTGGCAGACGGGGTGGGGGGGGCTTGGTTAGCCCGAGGGAGGTGGCACGGGGGCGTGGACAGAGCGCCGCGTGTCAGATTTGGGTGGGGATGGGGTGGCTGTACGGTCTCTCCATCAATCCAGTCCACGAGAGTTGACACCAACTGGGGCCGTGGGGAAGGGGTGCCGAATCGGCGTCACGGGAAGCTGGGACAGCAGGGAACAGAAGCGGCGGGGGTCAGCGACAGGTGAGGCGCGGCCCGGTGGGTCCCGGCTGAGGCTGCCGCCCCCCAGCTGCGCTGGCCTGACAGCGGGGTTTGAGCCACTCTTCTGCAGCGCCTGAGCAGAGGAGAGGGCTGGGGGGCAGGTCCCGGGTGGGGAGCCGGCAGCGCGGAAGAGACCAGTCACCCCACAAACCCTCCCTGCTGACGTCGTGGGACTGCCTGCTTGCCCCACCCCCAGGGTCCTCGGCTACGGCATGCTGCTCGGACAAAAGCACCACTCACAAGCTTTGTCTTTTTAATAAAAAATAAACTGTCTGTGACAAGCAGTTTTCTGAATCCCAAAATAAAGGAGGGGAGAGGACAAAGATCAAGGGGTCAGCCACAGCAAAGGAGTGAACAAGGCTCAGACGACCCCTGTTACTCCAGCCAGGCCAGCAGGGATCACAATCTCCCCAACCGAAGCAAGAAGGAGGGTGGTCAGACTTCCAGAAAGACTTCCTGGGAGTCAGCGGTGCATGGTTGACAAGGGAGGGGGAGGGCGCATCTCCCTGCAGATCCCCGGGAGGGGGGCGCTGGCGTCTGAGGTGAGATGGCGGCTGCGACCAGAGTGGGGTCGCCAGGGGTACTGGCGTGCTGTCCCGTTTGTATGTTGGTGTTTATTACCACAGGGTCCTGGAACCCGCCCCGCCCCCCCCCCCCCCCCCCCCGCCAGAGGGTTCTGGAACAGCCAAGCTGGAGAGCCTGTGTGCGTGGTGGAAGGAAGGCCCACAGGGGGTCAGGCCGCTGTGTCCAGCCCCGCTGAGGGCTCCTGGTGGCACACAGTGGCAGGAAAAGGTGGTCTTGCGTGGTACTCCCCCACCAAGTCCCAGGTCCCCACAGCCGGCATGGCCAGGCGCCCTGCCCGCCCTACAGCCCCGGTCTGCGCCCAGAGTTTAAGCCACCTCAGAGCCCAGATGGTGGTTGTCCGCGTCCGCCTCGCCGGCCGAGGTCGTGTGGTCCTTGGGAGGTTGGAGGTGCTGCTTTCTGCTCAGGGGGGCCTTCTCCCCGGGAGGCAGGGTCTCACAGCCCCGCACCTTGCCCCGGGCTCGGAGCGCCCCCAGCGGGGAGGCAAGGAGAAGGAGGAGGGCTCCAGAAAGCACGAGGGCCAGGAGCACAGTGACCGTGAGGAAGTGAGGCCAGTAGGACCGCTGGGCGGCCAGGGCGGCCCCGCCCCCGACCCTGGTCAGCGGGGCCTCCACACGTTCCCGGGGGATGCCCGCCAGTTCGGGGTCCAGGGCCAGGGGCTGATCCTGGCTGTGCACCCAGTAGGAGACCACAGGGTAGGAAAAGTCGTTCTCGGTGGCCCAGCACTGGTACAGGCCCCCCGCCCCGTCCTGCAGCAGCAGCAGCAGGGAGCCGTTGTAGACCGCCGCAGAGGCCTCTGGGACCGCCGCTTTGCCGTGACTCCAGCGGTAAGACGCCAGGGCTGACAGGCGGGGGCAGGGGAGCTCCACGATGGAGTTGGGGACAGACAGGACTTCTTTAACTGGAGGTGAAGGGTGAGCGGTTCAGAGAGGGGAGAGGAGGGCAGGAAAGCTGTGCCGACATTTGGACCCTGACTCCCCTCTCCGGCTTCCATTTCGACTCCCCGACTCGACTCTGACCCCTCCCCTATCTCCAGTCTGGACCCCAAACTGACCTCAGTCCATCTGACTCCAGCTCTGCACCAAAAACAGACTGCGGCCTCAATCCTGAATCCCAGCTTAGAGCTCCTAACCTTCCTCCCTAAGCCAGGACCCAAATCCGTCCCAAATCTGGGCGTTCAGGTCTCCAGCGGGGCAGGTGCTGGGGGAAGAGACTGAGGCAGAAAGGCCCATCCCTGCCCAGAAGTCCCTGAGCCTTCCCCCCCCCCCCACCCCCTGGTTGCGCACTCACTGATTTCGGGGCGGCTCTGAGGCTGGCGGCTTCTGCCCACGGGGCCAGTGGCACAGGCGAACCGTGGGTTCCCTTGCTCCATGTCCTGCCTCCAGGACTTCCTGAGAAGGCGGGGAGAATACACTCATCCCTTGAAACAGACCAAAGTGGGAAGAGGAGGAGGAAGAGGGGAGGTGAACCCAGGACGGCTTGCTGTGACCCCTCCCCAGGAGGGACGCTGTTGGAGGGAGGAGCCCCTGGGGAGAGGAAGAACCCCGCATGATGGGGAAGAAGGTCCTGGCGGGCCAGCCTCACTGCCATCCGGGACCGGCACTCACGGGATGGGGGTGGGCAGGAGGCGGCAGGTCCGGGACTCTGGATCCCAGGCACAGTGGGGGTCCCGGGCAAGGACACAGTCCACACAGCTCTCATAGACGCTACAGTTGGCTCGTGGGACCCGCCAGATGCCCCTTGAGGAGCCCGCAAACACCGCACCCTGCAAAAGAGAGGGAGAGTGACGGGGTCACCCTGCCCAGTGAGGACCCGGCACCCAAGCCCCCCACCTCATCGCAGGGCCCCTTGCCACCTGTGCGGGGGCCAGCAGCAGGTTGCGGACAGGTTCAGGTTCAGGGAACAGCTGGATCTCCTCCACCAGATGGACACTGTTGTTCCCACTCCCCACAGCCTTGTGGAGGGACCCCGTGGCTGTGGGGAGAGAGCAGAGACTGTCACGGGTCCACAGACCCTTCTCACTCCAGACGGCCTCCCAGCTGTCAGAACGTTCCTGCTGAGTGCAAAGTGCGCAGACACGGATCTGTCAGGCTGTTGCCTTCGATGCCGCGGAGATCGCGTAGGTCCCGTCGTAAGTGGCTCACGCCCCTGCCCCTCTGCCCCTCCTGTGCTGGAACCCAGCCCACTTTCCCCACGGACTTGGGGCCGAGGACAGCTGAGTGCTTTCCGGAGAAAAGCATGTCACCGGCCACCCTCAGCTCCACCGAGTGTCCCTGCTCCGAGGCACGTCAGTGAAGCCCACCCTGACCGCCCTTTTAAAAAGGGCCATTTCCTTAACTGGCATTCCTCATCTGCCCTCGTGCTGAATCGCTTTCTAATCTCCTAACACGCCGAGTAGTGACTCATGCGCCGTGTTTATCGGCTGTCTCCGTGCATTCCACACGGACCGAGCTCTGGGGGCGTTCTGCTCTCTGCTGGGACCCAGGGTGGGCACAGCTGACACAGTGGCTGGAAACATGTCCTAAAAGAAGGAAGGAACCCGCAGGTCTCTTCCACTGAAGCTCAAGGTCACCCCCGCCCGGCCCTCCATAGACGCGCCTGGCAATCTTCCACATTCCCTGCGGGCTCTCTCTCCTCCTCTCCACGACGACTTTTGAGTCTACCCCCTTTCTCTCCAAACCCCCCACCTTCTCTGCCCCTCACCCCCAGCCCAAGACCCTGCATCTTCCAGCCGCACGGAGGGGCCTGCCCATAACCTGCCAGCCCCCCACCCAATCCTGCCTGTTCTCTTCATTCACCACCAACCCAGCACGGGTGCTGGCCCCCACCCGTGTCCCAGGCTCCGGCTTCCTGCTCTCTCTGCAACTGTACCTGCCAGTGACCCCCTGGCCTGCCCCTTTCTTCACCACCTGCCCCTCTCCTGGATCCCACTGACCTTTCCTTCTTTAAAAAAAAACCATGCAGGCTGCCGCCCCCCCCCCCCCCCCCCCGCCGCAGTGTCCCCTCCCTGCTTCCCCTCACAGCAGACTTCCTAAGGAGGGGCCCTGTCCTGGTTGCTCCCAGTTGCCCTCCACCTGCCCGCTCTTCACCTCTCTCCATGGCTCCTCCATGAGAGAAACAGCTCCCGCGAAGGCCCCCAAAGTCCTCTGTGTTTGTCACCCCCTCCAGCACTAAAGCTCAGAAGGCACGGGTAACCCCGCTGTATCTTTAGAGCCTAGCAGGGCACCGGGCACACAGCCGGTATTGAGAAAGCATTTGTCGAATGAAAGCCTGAGCGAACGAACTCCAGGGCTTCCCTCCTCAGCCTGAAATGCAGCCCCTACGTGGTCGCCGAGGGAGGTCCTGGAGCCCTTTACTCACTGGTGCCCAGGTACATGACCAGATGGCTGTGCCCGTCGACGCCCTGGACTGTCTCCACCGCGAGTCTCGTGTACTCCACGCCAGACTTCACCAGCACGGGGGTCCCCACCACCTGCTCGTCCATCAGGAAATGGTCCTTCATGAAGGTCAAGGCTTTATCAGAGGAGGGGCCCACGGAGCACTAAAGCGGGGAGGACGAAGATCAGGTCAGCTCTCTCCTTCCCGTGAGCTCACCGCTGCTTCTCCCCTCCCTCCCAGCTTCGAGCCCGCTGCGCCTCCCTCCCTCCAAGCAGTCCTCATCTGAGGAGGCGGTTAAACTCTGGAGCTGCCTGGCCTTGAATTCCAGCCTCCGGACACAGTGCCGCGTATGTCACAGGCTTGCTGCGCGCACGAGATGCACGAATACGCGAAAAGTAACTAGAACAGGCGTGACATGAAGAAGTGCTCAGTGAGTGTTAGCGGCTACTACCTTCCTCCTCCTCATCACCTTCATCCAGGGTGCCCGGCAGGAAGTAGGGTGACAGCTACCCGCTGCAGGGACCACGTCTCACTCGTATCGGGAGCCCCAGGCATAGCCGGCGCAAGACCGGCACCCAGCTGGTGCCCCATGGTGTTTGTGGAGTCAGGGACTGCATGACGGATGTGACAGAAAGGGGTGGTGTAGCAGGAAGTGCTTGTCACCACGGTGTGGCATGAACTTGCCACATGAGTCTGGCAGAGCCCCTTCTCCATTCGGGGCCTCCTTTTTCTCACCCATAAAGTGAGGGGGACGGCGGACGCGGTGGGCCGGCTGTTCTCCAGAGGCCCTGCCAACACCAGCACGCTGTGTGTCCTGATCGCAGTCAGGATCCTTGTCCTCCACACCCAAAAGCACTATGTCAGGGCCAGCCCAACTCTGTCCCCTGCAAGCTGTGTCCTCAGGTAGGGTTCCCCACCCCGCCCCGCTATGAGCCCCCATTTCCTTGTCTGTAAGTGAGGTAATAACATCCATGTTTCATTCTGATGCCAGAACGAGCACACGCACCTATTCTCACTTCCTCCCCCGAAAACGTGGGGGGTGGGTTAAGGCAGAAAGCTACAGGGACTGGGAGAACAGGAGGGGAAGCGAAGGCAGCCACAGTTTGGAAGCTGGAAAGCAAATGAACAAACAGTAAAGGACTTAGCAGGAAAAAAAGAAAGGACTTTTCTCAAGCCAGCCCTGGGGTAGCCAAAGCTGTCTGATTTACAAGGCAGAATTCCTAAAGGTCATGAGTGAGTGGCCCCAGCCACCTCCAGAAGTGAGGCAAGGGAGGCACGGAGTCAGAAGAGTCTTTGGAAGTCTGTCCAGGACGGAGGCTGGTCTCCTGCAGCTCCCGTGGCTGGGGGACTGGCCCTGGCAGGGCCTGGCCCGGGTCTGGAGGCTCACTCTCTGGAGAGGGTAAAGTAGAGGGTCTCTGGGCGGAGGGCACGGGCACACCATGAAAGCAGGGGTGAAGGCAGGGAGGCGCAGTGCATGCTGAGACTCCTCCCTCACCCCCTCTCCCCCAACACCAGCAGCCAGGCCGTCCCCCTCCGAGCAGAAGGCTAGAAGAGGGCTCCGGAAAACTGACTGGAGGTCAAAGGTAAGACTTGATGATATTCATGTTGAGGGCCCCCAAGAAAACCGCCCAGCCAGGCCACCTCCAGGGGACAACAGTGGAGCCAAGTCCCATCCACCAGTGCAGTTTCCAAACAGCTGCATGGTCCCCACCCTCAAGTACAGCAAAGAGCCCAGGGCTACCGGACCAAAACAAACAAATGGAAAACAAACAAACAACACAGCTAAATGATTCAGAGAAAAGAGACCTTCACGCAAAGTAGTATGACCATTTTCAGAGAGCTAAGTGAAGAGAGTGTATCCACGAAACAAGAACATGATGCTACAAAAGAGGACTCTACTTCAAAGAGGGAGCCAGACACCACGTGTGTCCCGAAGGAAGACACACGACCACGGTGAAGGGATCAAATCAAACTCATGTTACTGAGTCTCTAGACCCAACCTCCAATGAATTTACAGGAATTCCTTAAACTCCACCACAGAGAGACATGGTCACCAAGATCTAGACAGTGAAAAGTTCTACATGACAAGTAAATGGCAAGAGAAAATAAGAAGATGGAAAGGGAATGTATAGATTAAAAGAGACTTAAAAGAACAACGCCTGGGGGCGCCTGGGTGGCTCAGTCAGCTGAGCATCGGACTCTTGATTTCGGCTCAGGTCATGATCTCACAGTTTGTGAGATCGAGCCCCATGTCAGGCTCTGTGCTGACAGTGCAGAGCCTGCTTGGGATTCTCTCTCTCTCCCTCTCTCTCTGCCCCTCCCCTTCGTGTGTGCTCTCTCTCTCTCTCTCTCTCTCTGAAAAGAAACATTTCAAAAAAAATAAGACAAAATTGAGACACTCTCTCAGAACGTAGGGCAAAACCGAAGTCTTGGAAAGCTGGACAGGATTTAAAAATGGAGAGGACCAGTCCAGGAGGGCCAGAAAGAAGCAAGAAAACATTGTAACATGAACGTGTCCACTCCATGAGGGAAGGGACTTCTGTCTGCTCTCTTCACTGGTGTATCCATCCCCTAGTGCTTACAACAGTGGCAGGCAGCCTCAAAAACTGTCTGCTCATTAAAAAGAAAATAGGGGGAAATAGTTCAAGAAAACTTCAAACTGCAGGAACAACTTCCCAGGCTGAAGGGGCAGGCTGAATGTCCAGCACAATAAATGAACAGAGTCCCGTCAAAGCACAGTACTGTGAAATTTCAGAACTGGGGACAAAGAAAAGGCACTACAAGATTCCAGTGAGAAAAACACAGGACATTCAGAGACTTAAGAATCAGAATAGCTCTGGGTATCTCAGTAACCCCCTGGGTAATAACAGGGCAAGCCTTCCAAGTTTTGCAGGAAGCTTAGTTCTAGTCTAGAATTACCTGCACACATCAAACTACCAAATGTGAAAGTTGAATAAAGACATTTTCAGACACTCAGTCTCAAAAAGTTTACCTCCCCTGTATCCCTTTCCAGGAATCTATGGAGGCCACGTTCATGAAATAAGATAGTAAAACAAGAAAGAAAAAAAAAAAAAGAGGAAGTCACAGGTTGCAAGAAACACGAGAATGTCACGGACAGATACAAAGGGAAAGCCCAGAATGATGAGCAGGGAAATTCCAGGATGGCAGCGGTGCTCTGGCCCCGGACGGCCAGCCGCTGGTCCAGGCCACAGTGGATAGGAGCCGTTTCCAGGAACGTGAAACTGTTTGAATGCCTAATGGCTGTGTCTTCAGAAGAAATGCAGATAACTGAGGAAGAGTCTGAGGTTGAATTAATGATAAGAGCTTAGAAAACAAAGCAAGCAAAAAAAAAAAAAAAAAAAAAAAAGTGACAGAGAGACAATTACTAACCCCAGGGAAAATTTTTAATTATGTAAAAAGGAAAAGTAATCATGGCCTTCTACGTAGCTCAGTGGTGCAGAAGAGTCCGACATAAATATTGATCTAACCAAAATTGTGACAAAACTACCCTGGGAGGTGAGGGGTGGGTGCGGTGGTGTGCTGACAGAGCAGTTCCGGTGTGGGCGATCCCTGTCTCCTGACTCATCGGGTTTGCCAACTGCCGTGACCTATACTCCCCCCCGTGGCTGACCTCAAGCTACCAGCGTAATGTCAGTGCCCGTGAATTTGGAAAGAGACGCACAAAAACAGTTCTTGCTAGCTGCTGCAGGCCACACACAACTGGGGGGCGGGGGGGGGTGGGGTGGCAGGGGGGAGGGGGAGGAACACAGTTAAATCCTCACCATCCAGCACGGGGAATTCAATAGATCCTGCCTGAAAATGAAGCATCAAGAGGCGGCAATAAAAGTATGTTAGAGACGGGGCCGGGCGCCTGGCGGGCTCAGTCAGTTAAGCATCTGACTCTTGATTTCGGCTCAGGTCACGATCTCACGGTTCGTGGGATGGACCCCCGCGTCGGGCTCTGCGCTGACGGCACCCAGCCCGCTTGGGATTCTCTCTCTCCCTCTCTCTCTGCCCCTCCCTTGCTCGCACTCTCTCTCTCCAAATAAGTAAGTGAACATTTGAAAATAAAAGTACGTGAGAGGTTTGGAGACAAATACACAAAGTATCGGCTAAGAGAGTTGAAGGGGGTTGTCCCTCTAGAGAGGGAAAAGCGTAGGGCAGGGAATGAGGCAGATTTTTATAACCGACCGTGTAGCTCTCTCTGATTCTTTAGATGGTGACCGTATAGCACTCGGGTCAAAAAACAAGAGTTGAATAACAAACGCAGATGAAGATGCCAGGCAGTCCTTGGCACAGCCCGTGCCCCCTTGTCTCCTCAGTGATGTACTCAGGTAAGTGGGGTGCACTCAGCGGAGGGGGTGCTTCTCTGTGAGTAGGATGGGGTTGGAGCAGCTGGGCCAAGTGTGTATCTGAGCAGACAGGGCCGGTTAGGGCAGGAAGCACCAACGGTTGGACACTCACTGCGCCACGACAGGTCCTTTGACATGGGGGAAGTGTGTGTGTGTATCTGTGGAGGGCGGTCGCTCGGTGTTGGGGGTGGTACTCACGCTGCCTGGCCGGGGACTGATCTCGGGAACCCCGTAAGTAGTCCAGCGTGAAGTCTCTTTGTTCAGCTCCTTGTACTTCCCCTCAAAGACACGTCTGAAGTCCTTGAGAGAGAAGGCACAGACAGCAGAGCTCCTGGTCCCACCGATCTGCCTGGGGACAGCCAGAGGGGACACCGTTATCTCCTCTGCTATACCAGGAAGCTCCCCCTGTAGCCCTGGCCCACCCTGGTCAGAAAGCCCAGGAGGGAAGGGGTGTGGAGGGTGGCCTACCGATGCCTAGTCTCCCCGAGCTGTGGTGATAAGGCTGGGGGAGTCCCTTGTGGACCGTCTTGGGACCTGAAGTGTGATTATCCTTAAGGAGACGTGATTGGGGCTCAGGCCGTGGGGGCGGCTGCTGCCTGTCTTGCCCAGGCTGGGCTGTACCCATGGGAGGGGCAGTGTAAACAGTTCCCAACAGGCTCCAGATGAAGCCCTGCTCCTTTTGGTCCTACTGATTCCTGACCCTCAGGGAACCAACCAGAGCCTGACTATGAGAATATTTGTATTCCTTCAGCCCTGGCCTGTGGACAACAGGTTTCTCTTGTTCTCTTTAACCTGATTGTGGCACACATCCTGTTCTCGGTTCTGGATGCCATTGATACCAGCCTCTGCTTACAGCGGGTATTTGTGGTACCTGCCACATTGTCAGGAAGTACCTAAACACCGTGTGACCAGATCACAGCAAATCAACTAGCTTTTCTCAGCCTCCAAGCAATGACTATTTTAACTTTAGTGATACTGATGGTGTTTCCCTTTTTGCTTTGGCCATTAGGAAGCTCAGAGCTAAATTGTGATCAGCACCTGGCACTGCATAAATCACAAACATCTGTAATGCGTCGCCCCAGTCCCTGCCTTGTCTTATTTTTCTTTTACTCCTGTTTCCTCATCAGTTTTTATAGTATCTTGTCTCAGTGTTTGCCTTTGGTAAGCTGTCTCCTATCCTTTTTGGAACCAGGCAGGCTATAAACTAGTAAGAACCTGACTTTTCTTTTTCCATCTACATGAAGGGGGTGGGTCTGATCCGTGGGACGTGGTGGCGATCACACGCCTTCCTAGGTGAGGTGCGCGGAGTGACAGCTCCAACCCGCCGGCCCCACGACCCGCGCGCGCAGCCCCCGCGTTCCCGCCGCTCTGCTCACCACTGGGAGCTGAAGGTGGCGTAGACGCGGGCGTCTGCGGAGGCAGTGGCGGGCAGCAGCACCGCGTGGCGGACGACGTTGAAAGGCAGCTGCCCCGGCTGCGCGCAGAGCAGCTGCGCCTTCAGGAAGGTGGTCCACTTCTTCTGCAGCAGCTTGTCTCCGCCCACGTCGTTCTAGGGCCGCGTGGGCGGAGTCAGTGGCGCCCCGCCTCCCGCGCGCCCGCCCCGCTCCCATTGAGTCCCGGGCGCTCGGCCCCGCCTCTGCCATCTTCCCATTGGCTGCCCCGCGGCCAGCACCGCCTCCCGCCCGGGCCGCACACCTTGCAGACTCTGGCCACGCGGGACGTGTGGAGCTTCTCGAAGAACTCGAACTCGCTGGCCGTCTCCTCGAAGAAGAAGTAGACGAAGTGGGTCGAGGGGATGGCTGCCACGAAGGAGGCGTCCGCTGCGGGGCGGGGCGGGGCAGACAGGCTTAAGGCTGGGACTACCCCCGCCCCCACCCCCCCAAGCGCTGGTCCGCAGACTGGTTGCCTAGAGGCCGGCCGTGGGTGGCCCTGGGGGGTGGGGGTGGGGGGACACCTGGTCCCTTTTGTGTTTACTGACGCTTCGCGGGGCTGAGAACTGCACCCCCAGCAACAGTACTGCCTCTCACGGAGGAGGCCCCTTCAAGAAGGGCACAAGGGGGAACAGCGGGTCTCAGGTTCTCAGGCCTGGCCTCCGAGCTTGCTCTGGGACGGGCCAGACCTGTGCTGGGGACTGGGGTCCTTACGCTGCAGCCAGCGGAGGAAATTGTCGGTCTTGAGGACAGGCTGGGGTCCCAGCGTGCGGATCAGGATGGGCTCGCTGCCCAAGAAGTTGTTCATGGTGCCAGAATAGAGCATCCCATCTAGGGCGGGGAGAGGGCGGGAGGCGTCCTGGTTGGAGGGGGTCCCTGCTCTCTTCAGACCTGCCTCTGCCTGGGGCCAGCATTCACATCGGTCTCTGGCCCCCTTCTGTGTTCTACACCTTCCTGTGGTGCCCAGAGCCCAGCTCACAGACCCCGCTGAGCCCCCTTCTTAGGGAATACTGCCTCAGGGAATAGTCATGCCTTGTGTCCCTCTGTTCACTGGCCTTGTCCAGCCTTCCTCTGGCTGCTCCCTCGCAGGCCCAGCAGAACCACTTGGCAAGTAGAATCACTCCTGGTTCCCCAAAGGTGGCTGTGTTTTCTGCCTCCACCCCTTGGCCCTACCCTTCCCTTCCTGGAACATCTTCGTTGCCCATCTACGTCTCTTTCAAGGTCCAACTCAAAAGCCAAAGGCCACCTCTTCCAGGAAACCGGGGCGGGGAATCTGTTATGGTCTGTGTCTGGGAGGGCACAGGCCGTGATTTCTCGTAAACTCCACCGAAAAAATGGCTGAGCCTCAGGCCTCTCTTCTGCCCAAGACCCTTCCCGGACCCTCTTGCCTGTGTGAACCTCTCTATATCTACCTCCCTCCACCTCCTTTGGGGCGGCTTCAGCGGGGACCGGTTGGGGTGGGACCGAGTCTCTCTCTGATCTGGTGCCCTGAGGCTCCTGGCTTCCCCTCCCTCCATCCCCTGCCTTTCAGAAAACTGTCAGATTCCATAGTTCCCAGAGTGACCTGGGAAGGCAGATACTGGAAACCTGATACTCACCTGCCAAGACAGCTGTGTGCTTATGGGCGGGGTCGAAGGGGCTTTGGCCTTTCCCCTCCACAACTTTGTCCTGGGAGATGGGCATCAGGTAGGAGTCTTGGAGTTCCTAAAGGGGGGGGAGAGGCTGGGGGCCAGAACGCCAGGGTCTCATGTCTGGGAAATGAAGGGCTTGAGGGAAGGGGAGGAACATGGAGGGAAGGTGGGGCCAGGAAGCTCACGAGGGTCCTGCATCTGGAAGAGCAGAGTTTTCCAGAGCTCCAGAGGATGGGCCGGGAGTAGGTGTGGAAGGGATGCTTGGGTCCGAGAGCTGGGTGCCCAATAACTCACGATGAAGGTACAAGCGGGGCTGAAGGCGAAGGTGCCACATGTATATAGGTGGGTGGCGTTGAGAGAGACCAGGACACGGATAAAGTTGAAGCACTGTGTCTGGGGAGACAGAGAACTCAGGCTGCCCCTCCCTTGCTGGGGGGGAGAGGGCGGGGCACCCCCGACGCGGCCTCAGTACGTTTTCACAGAGGGTGATGCAGGCGTCATGGTGGAAACAGGCATCCTCCGCTGCCTGTCCCACCTGAGGTCTTCCGGTGGCGGTCTGGGGGCTCTGCCCAGAGCCCCTGCACCCCCACTTCGGCTTACCTCATTACTCTTCTTCTTAAAGGCACATTCTCTCTTTTTTTGGTCACTGGCCGGCCAGGGTATCTGCGGTGGGGAGTGGGGAGGGAGACGAACGAAAGTGAGGTCTTCGGCTCTAGCTTTGACCTGCTGCCGTCTCCTTGGGCCAGGTGTGAAGTCACCGGAAGGCATGGTGGCCAGTGACATGCTAATGAGCTGTGATAACATCAGCTTGTGACTGTGGCCACTGCTCTGATGATGCTGGCGTTCCTTGGGACGCAGCTCTATGGTAGAACACGGCCTGCAGAATCAGACCTGAGTTTGAATCCAGAATCGGCCGCTTGGTGGGGAAGTGATCTCAGTCAATTGCACAGGCTTCTGGAGGGCACCCACCAGGAACACACGCAAAGTACCCTAGGGCGATGCCTGCTATACAGAGCAGCTGTTGTCAAACCACACGTTTCCTGGAGCAATTGTTCAAAATGTCGGTTCCTGGCTGCCACCTCAGAGAAGCTGCATACCCATACCCGGCAACCCACACGTGCAGGTGGCCCACAGGCCACACGCTGAGAGGCACCACCGGGAGATGCTCAGAAATTGCTCCCTCTCTCCCTCCTTCCTTCCTTCCCCCTCTCTTCCTCACACCATTCCCGTTAGGAGGCTGACTGTAATTTAAGACACAGGCTTCAGTAATTTCTACCAGTGGGTGGATGTCATGTTCTTGATGTCATTGGAGCCAGTGTTTCTGTCGTATGTCAATGATGTCCATTTCAGCCATTCTAGCAGTTAGTATGGTTCAAGCAGAATGCAGGGTACCAGCAAGTAGGGAGACCACTACGGTGTCTCTTCTCTGTTCTGCAGACCGGGTACATCCGACCCGGTCGGATGGGTAGTCGGTCATGCGTAGGCAGACCAGGCACCCACTGGGGGCACTGTCGGCCCCCTCCCCACCCCCAGCCCATGCCCTTCACCCCTGGCCTGCTCACCATGTTCTTCAGCTTTGGCATCCCTGGATCCTGGATGTTCAAGGCCAGAATGGCCTCCCGAGCCCCCACGTAGAGAGTGCCTCCATCACCACTCAAAAGCAGAGTGTCGAAATCCTGGAGGCCCTTCTGGTGGAAGAGGCTGAGAACCCTGCGTCCGTCCCCTGTTGGGAGTTGAGGAGAAGGGGTGAGTGATGAGGGCTGGCTGGGCACAGAGCTGACTTCCGAGATTGAGGTGGGGAGGGGAAGTGTTGGCAGAGTGAGCCCCCCCCCCGGGCCCTGGCAGCCAGACCTACACTCCACCAGCAGCCGCCCCCCCCCCCCCTTCACCCACCCTGCTGGGAGGGCAGGAGTTTTGTGTTGATCCCACAGTGGAGAGAAGAGGCAGCCAGAGACAGGGTAACGACAGCCCAGGGCTGGGGAAGGGTGGCCTGAACCCAAGAGACACACAAAGGGCCAGCAAATAGAGTGAGCCACAATGGACACCCTTCCAGGCCTGGCGGGGGTGGGGAGCTGTCGGGGGCAGGGGGAGGAGCAGGGGGAGCGGAAGCAGACAGACAGATAGGACTGTGTGTCAGGGTGGCTGTGGGCTGTAGGGTCACACTCGCCAACCCCCCTTCCCTTCTCTAGCAGGACATTTCTACCACTAGAATCACTGCCATCAGCTGAACAGAGAGGAAACGTTCATCCCCAAAGGCCCTGTGGGCGTGCCTGGCTGGCACCTGTGTGGGGGCAGTGAGCCGGCCACCGGGAGGCAAGTGAGGCCCTCATGGTCACCTCGGGGTGGCGGTGGTGCTGGGGGGATGCTCCTGTCCCGCTGGTACATCGGCAAGGGGACAGGCTCCCCTCCCCCCCCCCCCCCCCAGGGCTGTGTTTGCACGTCAGCCCTAGAGGCCTGTCCTGTCTAGCTAAGTGTTCCCTTTGGAAGCTGTGAGAATCTCAGGGCCAAAAGGAGAAGTCGGCAAGGTGCTGGCCTCCCCCAGACCTGCGTGAACCCCTCGGTTACTGGACGCCCCATCCTGTGGCATGACCTCCGGGCCACGCATCTGCTTCCCGCGCAGAACCCGGAGGGCGGGCTGAGTACCAGCGTTGCTTATGTTGGGGATGCCAGCACTGGACACAGAGGCGTCCTCGCCAACAGCGGCCAGCGTGCGTGTCCTTTACCAGGTTGCCCCAGACAGATACCAGAGACACAGCCGTGCCCAGGAGACCCTGCGCCTGCAACTCCTGGCGTATCCCTTCCTGAGCCTTCGGCCTGGAGCTGAGAGGGCGGGCGGCAGAGCGTCAGGGCCTGCACCCCAGCGGGCCACCCCGAGTTCTCTTATTCCTGACGTCTGGACGTGGCACGGTCCAGCACCCTCTGTGTGGTTGTTGCGGGCCTGGTGTGTGCGGGGCCACCGGGGCCACGGATGATCTTCTGGCGTGGCTGTGGCTTCGCGGGCACGTGGGGGTGTGAAAGCAGTTAGGGGTTGGAAGTGCCCGGCTTAAGGACAGTGACATGTAAGGAGGGAAAGAGAAACCACCAGCCCCGGAGAACCACCCCGGCCCCTTCCTCTCCTCCCTCGGTCTTCCCCCTTAGCCTTCCGGCCGTGGCACATCGTTTCCTCATCCACCCCTTCCTCTGCCCCTCCCCTCCAGCTCCGCTTGCCGCCCTGCGCTACCTGGCCGTCGGACACTTACCTGCGTGGTATATGACCCTGGGTAGGGGCCCCTGCCCAGCGGCCCCCGCGGTCAGCAGCCATGGCAGCAGAAACAGCCAGAAGAGGAAAAGGCCCGGGAGGCTCCAGGGGTCCGGGCCCGGGGCTAGGAGGGCCATGCTCAGCCAGAGGCTGTCACCAGATGGCTCTGCGGAAACAGACAGCCAGACACCCTCTGGGTGAGCAGGCCTCACCACATCCCCCCCGGGAGCCAATAGGAGAGCCCCAGGCAGCAGAAGTGCGTATGGGGGTGGGGGGTGCCAGGGAGGGGACAGTTTCCTTTCCAGAGTGCCTTCTGAGTCTCACTTCCATCATCCACGGGCACCAGCCTGCTGCCTCGAGCTCCCCTGTGGGTCGGAGTCCAGCTTCCTGCCTGCCCTTCTGATCTTCGGCCCCCAGCAGCCCTGCTCTGCCCTCTCTCACCTGAGTCTCAGGAAGTCCTTCTTGCTGTCTACCCTTTGCCTTCCCTCCCCCGTCGCCCAGAGCCCAGACCTTTCCCTTCCCCGGGCCCAGGCAGGGGACTTTCTGGGGAGCAGCTTCCTACACTCAAAATGTAGGTTAATCAGACCTGTCTCTGCTGGGACTTCCAGATCTGTGGCCGACCTCTCCCCTGCCCTCAGAGGCCCCAGGCAGGCCTGATTCTGCCTATGCTGACCTCTCCCCTTCCCCTGCTGGGTGCAGGTCTTTGACACCCTGGCCTACCTGGCCCTCCCTTGTAGGGAGGTAATGAGGGGCCGCTGCCACCAGGCAGCTCTGCGGCTGCCCCTCCCCCTGCTCTCTGACTCCCTGGGTCGCTGCATCAAGGTCCCCAGGATCATCACCCCCCAGCCGCCCGCCTCATCGCACATACCCTCGAGCCAGCCACAGTGCAGAACCCCCGGTGTCCAGAGTCTTGGGTAGGGGTGCATCCAAGGGAAAGAAGAAGGGGCTTCCTAGGCCCCAGAGGCAGGGGACAGGGGATGGAAGGTCAGCCCGGCTGGGCCGGGAGTGTGCGGCCCGCCAGGTACCCATAGCGCCAGAGCCGGCACTGAGAGCTCTGGAAAACCAGAATTTCCACCTCTGGAGTCGAGTTGTGACAGATCCCTGGCTCAGGCGGAAGTGGGGGGGGGGACGCTGGGAGGGCAAGAAAGGAGACACGCCTCTGCCCCCCCCCCCTCCGTCTATCCAGAAAGTTTCTGGGCCATGCCAGCCACCCCACTGCCCTCTGTCGTGCCGCCTCTAGTCCAACCAGCCCGGGAGTGGCTTCTTCTCTTGCTCAAGATTTCTCAGATAGGACGTGACCCTGTCCTCTCTGTTCCTCTTTTCGCTCACCCACAAAGCGGGGTCTCTCCACGGCTGCGTGCTCAGAAGTGCCTGCGGTGGTCTCCCCTTGGGACCCCCGCCTCAGGGGGGCCGCGGCCTTGAAAGACTAAGAGGGCTGCGTTGGGCTCTCCCCCGTGGCTGGTTCCCTCCCACGGCCTGGCGTCCATCCCTCCCCGGGGCAGCATCAGGCCAGGGGGAGCCCAGAAAACTTCCCATCTGAGCTCACACCCAACCCCCCAGTGTCTGCTCACCTCTCCCTGGAGGCCCCGGGGCGGGGGGGAACCTCCTAACGCAGGGTTAACGAGGCATCTCCAGCCGGGGCGCACAACCTATAAAGTGGGTAGCTTCCGGCGCACTCGGCCCCAGGCCGGCTGGCTGCTGGTTTAAGAGCACGGCCGTCCCAGGGCTAACCTGACTCCAGCTGGTGACCCAGCCCTTCTCACACTGCCATTGCTCAGGCAGGATGGCCTTCCTGCCGTGTCACTGCCATCCTTCTGGTCGTGGCGCAGCCCGTCATTCCCTAGAATTCCCGGTCAGGGCCCACTCATCTTCCCTCAGTTTCTCTGGGGGCTGGTCCCGGCCGGAGCCCTCCTGACCACTGTTTCGTGGCGACTCGCCTAAGACTCTCCCAGACTTTCATGGAGGCTGGTGGCCAAGTCCTGGGGAGATGCCAGGGGCCACGCCACTCGGGGAAGGTCTTCCAGACTCAGAATCCAGGGAAGGGAAGATCCCTCCTGGACTCCGCCTTCCGCGCCTCCCCAAACCCTAGTCCAGATCTGGGGCCTGCTCTGCCCCTTGGCCTCTCTGCTTGAACAGATTGGCTTATCTGGGTCACAGGGAGGGGCTCCGACTGCGGGGGAGACGGGGGAGGCAGCCCAGCTCCAAACTCCCAGCCCTACGCCCTGCGTCTGCCCTCTGGAAGCGCTCAGTTCACCGGGCTAGTTCCTCCTGCCCCAGAGACCCGGGGATTCTCCTTCCCCAGCCCCTCCCGCCAACATGAGTAGTTCGCGTTATTAGGCCTTGGTCTCCCCAACAGTTTTAGCAGATGGGCACCACCATCGTCCCATTTCACAGATGAGGAAAGTGATGTTACGCAGTGAGAAGCCAAGTTAGACTCAGATGGGCCTCGTTCGGAAGCCAACCCCTTGGCCACCCAGTGTGGTCCCTTCTCAGCTCTGAGCCACTTGGATGGGGAAGACACCTCGGAGGGAGGGGGTGGCCAGCTCTGGCTTTTCCGGGCTGAGAAAGTGTACCTCAGGGACTCCCGACTCCGGAGGGGACAGAGACCTCTCTCTGGCCATCAGGTACGGGCACCAGCCCCACACGCAGCAGGGCCATCCGCTTCCGCGGGAGAGCCTGCCGGGGGAGGACACCCTGCCCACCACCGTCCTCTTGCGTGGGGGGCTCTGGAGTGGGAGGCAAAGTCACACGGCCGTCACCCCCGTGCCGCTGGGGAGCCCACGGCCAGGGTGGCTTCAGGGGCACATGACCCGGGCAGTCCCGGGGGCCCCCCGTTCGGAAGGGCCCACACGTGACCTAGTGCTCTCCTGCTGCCGTCCTGAAGGTGCCTGATCACTGCTGAGCGCGGGACCCCACGTCTTCACTCTGCGCCAGGCCCGCAAGTGACGGAGCAGGTCCTGCCCCCGCATCAAGCAAGCTCATGGCCGACAGGGCTCCTCAGCTGACCTTCCTCATTGTCCACACAAGAAGCCAAGGCCAGCAGGGAAGTGTCTTGGGGGGGGCTGGGGTCTGCGGGGTTCAGGTGGGGCAGTGGCGAGAACGGGCCGGGTGTTCAGGGCCCAGCCTTAGGGGCTGTGACCTTTCATGGCACCGACGTGGGGGCTCCCCAGCTCCTCTCTCCCCAGCCTGGGGACCCTCCCCCCGCAAAACAACAATGTCTAGTTCCACCCTGTCACCCGCTGAGGGTCCACCTCTTCAGGGGACACCTCCCCTCTGGCCCCTAGACCACATCGAACAGTAGCCCCTTCCTGCCAGGCTTTCTGGCCTTTGGTAGAGATGTAGCCGTGGGGGTTGGAGGGGGGAGGGGAGATGGAGACATCGTCCTCCTTCTCCACCGCACCCTGTACTCACACCCCTGCCTCCTACCATGTACTCACCCCCCTCCGACCCTAACCCATGCTCACTCCCCTGCCCCCTACGCTATGCTCACCCCCCTGCACCCCTACCCTGTACTCACCCCCTGCCCCCTACCCTGTACTCACCCCCCTCTGACCCTACCCCAAGCTCACTCCCTTGCACCCCTACCCTGTACTCACCCCCCTGCACACTACCCTATGCTCATCCCCTCTGCACCCCTACCCCATTCTCATCCCCCCTCCACCCCTACCCCATGCTCATCCCCCCTCCACCCCTACAACGTGCTCATCCCCCCTCCACCCCTACCCTGTAATCACCCCCCTGAACCCTACCCTATGCTCACCTCTCTCCACCCCTACCCCATGCACACTTCCCTGCACCCCTACTCTGTGCTCTCCCCACGTGCACCCCTACCCTGCACTCACCCACCTCCACCCCTACCTTATGTTCACTCCCCTGCATCCCTACCCTATGCTCATCCCCTCTCCACCCCTACCCCATGCTCACTCCCCTGCACCCCTACCTTATGCTCATCCCCCCTGCATCCTACCCTATGCTCACCCCTCTCCACCCCTACCCCATGCTCACACCCCTCCACCCCTACCCTGTGCTCTCCCCACCTGCACCCCTACACCATGCTCACCTCCCTTCATCCCTACCCTGTGCTCACCCACAGAACTCTGGGGAACTCTGTCCCTTTGGGGCTCCTGGCAACATGGATACCTCACTGGAAGGGGCTTCAGGAGCGGGGAGAAAAGCCACTCCGGGCTTCATCAATGACCAGCTCCAGCTCCCCTTACCCCCTCTCCCTCCCAGCCTCAGGGGTAGCCCTAGAAGAGCGCGGTCCTGGGGTACATCTGCTTCCTGGCTCCCCTTCCTCAGCCCTACCTGCCCTGCCCCGTCTTGCCCTGTTTTTATGATCCCATCAACTTATATTTAGGTGCCTACTGTGTGTGAGGCGCTTCCTTAGCCTCTACTCCCCCGGCATCCCCGCACCTCTTCCCACCCACGCTGTCTCTCAGCATCCTCACCACCCGCCAAGCCCAATCCCCCCAACCCTTTCCCCAGGGCCTCCTAGGCCTCCTGGATCGGAGCTGGAAGGCTGAGCTGAGCGCCGCACACAATGGCCCGACCCCTCTGTCTGCCCCCTTCTCAAGGCAGAGCCAGCACCAGACAATGGCCCGCCCCCCCCCCCCCTTCAGCCCTCCGGCTCCCTTACCTGGAGCTTGGGGATGCACCGAGCTTCCCTCCCCCTGGAATGCCAGGCAGTTCCTGTCTCCCAGTGCCTTCGTCCGTGCCACACCCCCGCCCCCCATCCCCAACCCCATCCCGCCTCACTGGTCCTCAGTCACCATGGCGACCGCATCTCTAAGTGGGAGGGACTAGAATCTCCCCATATTCTTCCTCCTCCTACCCGTGTCCCCCTGCGCCCCACCTTCTGCTGCTCGTGGATCCACAGTGTGCGGGAGGTGGGACTCCAGATATGGGGGGAGCCCCTGGGGGTCCTTGCTCAGCTCCCTCTCCCCCTGTCAGGCAGGCACCACCTCGTAGATGTCCCCGAGCTGGGTTCAGGGGTCACGTGGGGCCAATTCTCTTTTATGGTCAATTTCTCAGGGTTTTCCCTCTTCCCTGGGAACTGTGTATATGCACGGGGACAGGGGGTCATAACTGGATACCAGCTGGCCGGACCCCGTGCAAACTGAGTTTGCCAAGGAGGAGGCGAGTGCACATACGGAGATCTGTGCAAACAGGCCGAGGGACAGGGGCTCCGTCAAGCAGGCTAAGAGGCCCTCTTCCAACCTCACTATCCTGGCTTCCGGGTTCAGCTTCCGCCATTTCTTCCCAAGCCACTGTGCCAGAAGCCTTCTTTGGCCAACCCCCTGAGACCTGTTAGGAGAAGTCTTATGCTCTAAGAGGAAGGATGAGGGCAGACTTCAGAAGGGACTTCCCAAAGGTCGAGGCCAGATAGGGATAAAACAGAGACAGGCTGAGCTATTATTGTTCCCCAGCTGCGAAGGAGCAAGCAGGGGCTCTGGAGGCAGTGTTGAAGCTGGGCCTGTGTCCTCTCCCAGCCCTGACCCTGAGCACCTACTCAGCAGAGCGGCCTCCTGTCCCCGCTGGACCTCACCTTTCTCACTGCTAACAGGAGGAGGTGGAAAAGCCCCTTCAGGGTTGGCCCCTCTCTCGGCCTGTGGGAAGACTGGGAAACAGACAGCCCCGGGGCCAGGGCACAGAAGGCCTGGGTCCCAGGCACGGCTGCCTGTAACTTGCTGTGTGACCCTGGGCAGCTTGCTTGTCCTCTCTGATTCCAGCCTACCTGGGAGCAGCTCAGCTCATTTCGAGACTTCATAGTATTTTTAAGAAGGAAGTAAGTGTGCTGGGACCAGCCCAGGCTCGGGGGTTCAGAGGCCAAGCCTGGTCCCCTTTCAGGTCTGGGTCGGGGTGGTGGGTGAGCGTTTCCGTCTGGAGTGGGGTGGCGAGGGCAAGGCCTGGGCCGAAAGCAGAAGTGGACTCTGAGCGGAGCTCTGTCACCACCCCCACCGCCACCATCTCTTCACCGCCGCCAGCACCCAGGCCTCGGGGCTTCGGAGGGCGCCCGCAGGCTCCTCTCCCCCTGGAGGGGGCTGTGGTAGCGGGGGAGGAACCGACTGGAAATCCAGGTGGCCAGGCCCGGAGGGAACTGGGCTAGCGGTGGAACAGGAAGGAAGAAGGTAAGACTATAGAAGGACTTCCCGCCCGCCGGGGAGGGTCCCGGGTCCTTCCCCTCTCCTTCCCTCCTTCCAGGGGAACTGGGTGCAGTCTCTGAACGGAACTGTAAGGGCCACATCTCTGAAATACTCCAAGGGAGCAAGGTAGAGGGAGCCTGCAATCCAGGGTTACCCGGGCGAGCTTCGGGGAGCCTCTCCCAGCCTCGATGTATGGAATCAGGGCTTCCAGGAAGGAGCCCAGATGTCCTGTGAGGCAGGAAGGACCCAGTCTCGGGCAGCGGCTGCGGCTGCGGCTAGAAATGTGCCGGGGTCGAGCTGGACACCCAGCGCCCTGTATCTTCTTGTTCCAGGTGGGGAGGAGGGAGAGAGGCTTTCTGCAGCCTAATCTCCACTTCCCCTGCACCCGCTCATCCACTTCCCTTTCCTGTGGCTGGCCTGGCCTCAGTTTCCCCACCTGTCAGGGCCCCACGTCTTTAATTGCAGGAAGGGCAGCGAGTGGCTGATGGAGTTGATCAAAGGAGAGTCCCAGGAAGACAAGACAGGGGAGTGGAGGGTGAGGAGCCGCAGGCGCCCTGCCCCGCGGTCCCTGCCCCTCCAGACCCCTGGAGCTGCCCTTCCCCCAGTCCGAGGCCGAGGACCACCCAGAAGGACCCCCTGTGTTGTCCACTGAAATTGGCACAGACACCCAGGGTATGAGGAAACTGGCATCCCCCCTCCCCTCCCCCTCCCCCGGGGACCACGGTCCCCCTTCCCCACCACTTCCCAGCCTTACCCCCAGCCCAGCAGTGGAGACCCTAACCCAGGCGTCCAAGACTTCCAGCAGAGTCCGGCCAGGGCAGGGGGCGGAGCAGAGGCGGGCTTGGCAGGGGGAGGGGGTGGGGGCCCCCGCCAGCCCCCTCCAGTGTCCCAGTTCCCAGGCAGCTCTTAAAGGAACCAAGACAAATTAGCTAGGGACAGCTTCAGGGGGTGGGTGTAGAGGAAAGTGGGTGGCGGGGAGAGGATTAGACCTGTCAGGGGCAGGAGGGCCAGAGCGGGGGTGCTGACACCCCCTCCAGGGCCCGGAAGCCCTCCAACTCCTCAGTCTAGCCGTTCCCTCATCCCATGTGACCCCCACGGTGGCCACCCAGCTTCTGACTGCCACCCCCTCGGATCATCCTGGCCCCTATTCCCCTTGGGCCCCTGCCCACTTCCTCCCCCTCCCCCATATGCGTGCCACCTCAGTCTCCGGTGAGAGCTGCCAGCTGGCACGGACTGGTACTAAGGATCTGGCCCAAGGATTGTAAGGGCCTGAGGCCTGGCCCCAGAGGCGGGGGGGGGGGGGGGGGGGAGGGGAGGCCAGCACCTCAAGGTCACTGCAGGGGGCCGGGGACAGGAGGCACCCTCCCCTCCCAATCCCCCTCCAAGTCTGGCCCGGCTGCCCCTCTGGCTGTGGGATAAGGGGCTCCGAGGAAGCTGAGGGTGCAGGGTCCTAGCCTGTGGGTTGTTAGGGCGGGGACAGCGAAAAAGCGAATGACTTGGTGGGTTACTTGTGGCCACGGAGGGGCCGGGCGGCCAGAGAAACGTTCAGCAGGGGGAGACAGAAATGGAGACGGAAAGACAGCAGCCAGTTTTCAGCCCTGGCCCCCCAGTGTCCACAGCATGAATTTCAGTCTCTGGAGTGTGGGAAGGCTCTGCCCCAGTCCTCCTGGGCCCCGCCTTTCCCCCAGCTTCGGGGAATGCTAAGTCTGCGATCTGCAGCACAGGTCCTTTCCTTCCATTCCTACCCGATAGAATATTCTGAAAGACATCTCTACACCCAACGTGGGGCTCGAACTCACGACCCCGAGATCAAGGGTCGCAGGCTCCTCTGAGCCAGCCAGGCCCCCCGCCCCCATGAAACTCTTCCTGTCCTTCCCTGCCCCCCCAAAAGAACCCCTTCATCCAGAAAGCCCTCTGGCGTCCCCACAGTGTTCTGAGTTGCCGCCGTGTTTTGTGGGAGTCAGGAGCCCCGCGCCCCACCACCAGCAAGCTGGGTGACTTTGTGGCCGACCCTGTCTCCTCGCTGGCTTCGGGGTGCTTCACCCAAAGCAAGGACTAGCCCCCACCCCACCCCCGCCCGCCCAGCAGTGGCCCTGCAGGAAGTGCTCACACTGAGCGGTCCCATTCCTGCGCTTACGGGTACTGACCAAGTACCTGCTCTGGGGTCAGGCCCTGCGCTCGGTGCTGGGGGGATCAGCGTGAATAAAACACGAAAACGCCTGTCCGGGGTGGAGGACACAACATGAGGAGACACAGAAATGAGATACGTCCGGTGGTGCTAAGTACAGGGACAGGCGCGCAGTATTTGATGGGAAAAGTGGTCCAGGCTGGGGAAGCACTCAAGGCGGGCAGGCGCTTGGGGGGGTTCCAGGAACACCAAGGCGGTCAGTGCGGCCTGAGGGGCTGGTGAGGGACGCGCTGTCCCCCAGGTTGTCACGCAGGGCTTCACACGGCGTTCGTGCCTGCTGTCTGGCCTCTCACTGCTTTGGGAAGGCTCTGGAGAGTTTTGAGCAGAGGAGTGGCCGGAGCGGTAAAGGGTCACTCTGCCCCTGCGTGGAGAGCAACGCGTGGGGGGCGGGGGCAGGAGACCAGCCAGGAGGGACTGCCACAGTCCCGACAAGAGGCGGAGGCGGGGGGGGGGGGGCATCGAATGAACTGGATTCCAGATCCACGCTAAAGACGGAGGTGACGGGACGTGCCGATGGACTGAGTGTGGGGCTCGAGAGGGCTTGAGGAGTTACGGGTGGACTCCAGCCTGAGCAGCTGGGGAGAAGGACGGTCAGCAGGTGCCCCGGGGAAGACGACAGGCAGAGCAGGTCGGGGGTGGGTGGCAGTCAGGCTATCCGCTCCGGACATGGCAACTTGGACAAGCATCAGGTTTGGGGTTCAGGGCAAAGGAATGAGTTGAAGGTGTCAACCTGGGAGTCAGCAGTGTGTGGATGGTGTCGAAGGCCGTGAGCCTGGAGGAGATGTCTCCAGGCCCCAGTGTAGACAGAAAGGGGTCGGGTCGGGGCACTCGGTCTGTCAGAGGTGGGGGAGAAGAGGAAGACCCAGCAGTGTGGGCTGAGAGGGACCAGAGTCATTGTCCGTGACCAGCAAGGTCAAGGAAGGTAAGGACTGAGCAGGGACCAGTGGGCCAGCCACATGCAGGGCCCATGGACGTCAGCGACAGCAGTGTCTCTGGAATGAAGCCAGAAAACGGGTCGGCAGCTGAGCATGAGGAGGGGAATCTGAAGAGACAGGAGGAGGTGTGATGTGGTCATCTGGAGAAAGGGGGTGACGGGGTTAGGGACAGGAGGGCAGGGGGCAACGCTAGGGATGTGTGGTCATGACTTTAAAGTCGACCTAGTCAGCAGGGGAACCACCCAAACTCCACCGTAAGAAATTACCTGGAATACTTAAAAGGTATTCTCTGCCCCATTATTTATAATCACAGAAGTGAGAACAAATTCAAATACCCAGAGACGATTGTGAAATGAGGTGTTACATATACACTTAGCCTTTTTTAAGTATTTCTATATGATAAACATCCTTTATAAAATATTTGCAAAAAATATGGTTTAATACCTATAAAGTCAAGAGGGCTTTCTCCCCTAATCTTAAGAGCCAATATGAAAAAGATAATCTTCCCAATAAAAAAATGAGCAAAGGATAGAAACCTTATTCGCACCAGAAGAAATGCAAATAACCATTACACGCGAATGAAAAAACAATTTCAACTTCTTTTTTTAAAAGTATATTTTTTACCGTTTATTCATTTTTGAGAGAGAGACAGAATGCGAGCGGGACAGGAGCAGAGAGAGAGGGAGACGCAGAATCCGAAGCAGGCTCCAGGCTCCGAGCTGTCAGCACAGAGCCCGACGCGGGGCTCGAACCCACAAACTGTGAGATCGTGACCTGAGCTGAAGTCGGACGCTCAACCGACTGAGCCACCCGGGCGCCCCTGATTTCAATTTCTTTTCAAAGAAACGCAGTTGGGAAACAATGACATGTGATCACTTTCCTATCAAGTTGGCGAGGATTAAAACCAGCAAAAGCTTGGTGGTCAGGAGCCACTCGCGGAGAAGTGAGCTCAGCAGCAGGTCAGGACAGGAAGTCTAGTTTCTCTGGAAGGTGGCTGGCAACCTCATCAACAGCTTTTGCGACGTACAGCCCTGACGCAGCCGGTCCTGTTCCTGGAGTCGACTTCGTGGAAATGCCCAGAGATGCCCGGGCAGATGTCTGTCCCAGGAAACGTTATTTGCGACGAGCCGCGGAACATGGCAGACGTACGGACGTATTTGAAAATCGAAACTGCGCCAGAACGGTGGGAGGCCTCCCCCCGCAACTGTTGACGGTGGCCGTGGGGCAGTAGTGAAAGTGCCGATAAGGAGGGTGGGCCTCTCTCCCCTTTTCTCCCCGCCCTGGGACGACCAAGTGTCACTTACATGAGCCAGTGGAGAAAGAATCCATGTTATTTAAAAATCATGTTTATAAACTTAGAAAGAACCTGGGAAAGGGCTCACGCAGGTGAACTGAAAAGCAGAATCAAAATTCAAGCCGCAGTGAGATCTTAACTGTGCAAAGCATGTGTTCGGGGACGACGTCTGCGAAGAAACCCGTCAGTGGCTGTCTCGGGGTGACTGCAAAGGGATGACTTTCTCCCCTTCTTTCGACTTACCTGCGTTTTCAGTTTTACTGCACACTATCACTACGTGATGCCAAAAACAACCACGTTTTAAAAATTAATCTCTTTGGCCTGCCACGCGCGCGGGGCTGCGTCGCGGCGCGGTGACAGGCGTGGGAGCCGAGGCACCGGGGCGCGAGTCCCCCCCCGCGCCGTCGCCTGGGTCCCGGGGCCGCGCCCGCAGCCACCGCCCGGGCGGCGCTCTGGCGCCCTCGGGTGCCCGGCCCGGGGAGTGCACAGGACGGACCCCTCGGCCGCCGCCCAGGGGCCCAAACCCGTCGGCCCCGCGGGCGCCATCGCCGGAAGTGGGGGGGGGGGGTGCCGGGAGGGGGGTTTCCTTCTCGGAAGCTGCCCACCTCCGGCAGGGACCCTTTCCTCAAGCTCACACCCCTCCCTCTCAGCATCCCTCTCCCAGGGGCACCTGGCCGCAGCCCCCTTAACACTTTTTCGGAACGTCCCCCATCATCCCAGGCCTTGCTCTTTTCCTCACTGACTTGTCACTGCGGCCCAGCTCCTTCGCCCCAGGGAACATATACTTTAACATCTCTGCTTTCCCTTCAGAGGGGAAAGTGATGTCACAGGAGCAGGGGCGCCTACTGGCCCTGTGGCAGTTCACTTAGAGCCCCGTTTCCAGGGGCAGAGGGGATGATCCCTCTCAAGACTACCGGGGGGGGGGGGGTCAGGGGCGCCTGGGTGGCGCAGTCGGTTAAGCGTCCGACTTCAGCCAGGTCACGATCTCGCGGTCCGTGAGTTCGAGCCCCGCGTCAGGCTCTGGGCTGAGGGCTCAGAGCCTGGAGCCTGTTTCCGATTCTGTGTCTCCCTCTCTCTCTGCCCCTCCCCGTTCATGCTCTGTCTCTCTGTCCCAAAAATAAAAATAAAAATAAAACGTTGAAAAAAAAATTAAAAAAAAAAAAAAAGACTACGGGGGGGGGGGGGTCAAATGAAATAGGGCAGAGATGCTTCGGGATCTAGAAAGGGCCAGGGGAGCGGTTGCTCTCCGTGGCTCCTGTTCCCTGTGTGCGGCCCTCTCCCTCGCCCCAGACCCCTGGCTCCTGGCTTATAAAGTCATCTCCCCCTCCGAGGCTCCTGCTCCCCCGAACAGTCCCCTCGTCTGCAGCCGCACGCACGTGCTGGGACGTCGGCTGGGGTGGAGTTTCTCCGAGGACGCGGAGTGTGCGGGGTCCTGTCTCCCTGCCCCCAAGCTGAGCACAAAGGGACCTCAGCTGCTGGCTTGCAAAGTCAGACTGAATGCTGTCCTGCTGCCCTCACTCTCTCCTACACCCTCCCCCGTTTGCCCTTGCCCCAGGTCCCGAGGCAGCTCGGGGCCTGGCAGACAGAAGGCTCTCAGGTGGGTGCTGACCAGATGAAGGAGGTCAGGAAGGCGGGGCCCTCCATCAGGCTCTACCCCTCTGTCCTTGGGGACAGGGCCCTGCTGATGTCAAAGCCTCTCCCCACCAGGCACCGGAGGACCCAGGTGTGGATCCGAAGCTCTGAGGGCTTTCAGCTCGCGTCCCCCAGAGCAGGGGTGAGGCTGGACGGTCCCGAGCACGAGGACGTGGATGACCACGCGACATGTGTGTGTGCGTGTGTGTCTGCCCCTCCAAACTCTCGGTGACGCCCATCAACAGAGACAGATACCACAGCAGCCAGGGATAGAAACAACTAGTGTATTGATTTGGGGAGAGAGAAGGGTGCAGATGGGAAAGGGGGGCAAGGGGCTCTTTAGTGTTTGCAAACCCACAGACGCACACCCTCCACCGCTCGTCACCTTCCTCCTCCGGGGTGGGGCCACGGCAGGCTCCCGCCCTTCCTCGAACCCTCCCCTCTCCCTGCTCCCCTGCACCCACTTGACCTTGACCTCCAGTAACAGGGCAGAGCCCTCCCTTCTGGCCTCCAGGTGAGGCAGGCTCAAAGAACCTTCCTTCCCCTCTTTCCCACCTCATTCCCATCTCTTGTCTAAATAAAATACAGAAAAAGCAAGTGCGGCTGGTACCTGGCAGAATGAGTCGCCCCCGGGGCTGGGGCAGGGGTGGGACTGGGATGGGGCGGGCAAGGAGCCTCAGCCAGGTGTAGTGGACTGACGGGGGGCTGGCCGAGGGGCCCGGCTCGGCCCCCTCTCCCTTGGAGGCCGGCCCAGAAGGCTCCACACCCGCCTCGCAGGCACCATGTTCGTGGGGTCCCCGGGGTGGGGGCAGCAGCAGGGCGCAGAAGCAGAAACTAGGCTCTGTAAAAAGCATCCCTTTCCCTCGGCTTCTGGAGGAAGCCCTCTTTGGTTTTAAGGCAGATGTGAGTTTCCTGGAAGCAGGGAAAGGACGGGGGTGGAGATAGAGCTTTTTTTTTTTTTTTTTTTTTTTTTTTTGCTTGTGTCTCTCCTTCAGTATAAAACCACTGTAGAAAATAAGTTCTCTTAGAAAAAAATGAAACATAGAAGACAAAACCAAAGGGGTACTTTCTTTGGCTTCAAGCCCCCTCCCCTGAGGTGCAGGGCGGGGGGTGGCCATGAGGTGAGGAGGACTCAGGAGGTCTCCACCCTCACCCGGGCCTGGCAGGTCCCAGATTACATGATGCTGCAGTTCTGGGGGCTCTGAGAGAGAAGAGAGAGGGGACGGGTGTGAGCCAAGTGTGGGGGGGGGGGGACTCCCCCGGAAGCCCTCCCGGTGCCCCCGGCCCCGCCCCCGCCCTCCAGTCTGGGGCTCAGACGGGAGGGGCAGGACGCAGGAGCCGACTGTCTAGGATCTGGGGCTGAGGGGAGGAGGCTCCCGCTCCCCCGGGCTGCGGAAGAGAAGGCCTCCCCCCCACAGGGCCCCCTCGTCTTAACCCTCAAGGACCAGGGTCCTCTGCTTGCAGGGGTGGAGGCGAAGGGACAAACTCACCTGGGTTCGAGGGCTGGAGTTGCCCAGGAGGTAGGAGCGGGTGACCAGGCTGTCCCCGAAGCCGCTCCCCCCACTGCCCCCCACACTGCGGTAGCTTCGGGTGACCGTGACACTGGAGGCGGAAGAGCCAGAGGAGATGGTTCCGCCCACCTGGGCTCCCGAGCCGCTGGCGGAAGCCTTGTCCGCAGGCTGCCCGCACGTCCCGCACAGCACGGTGCGTGAGCGCAGGTTGTACTCGGCGGGGTCCCCCGAGCTGCTGCAGTGGGAGCCCTGAGGAGGAAGACAAGGCTCAGGCGGGACGGCGGGTCTGGGACAGCGCTCAGGCCCGGCACCCGGCTCTGCACGCCTGCGGCACCGCCACCGGGCAGGAGGGAGGGTTCTGTGCTCAGGGCCCCCCCGGAGCAGGGCCCGGCTGGGAGGAGGGCAAGGCGTGGAAAGGCAGAGACAGGGTCAGGAAGACGTGGGGACAGGGAACTGGGGTTCTGGCTGGGCTCTGCCCCGGCCTCTCTGAGCTTACAGGGGAGGGCCAGTGAGCAAGCTTGTTGGGTGGCAGGCATGCAAAATAAATGGGGTGGGGGAGGGGGGACGGTCCTGCAGGAAAATCCGTGGTATGAGGGACAGGGATGGGGGGGGGGGTGGGGGGAGGAGGTGCATGCAGCAGGGGCTGGGGAGAGAAGCAGGCTGGGTGCCCCACTTCTGTCCTCCCATCCCCGTCCCGGGAGACAAATCCACAGCCCCGTCCACTGCTCCTGTGGGAAGACGCCGTGGCGTCAGGAAGTCCCTCCTCCCAGACACCTGGGCTCCCTGCTCAAGGAACAGGGAGGAGAGAAGAAAAGCCAGGGCAGCGCGTGAAGTTCCAGAACGTTCTTTAATGAAAAGATCTTTGGCAAGGGGAGGCCTGGCTGGGAGCCCCGGCGGGGGCTCGGCCTCAGCGGCGGCTGCCACTCACATGGTGGTGATGGAGCAGATCGTCTCCGTCCTCGTCCTCGTCGTCCTCGACCACGGTCACTGAGCGCACCAGCTTGCGCATGGCCACCTCCTGCGGGGACACGGGGCCAGGCCCCAGGGTTAGCGGGTCGGGGCAGGAGCGGGCTCGTGTATCCTCTCACAGTGGCCACCAAAGAGCCTTTCCCACGGCGTGCCCTTTGTCCGGCCTGCTGCCGACCTCTGTGGGTGCAAGCCGAGGAGCTATTCTCCCCAGAGGGCACTGCCAGGCTCTCTGGGTAGGAGTGTGCTTCTGCCTGTAATGACCCTCGCTGCCCACCTTCCTTCCCTCGTGCTGCTGGGGGAGGCATCTTCGGAGTGTGAGCGCTGGGTGGAGAGTTTGGCGCCTGGGGTTTGCAGCGGAGGGAGACTTAGGGCGAAGTGGCCTTGAACTGGCTCCCTGGGGTTGGGTGCCCCCGGCTCCAGTACTGCCCACCAAGGGGGGGGCCCTGTCCAGCCCTGTGCCGGCCCGCGGCACACTCACCTCCCCGGTGGAGTTGATGAGAGCCGTGCGCAGGCTGTTCCCGCAGCCCCAGGTGTTCTGTGCCTTCCACACCAGGTCGGTAGGGGGGCTGTGGGTGGCCCCGGCTCCTGCAGCCCAGATCTGGAGGGGGGGGGCAGGGTTTAGAGAAGGTGCTCAGTCCGGCGTGCCCATCCTCAGGCCGACCCCTCCCCCACCCAACCCGCCCCAGGGTCCACAAACGCCTGCCACTCACCGTCACCACCTGCCCGGCCTTCAGGGTGAACTTTGGCGGGAAGCGGTAGGTCAGCAAGGGGTCATCTCCATTCTGGCGCTTGATCTGCCAATTTGCCCAGGGATTGGTCCTGCCAGGAAGGAAGGGAAGGGGGAGGCGGGGGGAGGCTCATTCAGACTCCTGGTCCGTCTTGCTCAAGGGCCCAGGCAGGGCCCCGTCGCGGAAAACAGCCGAGGTCCCGCGGACGCCCAGGCGGGACCGTGCACGCTGGACACTCTCGGCTTCCAGCAACTCAAAGACCGAGGGGCTGTTATTCATCTCGGGCGCTCAGAGGGGTCAGATAGCTCACGGGGGCCTGGCCGCCAGGGGCGAGTCCGGAGCCGCTCCCTACCGTGGAGGGACACACCCGCCCCCGAGTGCCTCTGGGAGGGGCGCCGCTCTCTTTCTTGGGGTCTGCTCCCTCCCCGAGCTGGAGCCCCTGGGCCTGGGGCTGGGGGGGGGGGGGCACCCACCTCACTGGACTTGTTTGCGCAGCCGCACGAACTTGCCCTCCCTCGTCCACCTCCTCCACGGCCACGCGCCCGCTGGTGCGAGCGTGCTGTGAGAAGCTGCTCCTGCTCTCGGCGGCCTCCAGCTTGCGCTTCTTGGTGACGCTGCCCGAGCCCTGCGTCTGGGGAGGAGTGCGAGGAGGCGCGGCCGCGGCTGCGCTGCGAGGTGGGGCTGGGGGACAGGCGCAGCCTGGCGAGGGGGACAGAGGGGCCCCGTCAAGGTGGGCGGCTGGTGGGGGGCGGGGGGCGCTCCTCCGCCACCCCCACCCCCCGCCCCGGCCCTCCCCTGCCCCACCTCTCCTCCTCGCCCTCCAGGAGCTTGCGGTAGGCGTGGATCTCCATGTCCAGGGCCAGCTTGATGTCCAGCAGCTCCTGGTACTCGTCCAGCTGCTGCTGCATCCTCGCCCGCATCTCCGCCATCTCCCGCTCCTTCTCCGCCAGCAGCCGCCGGCTGGTGTCGCGCTCCCGGGCCAGGGCGAGTCTTCCAGGTCCCGCAGCTTCGCCTCCTTGGCGGCCAGCTGGGCGAGGGAGCCGGGGTCTGGTGAGCGCCCGCGGCCCCCGGGCCCCCCTCCCCAGGTTCTCGAGGCACCGGAGCCCGCATGGGGCTGTCCCGTGGCGCGGCCGGTGGCCGGGAAGCCCTTCCCCGCATCTAAGTGAAAGCCCTGTGCCGAGCCCGGAACCTGTCTCCCGCGGCCACACGCACGGCCAGCCGGAGGTGGCGGAAGCTTGACCGCACACTGAGCCTCGTGCAGGGCAAATACAGCCCCCGTTTTCAAACGGGAAACCAAGGCTCTCGGGAGTGAGGGTCACATGGGGACGTAAGAGGCCTGGAGGAGCAGCCAGGTCGTCTCAGTCTGTGGTCCTGGGGGCACATTCTGTCCCTCGCCTCTACCCTCCCCTCCTCCGGGCCCTACATCCCGCCCGACCACTGCCACTGGCTCCTGGCGGGCAGGACAGAGGTGAGATGGGACAGAGGTGAGGCGGAGTGGGGTAGAGGTGAGGCAGGAGAGAGGTGAAGTGGAGTAGAGGCGAGGCGGGGTAGAGGCAAGGCGGGGTAGAGGCAGGAGAGAGGCGAGGCAAGGAGAGAGGCGAGGCGGTAATAGAGGTGAGGCAAGGAGAAGCGAGGCGAGGTAGAGGCAAGGAGGGATAGAGGTGAGGCGGGGTAGAGGCAGGAGAGAGGCGAGGCGGGATAGAAGTGAGGCGGGAAGAGGTGAGGGGGTGGAGAGGCGAGGCGCGCGCCACCTGCTTCTGCAGCTGGCTGAGCTGGGCCGACAGGCTGTCGATGCGGATACGAGACTGCTGCAGCTCCTCGTGCGCGGCCCCCACCAGGTTGCTGTTCCTCTCGGCCGACTGCCTGGCGTTATCCAGCTGCGGGGGAGGACGCAGGGTTAGGGCCGCGGGGACCCGAGAGGGACCCAGGGCGCGCAGGGCGGGGGCCCGGGGGGCGGGCAGGCACCTTGGCAGAGTAGGTCTTCTCCAGCTCCTTCTTGTACTGCTCCACCTGGTCCTCGTGCTGGGCCCGCAGCTCCTGCAGGGCGTCCGCCAGCCGGCTCTCGAACTCACGCTGCTTGCCGTTGTCGATCTCCACCAGCCGGGTCTCGTGGCGGCGCTTGGTCTCTCGCAGCTCCTGGGAGCGGGGGGACAAGGAACCGAGATCAGAGCTCGTCCTCGGAGGATGAGGCGGCCCGGATGGCCGGCCCCCCCCACCCCCACCCCGTCCCCCGTCCCATCCTACCCCCGATGGGGCCACCGTCACCCCCGCCGTAACCTGGGGGCCGGGCGCCAGACACCCCGCACTCCCCGTCCGGCAGCACGAGGCAGGCGGGCGAGCTCTGCCCACAGCTGCCCCCAGCCCTGCCCCCCTGCCCCTCCGGCGGGCGGGGCACAGTCCCCACCTCGCTGTAGATGTTCTTCTGGAAGTCCAGCTCCTCCTTCAGGGTCTGCAGCCTGTTCTCCGCGTCCACCCGCCGCAGCATCTCGTCCTGGAGCTGTTTCTTGGCCTCACCCAGGGCGGCCTCGAGCTGGGAGGGGGGAGGCAGAGGTGAGGGACAGGCCCGGGGGACGGACAGCCTCCGCTGTCACGGACAGAATGGGGTCCCCTTACCCGCCGGAACCCGCCGCTAAGAAACGAGAGGAGCACACCACACACACAGCAAGCGCTCTACAGGACGCACGTCCAGAGTACGCTGGAACCACAGTGCGCCTGGGGTGGTAGAGGGGGTCTGGGAAGGCCTCCGGGGGGCTGAGGCCTGCAGGACAGGCTCTTGGGACGTGCCCAGGGCAGAGGGGGACACTGCCTGAGCACAGGAGCAAAGGCCCGTGTAAAGGCCTGGAGGCGCAGAGGCACAGCGAGCTTCAGGGTCCTCGGTTCTGCCAGAGCCGGCAGGGCTCAGGGGTGGCGACATGGACAGCGGCTGCGCGGGAAGGCAGGGGCTAGACCGTGAAGAGATGCCCCCTTCTCTGCCACAGAAAGATCTCTGAAGTTTGAGTGGCAAGAGAACCCCTCCCAGATTCTGGTCTCCGAGAGGCCCACTGGCCAGCGCAGGGGCCGGCAGGAGGCCTGGAGGAGAAGGCTCCAGCCCAGCCTTAGTGCTCAACCCACTGGCGTCTCCCGTGTGCTGGGGCGCGCTCTGGTGGCGGGGCCTGGGAGAGGGCCGAGCCCAGAGAGCCTGGCCCCTGACCCTGGTCCTGGCCCTGCTCTGAGCAGTGAGGCGGCAGAACCGGGAGCCAGTGGGCTTCTTTGATTCTGTTCTGAGCTTGCGATGTGAGAGACGAGAGCCCAGGACAGACAGCAACGTGCCTTGGAAGGAAAGACAGCCATATACACGCCAAGCATCCAGAACACCCGTCCCGTCTGTGATAGACCATCCACTGCCGACTTCAGGCTGGCTCGGTCTTCCAGAGACCTCCGCTCTCTTACAGGACAGCCACACCAGGAGGGATCCAGGGCCAGGCACGGTTTGTCGCAGACTTTACGTGCAAACGTCTGCGTACTACTTTCTTTATTAACATAAGCTAGATGCCCAACATGAGGCTCTGACTCGTGACTCCGAGATCAAGAGTCGCACGTTCTCCCAGCCAGGCGCCCCAGCTGTGGACGACCGTCAACCCGCTGTGCCAATGCACGGGCAGGACGCGGCGAGGTGGGGGCGGGTGAAATGGCACCAGGGCGGGCAGATGGCTGTGATGCCCCGTCCGTGTAACGGGACAGACAGGTGCCTCGGAGAGCCACTGGGGTGAAAGCGTGGGGTAGGGCGAGCCTGCACTTCTCTGGGGGGAGGAGGGGTCATGGCGGGCCCTGGCGGGTGGGCCTCACCTTGGCCACCTGCCCCGCAGGTCATGGAGCTCGCCCTCCAGGGTGCGCTTCTCGCTGAGCGCGGTGCTCAGGGCGGCCTCCTTGGAGTTGAGCAGGGCCTCCAGGTCCTTGAGGCGGGCCTGGGCGGCCATCAAGTCGCCCTCCTTCTTGGTATTGCTAAAGAAACAAAGGAAGAGTAGCTTTAGAATCCCTAGAGAGAGCCAGGTCCCCCACGGAGAGACAGAAGCCACTTCCTAGGCGGCCAGCCCAGCCGGGGCCTGGCTTGGCTGTCCCTCAAACTGCCAGGAGAGGGCATCCTTGCTTGTGGTTTGTTAGCATCTGCCCGCCTCTGGGACTGGACTCCCACTTCCCCCAAGGTCCCCAAAACCCCCTTCCTGCTTCTCCACCCTTCCCATGACTCAGTGCTCAGGAACGTGCCCGGGGCCAAGGGGAAAGCGCAATCCCGTGAGATCAATGCTTTCCCTCCCTCTCCTCCCATGCCTTCCCAAAGAGACAGGGCCACCTTTGTCTCCTGCCCTTCCCACACAGGGCCTTAACCTCCTCCTCCCTGACTCCCCACCTCCCCCCCCATTGGGCCAGGCCTCCTTCCCTGCAGGGACCCAGACAACCAGGCTCCCAGTGTTGGGGTCCATGCATCCCTATAGCTTCTCAGTTTGGGCCCCCAAGGTACTGGTCACCTCTCCTGGCCCCTTTTACACACGGAGACTGTGCAGAGGGAAAGTCCGGTTAAAAGTCAGGGATAAGGACAACTAGGCTCGGTACTGGCCCTTCCCTTTCCAGACCCAGGCTGAGTCCCCTGACCGGGGCCAAGCACGGGGGTCCAGCTGCCTTCCCCCCAGGCCTTACAGAGCTTGAGAGAACACTAAACCCTACCCTTCGGCCACAAGCCTCAGCATCTGGCTCCAGATGTGGCCCCTGAGCCTCCAGGCCCATCTGGGCTCCAGCCCTGAAAGTGGGTGAAGCTTTAGCCAAATAAACACATAAACGGGGGATGCCTCTGCCATTTCCTTCCGTTTTCTGGGCCCCAAAGATACGGAACTGGAGAAGGAGAGGGGTCCAAACTTCTGGGGAACCCAAGAACTTTCCAGATGTTATTATCACCTCACCAGCATCTGGTGAGAGAAAGCAGGAGACCCAGGGAGTGCAGGGAAAGACCCAGGGGGCCCGGCCCTGGCTGCCATCCGTAACTCCTGGGTTGTAAGCGTGGGCCCACGTGGCAGAAGGGAAAAAAGGAACCAAATGTGGGCAGGAGGGGACATTTCTGTCCTGGGAAGAAGCAAAGTGACCCCGCCAGCATTTTTCCGCCTCTGCAAAAGCCCTAAGCTCCAAGGGGCCCAGCGGTGATGGTGACACGGGTGATGGTGACAGGGTGCAGTGGCAGAGGCCAGCCTTGAGGAGGCTCTGCAAGGAGGGACCCGGACAGGCAGCACTCTCCTGCCACCAGCTCAGGACTTTTCAAACAGGCTCCACCAGGAGGGGACACAGAGACACCCTCGGAGGTGGGGGGAAGATGGGAAGACCCGAGGGGGCCCTCACCTCCCCCACAGTCTTGCTGCTCCCGGCCTCTGGCCACACCTCGGAACAAGCAACAGTGTCTGTCTCCCGTGAAAAGAGGCCCTTCCAGAACTGGAGGATGTCTCCCCTCCTCCGTCTCAGCCAGAAAAGCTAAAAATAAAGTCAAAACCCAGCTCAGGTTTTGGCTGCCATCCGGCCCAGCCCCTGGCTGGGAGCACAGCCCCAACTTTCCATGACTTCAGAACTTTTCCGAAGCTGAGCCAGCTGCGGGGGGGGGGGGGGGGGGGGGGGGGGGGGGGGGGGGGGGGGGGGGCGGGATGAAAAAGAAGAAACCACTGGTAAAGTGAAGCTCCGCGGCGGCCGCAGGCTCCCGCTCCTTGGGCCAGTTCCAGGTGCCGGGCCTGCCCCACAGAGGCCTCCTCTGCCTGCAGGCTGATGGCCACGGCCACCGCCACGGCCGGCTCTCAGCACCTGGGAGAGCTGCAGGGAGCTCAGGGTGGGGCCAGCTCAAGCCCTCCTTGAACAGATGAGGAAACTGAGGCCCGTGTGCAGTGTCGCACACGGTGGCAGCAGGGACAGGGTCACAGTCCCCTCTGCCGCTGGGGGCTCCTCCCCTCCGCCACACCGCCCTCCTTGGCCACAGGAGGAAGAGGGGTGGCCTGGGCCGGGGGAGGCGGGAAGGAGCCCCCCGCTCTCGAGGCTTCAGGCGGCATCTCTGGAGACACGCCCTTCCCGGGCCTCGAGAACAGAGGAGCGGGTGCCGGCCCTCTGCCAGGCTCAGTCGGCCAACCACCTTCAGCCTCGGGCCGTGGGGTACAACGGCAGTAATCCTAACAACACGACGGCAGCAAACGCCCCGGCGGGGCTGGTCACGGAGCAGGCACCGCTCTCAACGTTAGCGCTCGGTCTGCACAGCTGCCTACGAGTCGGGCCATCACCGTGTGACCAGGGACACTGAGGCACAGAGCACGTCCGGGGGCCCGCAGCAAGTCGGTAGCCCAGCAGCCAGGGGGTCTGCGGAGCCCTCGGCCCCGCCACCAGGGCGGCCTCCCGAGCAGCAAGGGGTCTAGCTGCCTGTCCGTCCCGGAGGCTGGACTGGCTTTGCCCACAGGGGGAAACCGCCAGCACCCGGGAGGGGAGGGGGGGCCCCCGCGGTTTTCTCAGTCAGGCTGGGGAGCTCCCATCTGTGGGGAAGAAGCCACTATCACCCACAGGCTCATGACTCAGGCCTCAGGAGTTGTGGCCGGGGAGCCACACGCACACCCCAAGAGAGGGTGCAGGGCCCGGCGCCTCCACGGTCCCCCACCTCCCTGCGCCAGCAGGGACCGCAAGCAGAGCCTGGCCAGGCGGTCAGCGCGTCAGGTGCCAGGGCCACTGGGGCGGCGGGTGGGGTTGGGCCGCGGAGCTGGGCGGCAGGTGACTCATCCTGGGGCAGAAAATACCCCGGCGGGGTCAGGAAATCCTCTAGCGCTCACAGGGGAGACCCTGACTCTGCCCCTGTCCTGCCCCAGCCCTCACGTCCAGGCTCCTCCATCCCAGGGGCCTCGTGGGGCGAGGAGGGCTGGGCATCCTGTTTCTGCCTCTTCCCACGGCGGGCAGCTCCCATCTCGGGAGGGGGGAGGGGGCAGGGGGCGGGGAGGGCAGGGGGCGGCGAACCCGGGCCCAGGGCGGGGCCGGGGGGGGGGGTCTGCCGGGCCTCGGGGGCAGCAAAGGGGTCGGTTGGGCACGGGGCCAGGAGCTGGCCCGCTCGCTGAGTCACCCCCCCCCCCCCCCCCCCCCCCCCCCCCCCCCCCGCCTCAGCCCTGCTCGGATGCCAGATATGGAAGCCAGGCCGCCCAGGCCTGTTTGGGCCCCGTTGCTGGGGACAACTTGCAAGGCCCTCGTTTCCTCCCCCACTGGGCAGAGGAAGAGATACGGGGACAGAGACCTGGGGCTGAACATACGAGGGGGAGGGGAAGATGGCCACGGGGCTTCCAGGAGCTGGCCCAGCCCTGCAGGGGCTCCCGCCCCAGTCCCCTCCAGCCTCAGCCCCTCAGCCTCACCGGCACACAGAGTTCCCCATGGCGAGACCCCAGGACCAGAGAGACGGGTGAGGGTGGGCGGGGCGGGGGGAGGGCAAGGTCTCCGAGGGCCCGCAGGGAAAGGCGCCCCCTGTGGCGGGGCGGGGCGCCCCCTGTGGCAGGACGGGGCCGTGCAGGGCAGGCGCGCCCCTTGTGGCAGGACAGGGCCGTGCAGGGCGGGGCGTCCCAGTGTCAGGATGGGCGGGCGAGTAGGCACCAGCGCCAGGACTGTCCCCTCTTTTCCCTGGACGGCAGAACTCGGCCCAAGCCTACTTCCTGCCAGTGAGGGGCGGCTCCTGTTGGCCACCCTTCCCTTTGTTCCTGCAGCTCCTCCCCCTGCAATCTATCTGCCTCCACCTCCCTGGGCTGCGGGGCCCTCAGCCCTGCAGCTCTTGTCCCCACCCCTGACATGTGCTCAGCTGTTGTTTTCATCCGCCAGTTTATTATCTGTCCACTACTGTCTGGGGCTTTTCCAGTCTGTGCCTGGAATGCCTGGGGGCTAGGAGTCCACACAATCCTGGCTTCCGGGGGGCCTCCTCCCGGGCCAGCCTCTGCACCTTTACTGGTGGGGAAACCAAGGCCTAGACAGGAAAAGGCTCAGGCACTGAAAACCTTCCCGCCGGGTCACCTGAGGACACTCACGGCAGACAGGGACAGAGCACTGAGAATGGCAGGGTGCACGGCAGGGTGGGGGGAGGGGAGGTGCGGGGAGAGTGGCCCCCAGGCACCCAGGAAGACGGCCTGGGAGAGGCCTCGACCTCCGGCTCCCAGTCCAAGAGTGATGCGGCCCAAACGCACACACTCCCACAGCTGGGGGTGAGGCGGGTTGGACACCCCCCACCCCGAAAGGGAACCACTGCTTGGTCTCTTGGCTGGTCTGTGGGTCTGCCAGCACCTTCTGGTAAGGGCAGGATGTGGGAAGGCGGGGACATCTGGCGCTCCAGGCACCAGCCCCGTCTGGAAAAGAGACCTTCAACAGAGGAACTGAGGGGGAACAGCTTTCTTCGAATCCCACCCGCTGACGTTCTGAGGGTCTTACAGCTGGAAAGCGCAGGTAGGCCCCTCGGGGTGGACCCCACCCCGACCTCCCCACACGGGCCTGGCCCTGCTTCCACCTGCCACACACGCCTGGGGTCCGGGCCCTCAGATCCCCGTCCAGAGGCGCTCGGCCCCAGCTGTCCTCCCCCTAGACAAAGCCAGGTGGCAACTGTAGGCAGAGGGAGGGCTGGAGGAGAGGGCCGGGCCGAGAAGGGGCCGGGAGGCCTGTGGACATGTTCAGACTCAACTCCGGCAGAGGCGCTGGGGCTGGCAGGGGCCAGGCCTGAGTCACAGCTGCCGGGTGTATCAACGTGGCGTTGTTCGCAGGCAGGAGGAGCCTACGGCTAGGAGCCGGGCCCCGGGTCCTGGACGACAGGCAGCCGGCTTCCTGACCAACTGCTCTCTTACGGTCCCTGCCAACTCCGCTTTCCTTCTTCTTGGCCTGACTCTCAAGAAGTCACTCTTGACTTCTGTGCAACAATGAAGCGCTGAGGCCTGGGGACAGACCAAAAGAAGGAGGGGCCTGGGTCACAGCCTAGGAAGAGGCAGACTGTCCTGAGGGGAGAGAGAGGGAGGCGCCGGCCAGAGTAGGGACATTTAGGGGATCCCCACAAGGAGCTGACTCAGGAGTTCCTTCTTTGGGATGCATTAACCCTCTATCTGGATTATCAGCCTTGATGATGGCAAGAGGGGGTGGGAGCCGCACCCCAAGCTCGGCAAAGGAAGTGGGAGGGCCTAGGAGTTCTAGTCCCGCCGCATTCCAGCCCCAGCCTGGGAAGATGCAGCCTTAGAGCCTCGGCACCAGGGGGCCTTGGCGATCCCTCTCCCCTCAGCTGCCCAGAAACCGGGCTCCTTGATATGAGGGTCTCTAGCTCCCCCGATCCAGCCCGAAACGGACACACGTGCTCTGTCCTCTCCCTTTGTCCCCCATGCAGGGGCCACCCGGAGCCATCTCTTGTCTGGCGGAACAGCTCAGGGTCTCCTGTCCACTCTGCACTCCGCCCTCTGCCGTGACTCAGCTCCTCTCTCGGGCCTGGGATCCCAGCCAGAATTAATCCCGGCTTCCTCTCCCGCCAAGGGACAGGGAGCACCCCTTCCCCGCCCGGCTCCTCCTTCCCAAACTCTGTCCTCTTGCAAGACCCCCTCACAGCCCGGCCCCAGGTTGGGACCCAGGTTGGAAGGGAAACGGGTAGGCCACCCAAGGTCAGCGTGCGCCTCCCTCCGGCTGCAAACACGTGTGTCAGGCCTTGGCCAACTCTGAGGTAACAGCCCTGCCTTTCCCAGGGCGTCCCGTGCCCCCAGCACAGGCCTTCTCCCCAACACAGCCCTCGCCACTGTCCTCAAAGGGGAGGCGTCCCAGCAAAGTGTCCTCTCCTACTAGCAATAAAAACAACAGAGGCCAAGAGCGTATTGTCATAATGACCTGCTCCTGACAAACTTTCTTTGAGAAAGAGAGAAGCGTGTCCGCACGTTTAACTCCACGGCTTGTGGCAGACATTTCTATTGAGCACAGCACTGGCTGCTAATTATATTCACATTAAGTATATTTGTTTCTCACGTTATAGCTGGGTATTGTGGAGGACTGACGTCTCACGCCGTGGGTCACGGTTCTACTCCGTGAGGGCTCTCTGTAGACCTTCTGCTCTAACCCCTTTATTTCACAGCTAGGGAAATCCAGAGAGGGGAGGTGGCTTGTTCAGGGTCACACAGCCATTTAGTGGCAGGACCCAGCCTAGGACACCGAGGGCCAGGGCTGTTTCCACTACCTCATGCAACCTGTCGCTTGGCTAGTGGACCACCTCACGTCTTGTTAAGGGACAGGAGACCTGCGACCTCTCTCCAGACATTTCCAAGCACATGAGAGGTTGGCCTGCATCACCTTCAGGGGCACTGGGGCTCCAGGAGGTGGGACTGGGGTGAAGTTGCTGGGGCCAGGCCTCTGAGCCGACCTGGTGGGGGGGTGCGGGGAGGCAGGCTGGGGGAGGGGAGCGGAGGCACAGCTGGTGGGTGAAGGCGTCCCCTCCCAGTTGTTCCCCCAGCTGTCCCTGGCTTCAGCCCTGACACTGAACTACTGAATCCCTGGGGGGTAGGACTGAGGCATGGGCCTATCCTGTGCAAGAGTAAATCTCAGAATGGAGGCCAGGGGAAGTGCCAGCCAGGGGCCTCGATCACAGGGAAGCAGTCAGGGGCTGAGTAGGAATGACCGTCTCTTCTGTTTTCTCTTGGGCTCCCTAAGCGGTGCTCAGTCCCCGAGTTTAGCTGCACCTTCTTTCCCTTTGGATCAGAATGCAGACTTCAGGGCTGGGGGGGCCGTGGCAGGGACAGACAACACCAGGGGCTCCCTCAGGTGAGGACACGAGCCCGGGTACCCTCAAAGGCTCCATCCGTCATCCCTAGGTCTCTGCCAAAGGGCACAGCCTTGGTCGGAGCCAGGTAGACACTTCCCACGACAGGTCCCAAGACAGTCTCGAGACAGGAATCCCCAGCCTCCCAGAGCTGTGTCTCACGATCCCTGTCTTGGCCGGGTCTTGGGTCTTTCCAGGGACAGGGTAGAACAAAGGATGGCTATTAACAGGACAGCAGACCGTTCAGGTATCACTGGTCCCACTGGTCTCAGACCAGAATCTTCAGGCTGCAGGAGCCTCGGCTACCCCATCCTACCCTCAGGACCCTCCAACCTGTCCTCTAAGCTAAAGAAGTAAGGCTTAATGATACAGGCACACAACTGGAAGTCAGAAGGCCCGTGCTCAAGTCCTGACCTGTCGCTCTCTTGCTGTGTGACACGGGACAAGGCTTTGCACCTCTCTGGCCTTTGCTGTTCCTGTCTCAGTGAGAGCTGGGATAAGCCTGGGCCCGCGCTTCCCTGTCCTTCCCCACTGGGGCTGCGCAAGGCAGACAATACAGGAAGTCGTCGAGCACCCAGCCTCGTCCGGGGGGGAAGAACTGCTTCTGCTTTGTGGGCCCAGGATCTCCCCACTTCTGACTCAGGCTTCCTCCACCAGTTCCGCATGGGAAGACACAGACCTCGGTCCTATGCTGCAGCCCCGTAACTGGACTCTGCTCTAGAGCCACCTGCTACATACTGGCCACGCGGGTCCCTGCTCCAGACCACCACCAGAGGTCCTAAGGAGGGAGGCGGGAAAGGCTCCCAGGACGCACTGGGAAGCAGGGGCAGAGGATGCAGATATTCAGGCCCCCATCCCTCCCTTTAAGACATCTGCCGTCTCCACCCTGTCTCCTGCTGGCTCTCATAAAGCCACCAGGGTGGAAGGGAGGGGGCAGCATCTGAGTCATCTACCCAGCTGTCATGCCTGGGATGGGGCCCAGCTCCAAGCCTGGACCCCAGTGGGGCCCTGCCTGGTGCTCAGCTCCTCATTCTTGCCACACTTAGGTGTCCAAATGTTTCAGACTCCAGAATAGACAGAGTGTGTGTGTGTGGGGGGGGGGGGGACTTGGGGTGTTGTTTTTGCTTGGAGCCTATAACCCAGCCCAGTGAGAGGGCACCCCAAGCCCCTGGGTGTGGTCAAGGTACCAGGCTGGGCCAGGGATTGCCACAGGATCTTACAGACAGCTTTTGCATCCCAACCGGAAGCCTGGCCCTGAACTCTGAGCTCTAATTAAACATTAATCCAGACAACACCTTCTCTCTCGGCTTTAGTGGGGAGGAGTTAGGACAATGCCTTTCTTCCTCTCCCGAATTCCTCATTCTCCTCTCCTCCACTTCACCCTGAGCACAGCAGACACAAAAAGAAGCCACAAATCCTGGGTCCTCCGGCTGGGGACACGGAAGGGGACAGACAGCCCAGCCTGAGCCCCTCTGACTCCAGCCTGCCTCCCATCAGCCTGAGATCCAGGTGTGCAAGCCCACCCCCCTTTTCCGGAAGCCCAGCCTCCCCAGCCAGGATCAGTGGGGGAGAAAGAGAGGCAGGTGGCTAAATATAACAAGTACACACACCACCCCCGCCCCTGTCCCACGTGCGTGCACACCCGCCTGGTGTCCCAGGCCCGGACAGCTGCACCAGGAGGCAGAGGAGACAGACTGGCGTGGCTGGGTTAGTTTAAGGGATCACAGACTCTGCTCATCCTGATTCCCGATCAATGTCCTCCCCACAGAAAGGCCTGCTGAGAACGCCCTGCACAAGAATCCACGAGGGGGGCTTTGCTGAGTGGACTAGTTTCGTTCTCTGGCCACCCCCCAGCTTGCCTGTCTGTCCGGCTAGCTAAGTCGGTCATATCACCAGGAATGACCTCTGTCAACAGTCTCCCCCAGAAGTCAGCCTGTCTCTGCAGTTTCCAGTCACCCTTCACCGGGGCATAGCAGAACGAGCACGGGATACAGAGAGGCTCTGAAGAGAGCGGTTGTTCGGAGAATAGGATCAAAAGGGAGGTAAAGAGAGGAAGTCAAGCCAGGGGGGCCCCCGGCCCAGGGACCTCAAGCACCTTTAGGGCCCTTTGGCTCGGGGGGGTCCTCGGAGAAAAGGGGAGGGGAGAGGAGGAACGCAAGTTCTCAGGGCTAGGGAAAGAGGGCCTACACTCCCAGGCTCCAAAGGCCTTTTTAGACAGGAGGGTGGAGTCAAGTAGGGTGGGGTAGGGTGGGGCAGTGATGGGTGCGGTAGAGTGGCCTGCAGCTTCCAACGGCTGGATTTCAAAAATGTCACCGTACTCCAGCAGTTTCATAAGGCAAAGATCAAGAAAACGTCAGTGGCCCAGCGGATAGGCCAGAGCAAAGACTACTGGGCTTGGCCGGGAAATGAAAGTGGCTCACCCCAAGCAGGGAGGCAGGGAGGGGCAGAGCCCCGAACCGCCGGGACCCCAGGCAGAGGGCCGAGGCGGGTGCGGCAGACCTGGGCATAGCACGACCTCCTGAGCCCGCGCCGGGGGCCCCTGTCCTCCGTCTCCCTCCCTCTCTTGCATTCCTGGGCCAAGCAGGCCAAGGGCTGTGGGAGCTGCGGGGAAGCTGAGCTCCTGGAGCTGTTCCGTGGGCCTGTCAGGGCCCAGAGAAGGTCCCAGACTTGAGGCGGCGAGGGGAGAGCTTCCCGACTCTTAGAAACAATGCCGCAAAGAGCTGTGCCCCGGGGGGGGTGTCACCTCCGTGTCCCTGACTTGGTAACCTCTCTCCAGCACCACTGGATATCTGCCAGCACGGGTGCTCGGTCTTAGTGGGCATCATGTGTCCAGAGCCGGTCTGGGCAGAGGTGGCACAGTGCCAAGCCCGTCAAGAAAGTTCTAACAGGACCCTTTCACCCACTCCAGTGTGTCCTGAGGAGCCCGATTTCTTAGACCAGCAGGGCCAGCTGTCCTTTGCCCAAGCCCCGGCCCCTGGCTCCAAACGGCCGGCAAGCCCCAACCGGACTGAACGTGGGCCTGTCGCCCGCCTTTCCTCTGTCGCCCCTGACGCCCGCGCCATTCCCTGCGCACGCCACCCTCTCCCCGAGACCCCTCCCTTCTCTGTCCGGTCCCGACGGTTTCCCTCGGCACTGCCAGTCACCGCTGGGGCAGTTCCGGGGACGGAGGGGGCGGTACAGCCTAGTTACCAGCCGCCCGCCCCCTCGGCTCCCGCCCGCGCGCCGCCACCTGGGCGCACTCACCGCGCTTTGAGCTCCTTGAACTCCTCGCGCACTTTGCTCAGCTCCAGCTGCAGGCGGGCGCGCTCCTTGGCCACCGAGTCGAGGGTCTTGCGGGCATCCCCGAGCTCGGCCTCGTAGGCGGCCTTGATGCCGGACACCTCGCGGCTGACCACCTCCTCGGACTCGGTGATGCGGAGGCGCAGCCCCGCGTTCTCCGTCTCCAGCGAGCGCACACGGTCGATGTAGACCGCCAGGCGGTCGTTGAGCTCCTGCAGGTCCTCCTTCTCCTGCAGCCGGGTGATGCGCGTAGGCGACAGCGGGGTGGAGCTGGCCTGCGCCCCGCTGCGGGTGGCGCGCCGCTGGGACGGGGTCTCCATGGCCGGCAGGGTGGCAACGCTGCCCGCGGGGGCAGAGGTCCCGGGAAGGGCGCGGGGCTCGGGCCGAAGGGCAGAGACGGCTGGGGTCGGAGCGCGCCGGCCGGCTGGCTCGCTCCTGGCAGGCGTGGGGTCTGGGCCGGGTGCTGTCGGACCTCGGAATTCGGGTGCGCGGCTGTGGCTGCGGCGCTCCCGCGGACACTCTGAGTCACCGACGCCGGGCCGAGGCTCTAATAGGTCTAGGGAGTGGGAGGAGGGGCCGCCGCTCTTAAAGGGGCCGCCGCACACCCGCAGCGGGAGGTGAGGGGGCGGCGCGGAGGGGCGAGGGCCGCCGGGCGGTGGCCGAGCGGGGCTCCGCCCTGTCCCGCGCACCCGGTGGGCCTGGGGCTCCTCCCGTCTTGATTCTGCCTGCTCAGGGCTCTCGGCTTCAAGCTTGCCCCCACCCCACCGTCTCGGGCCTTCGTGGGTAGGAGGCAGAGCCAAAGGGTGAGAGTGGGTGGGCAAAGAGCAGTGGGGGGGGGGGGGGGGGGGAGGGAAAGCGGGTGTAAAGCAGGGGAAGGAACCAGGCAGGCAGATCCAGGAAAGTGGGGGGGGGGGGGGTGCTGAGGCTGGTGCCCATCAGGGTGACTCACTCTTCTTCCACAAGTGGCTCCCTCTCTCCTCCCCATAGTAATAGTGAGTCACCCCAACCCCCCCCCCCCACACGTGGGCAGCCCATTCAAAGCTGCATTTCTGTATGCCAGGGTGGGGTGGGGAAGGAATGCCTGGGTTCCCCGGGGAGCTGGGCTGCAGGGAAATTCTGGATCCTGAGATCCTTTAAGTCTCAACTTTGGGGTCCCTCTTTTCCTATCTTGTGCCCCAACCTCTCCCTTCAAAATCAAGCATTGGGCCTTAGACCCAAGCACCAAGCCACAGGCCCCCTCAGAAAGTCAGAGGAGGACCCAGGCACTGCCCCCATCCCCTGCCCCCTTCCTTCGGACCCAAGCAATTGGAGATTGGAAAAAGAGACTGCCTAGCGCCCCGCCCCCCCCCCCCCCACCACTTCAGTCCCTTTCTACTCCTTCTATCCCACCCCGCCAACTCCAAGACTGTACTTATTTTTTTTTTTCCAGGACTGTACTTATTTTAACGGATAATTTAAAACAGATACCAGAGCTGTGCATTCATCACGTTGCCAGGACACCAGGTCCCAGATTTTTGTGGTTCCCAGAGGGGCCTGAAAGGGGGAGCAGGGCAGGGAGCCGGACAGCCAGTGGTGGCTCTCCATCCTGGTTTGAGCCAGAAAGCGGGTAATGGGGGGGCAGGACAGCAGAGACCCCACCACCTTCCTGGTGCACCACACTTACCCTACATCCCTCTCTGACCAGGTCTGCTCCCCCATGGGCTCAGCGAGGGGCCAGGCCCCCTCACAAAGCAGGACCACCCAGGCCCCCCACCCCAGGCCTCACCAACCACCCCTCTGATCAGTCTTCTGCTCCCCTCCCCTAATCCTGGCCCTGGCCCCACCGGCCACCTCATCCTCTCTAAGACTTAGGTGGCCGTGCTGAGGCTCCAGAACCCGTGCGCCTCCCTGCCCTGCCCCTGTGCCTCCCACAGTGGAGTCTCTGGTGGGAACCCAGAAGACTAAATTACGTTGCTAACTCCTGCAGCCCCAGGACATCAGGGTTTCTGTAATGCGAAAGGGAAGCCTGGCTGGACAGGTCCTGTGCCAGGCCTGAGTCCTCAGGGGTTGGACTGGGGTTAAGACAAGGGCTCTGAGTGTTTACGGAAGGGAACCGTGGAGGGGGGATGCTCAGGGCCCTGGGCCTAGGAGGGTGGCTAGGCATTGTGGTGAGCATCCACACGCACCCAGGTGAGGGACCCATGGTATGGCCTCCCCTCCCTGCAGCCCTCTCCCCCAGGGCGTGGCGCCCACTCTCCACTTTTCAGACAAAACAAAAAGTCTTGTTCTGCTTCTGCTTCCCAAACTAGAGCAGAGGAGGGGTGGGTTACCCTGAAACGTGAGGGACAGGGCTCATGCTGTTCCCACTGCCTCAGCCCCCCCCCCCCCCCCCCCCCCCCCCCCCCCCCGGCACTGCCCCACCCGGTCCCAGCCCAGACAGGCCCCGGCTTCCCTTCCTGGCTGGGGAAGCAAAACCACACTTAACCCTTCCTATCCCAGACCTCCCCATCTCTGCAGAAAAGAGGCAGGAGAAGGGAGGGGGAACTTAACCACAAATTTCACTCTAGGCTCTTTCCAAAGCGCCCCCCTGCCAACCTGCACCACCACCCTCAAAGGCCTCAATCCTAAATCTGAACTTCAAAGTGGGCCTGTATCCTGAATATTCCATCCTCACTCTGGACTCCAAATGCCATCAGTCTGCTCTTCCCCTGCCAGGGCAGAGATCCCAGGCCCAGAAGAACCTGGAGAAAGCACACAAAGCCACGTCCAGAGGAGGGAGCCTGCTGGGGTTGTGGCCGGAGGTAGCTGGCTGGTGACCAGCTTCCAGTCCTGCCTCTCGCTTGCAGTGTGATGACAGACCTGCTCCTGAAGGCCCTGGGCCTCCGTTCCTCATCTGTAACATGGGCAGAATGCCTAGAAGAGGCACAGGACTGAGCCACCGTGCCTGTTCACAGGGGACTTGCCCACTGTAGGGACACAGAGGGAGAGGCAAAGCCAAGCACAGCGGCTAAAGAGCAGCACAGGACTCTGGACTAGATAATGAGTTCCAGATGGAATCCAGAGGCCCGAGAGCTGGAGCATGAATGAGTCATATCAGAATATAGGGGTTCAGTCCGAGGGTTGGTTTGGACAGTGGAAGTGCCACTTGCCTTGATGATTAATGACCCCAGAGGGGGGAGCAAAGCATCCTGGGCCTGCCTCCATGACCCTTCCTCCCAAAAGTACTGTGAGAGACAGGAGGGACCAGGTCTCGGTCATCTGTGTCCCTAACAAATGCATGTGGCCCTGCCACTTTTCAGGGGAGTGACCCCGGGCAAGTGCCTCAGTTTCCTTAGCTATAAAACAAGGGTGCTGCGGTGATTAAGTAATATGCACGTGGGTACACTGGGCTGGCTCAGTCAGCAGAGCATGTGACTTGCTCTCGGGGCCCTGAGTTTGAGCCCCACGTTGGCATAGGACTTACTTTAAAAAAAAATCTGGGGCGCCTGGGTGGCTCAGTTGGTTAAGTGTCTGACTCTTGCTTCTGGCTCAGGTCATGGTCTCATAGTTCGTGAGATCGAGCCCTGTGTCAGGCTCTGTGCTGACAGTGTGGAGCCTGCCTGGGATTCTCTCTTTCTTTTCTTTCTGCCCCGTGCACTCTCTGTCATAAATAAATGAACTTAAAAAAGAAAAAAAATCTATGCATTTGAAGGGAGGCTTCTTGAAGGAGGTAGATTTAGGAGCTTTAGAGAAATACCCTCTACATAAACAGTGAAGTCACTCACCCAATAAATATTTAGTGGACAGCTACGATGGGCCAGGCACTGCTGTAGACACTAGGGATACAGCAGTGAATAAAACAGACAAAAATCCCAGCCCTTACGAAGCTGACGTTCTGGAGGAGGGAGACAGTTAATACACAAAAGAGAAAATCATGGTTTGTTAGAAGGTGGTAAGCGCTATGGAAATAAAGTTACAAAGAGAGACAACGCTCCGCAGTCAATCGCTTCTCTTTCCACACGATTTCATAGCTGTGCGTTTTCACACACCTTCTCAGCTTGGTCCAGAGAACCACCTCACAGCTGGAAGATTATTTCCCTGTTTTACGGGTGAGACTGGCTTCCCTCAAACTAGATAGTACTAGGCTGAGCTCAGGATTGGACCAAGCAGCCAGGACATGCTTCACTCTCTCATGCCGCTTTGACGGGACGCGTGGGAGGTAGGCCGTGGGTGGCCTGGTGCCCGAGAGGAAGTGTGTGCAGAGGTGCTGGAGTACGAAAGAGCGGAGGAGGGTTGCAGCCTGGCCCGCTGGCCCGAGCAGGGCCACCGGATGCAAAGTGGGAAAGGGTGGGCCGAGAGGGGCACGGAGGCAGGGGCCTGCTGTGGGAATAAGGCTGGGGTCAAGAGGGACAGCAGGGAGGCACTGAGCCTGGCAAGGAAAGAAAGAGGTGGTGGCCCCGGCCTCGACACCAGGTAAGCCAGAGGGACTGGGCTCAGAAGCATGAAGCCAGGAGGGATTCCGGAGGCATTCAATAATGAGCGGGGTGGGGATGTTTATGGAGTACTTGCTATTATGAGGCACTGAGCATCCGCGCTACCTTGTTGAACCACCACAATAGCTCTATAAGGGCTATCATTAGCCTATTTTACAGATGAGGAAACTGAGGCCCTGGAAGGTAAACTTATTCACTTAAGGCAGGGTCTCTGAACCGTGGCACCGTTGGCATTTGGGGCCAGTTATTTCTCTGTCTTGGGTGGGGTTCTGTGCCCTGTGGGGTGTCTGGCCTCTACCCACTAAATGCCAGGGGCATCTCCACTGCCAGCTGTGACAAGCAAAAATGTCTTTGACATTGCCAAATGTTCCCCGTGAGGCAAAATCTCCCCCAGTTGAGAACTACTTGTCTAAGGTCATGTGGTTAGTAGCACAACTGGAATTTTAACACAGGTTAAAATCTGAAAGGCTAGGGAGTGGCGAAGGGTGGGGGGAATGATTTGGAGGTTCAAGGCCATGGTCTGGGAATCCCTTAGTGAGTTTTTCCTGGAAGGCCGGGGTCCTGCAACCTTGGCTCACAGGGGCTGGTACTCAACCGCCGTTGAAGTGCTGAATCAATCGTGCACAGGTGATCAGTGTAACCTTGAGACTGGAAGGACTCCAGGCGCTGGACTAGGGGCTGTGTGGAGGGGGTCCCATTTAATCTTTAGCTCAGCTTTAGGAGGAGTGGGGCCAGGGCTCAGCCATCCTCCCTCACCGCTCCAGACAGGCCAGAGGGGTGGCGGGTAAATGAGTAGAGAGCCAACCCCTCACTCTCACACCCAAGCGATGTCTCTGGGGTGACAAGTCTTTCACAGCGAAGATGGCTATCGTAACCCTCCACATCTCCTGGAGGTGCACAGAGCAAGCACCATGATCCCCACCATACAGATGAGGAGACTGAGGTTTGGGTTAACTGACTTGTTCAAGGCTCCATAGCTGAAAGGTGACAGAGGCAGCCCCAAACCCCAGGTGTCTGCCTCCAGGTTAACTACATCCTACTGGACCCCAAGAAGACCAATCCAAAAGCAAGATCCCGGAACCGCCCCGAGCTCCTTCCCAACATTCCAAACCACTCCCTTCCCCCCACCCCCAGCAAACTGGGCCCAGGTAGTCGTCCCACCCTCGAGTCTCAGGCTCCCGGAACCGTCAAAATACACGCGGCAGTGCACCGTACAGCCACACGCACACCAGACCAGAGCCAGTCCGACAAAAATCCCACACCGCCCTCTCCCTCCCCCCTTCCCGCACAGCCCCCGGCCCCGGGCCCCGCCCCTGCTGGAGGTGGGGGAGGCGGGTGGGCGGAGAGGGGCGGGGCCTCGGGACGGGGATGGGGCTGCAATTGGCCCGGGCGCCTCCGGCCCCGCCCCCCGGCCGCGCCCGGCCCCGCCCCCAGCCCCGAGGCGGGGCCGGCGGGCTGTGCTGACGCAGGGCCTGCGCGTGGGCGGCTGCGCGTGAGGCTGTGTGCGTCTGTGGGCGCGGTTGCCGGGGCCTCCCCGGGCTCGCGAGCGGGGGTTTCCTCTCCCTGTTGCCAAGGAAACAAACAAGCGCCACAAGCCCGGGGCCGGGGCTGGAGCACAGGGTCCCCAGGCCCCCGCACCGCTACACGCTTCCGGGAAGTGAGGCAGAAGAGGATTCCCTCTCACCCGCCCCTCGCCCCGCAGCCGGCCAATCGCTGCTGGGGCCCGAAACTGGGGGGTCAGCGGCCGGCAGCAGTGACCTGGGGCGGGGGGCTTTCGGTGCTAGCACCAGGCCGACCGGGCAGTCGGTCTCCCTACATGCTCCTCTTGTTGTTGCGGGGAGGCCCTATTTTGAAAAGTGTGAAAATACCTTTTACAAATTGTCCGCGACTATGTGACCACCTGGGCAGGCCCCTCCAAGCGTCTTGGAAGCTCCACCTTCCTGCCAGTCCCAGCCCCCAAGCCCCTCCGGGTCCCCTCGGAAGGCTCCCCGGGGCCCTTTAAGCGGGGGAGGGGTGGGGGGGGTCTACTGGTCAAGTGAACTGTGGCAGGGAGGATGCTGGTTAAAGTGCCGATTTCCTTATGAGTGGGGCAGAGCAAGGGGCACTCGCTGCAGAAGTGGTGGGGCTGCAGGTGGGGCAGGTGAACCGGGCGGAGACCAGGAGCTCCAGGAGGGAGGCCCCTAGGGATTGGGAATGGACTGTCTTGGGCCCGTGCTCCCCCACTCACGGCCTAGAAGCCAGAACTTCAGAGCTGGGAGGAGTCGTAGGGCATCATCCAGGCCAACCCCTTTTTTCTAGCCCTGCCTTGGTCCAAGTGCCCAGATTCCCCCATGGCGCTCTCCCTAAGCTAGCCCACGGGCCTGCCGCACAGCGCAGTACGGGCCTCTATACCCAGTAAGTCCACAGGTTTCAGGGCACCCTGAGAGCCCACCTCATTTTGGCCCTGGACCCTCCCCCCAGGGGCTCTTCATCACAGGGACAGGTAATGGGGAAACCACTGGAGGAGGGGGTAGGGCAGCAGGGGGCCGGCTGGGACAGGATGCAAGGGCTCAGGCTGGAGCACTGTCACGCTGCCCAGGGAGGGGCTGAGGGGGCATCTCTTGGCCATGGTTTTCCCTCAACTCTGTCCCCAGAGGAGGTGAAAATGGTGCTGGCTTCCTGAAGCAGAGCTTCCTGGGGATGGTGGGTGGAGGATGGACAGGTATCCATCAAAACATCCCGCATCCCTTCCCTCTCCCCTTGGAGCCTTGGGGAGCTGAGCTAAGGCTTAAGGCATGGGGGCATATTCCTGTTGAAGCAGAGAGGTGAGGTCCTGGCACTCAGCACCAAGATCTAGCAGAAGGGAAAGCCAGGCTGGGCTCCCAGTGGGATGTGGCAGGGACCTATTCAGCTCAGGGGTGAGGTCTCCCCCAGGTACCTTTGTGGATCAGGGGCGGAAGGTGGATTCAGAGAGGTGAGCACAGACGGCAAGTGGGAATGAAGGGAGAGATCAGAGAGGGTGAAGGGAGGAGCCTGGGAAGAGGTCTACTGTGAGGGGGGAGGAGGAATGGAGCTTTGGGACAAGGCAGTGGGGGTCACATCTTGAATCCAGGCCAGAGGGCTTTGGAAAGGAGAGCTGGACAGAGGAGAGGCCCAGGAATTGAGGAGAGGGGCCGCTGCCTAGGCTGACACCCACGCTCCAGCCCCAGATCCTGGTGGGGCAAATATTTACCCAGCAACAACGGTTGCTAAGCACGGAGGAAGGAGGAGGGAGGCCAGTAGCTGGAGGGCCTTCCAGGCTCCTCCCTATCCCTCACAAAAGACTGCAGGGAGAGGGTGAGCCAAACCGCTCCCCTCAGCCCTCCCTCCTCCCGCCCAGGCTCACTCCTACCCCTCCATGCATGCAGATCTTGGGGTCACCTCTATCCACCCCCCACCCCAGGCTGGCCACAGGCCAGGGGGCTGGGCTCAGGGGATTTAATCCCTCGGCTGCCAGGCTTTCCCCCACCCTAGGACAGTCCTGGGGGCTCAAACCTTGCAAAAGGCCCCCTTCCCAATGGGCTATTCAGTAGGAGCTGGAAAGGGGGGGTGATCCAAGGAGTCAGGATATGGTGAGGGAGGGGTCACTGAAGGATGGAGTCCAGATGTCCAGGACTGAGGAGGTGGAAAGGAGGGGAAGGAGCCAGTCTGCCACTGTGAGGGGGCAGGACAGCCAAGAGGGGTCCTCAGGGGCACTCCCTGCCCAGGCCCCCAGGCAGAGAAGGGGGAGGGACAAAGGCGGGGAGGATGTGCTCAAAGGGAGCCAGATGTGGCCCATGTGATGTGGGCTGTTGCTGGCATGGGCACAGGGGGGCAGGATGTGCTGCCCTGCCAGGAAAGATTAGTCAGATGCCGGGAGGGAGAAGGGAGGGGGACAGCTAGTCCCAGACCCCCGTGAAGCAGACGGGCACTTTCAGGAAGAGCAGGAGGGCTCAGAACCTGCGAGGAGGCACTGGCAGGGCAGGGCCGCCCTCCTCATCCCTCTGTCCACCACCCTCAGGGCTCCCACCCACTGTCATGGCTGAGTTTAGGAGCCTGTGTGCAGGACAGGAATTGACACCCCTTCCCAGGGCACAAGACCTGTGCTGCGCACAGGACAGACACGCAGCACGTTCTTTCTTACCCACCTCCTTGGGGTGAGGTCTCTGTTCTGCAGGCTTCTCCCTGGGAGTCGGTGGGTTCTTACCCCCAGCCACAGGCCCCGTGGAAACTGGGGTACAGAAGTGGGAGGGGAGGGCACCGACAGGAAGCCGCTGGGGCAGAGAGGAGGTTCCTGGAGCCCACGCTCCCTGGTGCTGATGGTCGCTCCCAAGGGTCGCAGGGCTGGCCAGAGTGACTGCAGGCCCCATGGGTCCGCCCTGAAATGGGGTAGATGGAAGGCTGTTACTGTGCGATGGCAGCAGAGGACAGACTGAAGTCGCCCCAGGAGAGACTTCTCTGGGCCCCTCCAACAGGGACAGCATGGGCCCGGAGGGAGAGAGGGAAGGGATCCCCGGAGATGAAGCAGACCCGAAGGACTGGCCTGGGTGCAGTGGCGGTCAAGGTGAAACCTACAGACACAGAACCAGGAATCCCTGGAGAGCCAGGTCTAAGTTGGCAACCAAAAGGCCGTTGTTTCCCAAACTCCCATCGGAAAGTTTGAAAAATACACATGGAAACATGACTCACTGCCCCCTGCCCAGGCCCCCCTTTCCTGGTTTCTGTGATTTCTCTCCCAGGAGTTAATTCAAATCACATTCTCCCAGAAACCAAGTTTCACGAGGGAGGGCACAGAGCAGGCTGAGGAAGCAGAGAGGCGTGCAGGAGGAGCCTGGGAAGGGAGCGGCCAGGGCTGGGGCAGACAAGGACACAGTGACCGGCCGCTGCAGACCCCCGGACTGGGGCAGAACTTAAGTGCAAGTGGGAACATTCACGTTTCCCCAATCGAACTGCCCTTCCGCCCAGAGAGCTTGCCTTCTGGCCTCCCCTTTGCAACCTGTTCCCCAGGGCCAGGGGCCGGAAGGTGGGAGTGGAGCTCCCGGGAACTCCCCTGCCCGCACCTCTTTTGGGTCAGAAACACGAATTCCCAGAGCAGGCACCCCACACATCCTGCCCTGTGGGCTGGGGAGGATCCAGATAGACCTGCCCCAACAGGGTGTCTCTGGGCCAGGGATTCCCAGCCTGTCCCGGGAAGGCCAGGGAAAAGCCCTTCTCTGCCAGCATCCCCACCCGGGAGTGACCCGAGCCTCCGTACTGGCCATCCCCCCACCCCCTGCATGTACCAGATGGAGTTCTTTGCATCTCCCTTGGCCACTGAGCCCCCACGTCCTGTGGACCCTGCCTCTAGAATCGCTCCCCATTCTAGGTAACTGCTGGAGCCCCCGGGCCAGTCTCCCTGCCTTCACCCCTGCCTCTACACGACCCTTTCTCCTCCCCACACCACAGCCGTCTTTCCAAAATGTAAACCCTGGCATGTTTCCACAAAACTTCAAGTTACAGCGCACCCAATGTATCAGGGATAAAGTCCAAATTCCTTGAGCTGGCTCATTAACGCCCTGGGTCCCCAGAGCCTCCTCACTTGCCCTCTAGATTCTAACAATCCTGACCTCTCTGCTGCTTCTAGGCTAACCTGCCTGAACTTGGCACAGGCTTTGCCCTCTGACCAACTCCTCCTCACCCTCTAGGCTCAGCTGAGAGTGCCACTGAGGCCGGGTTAGTTGTCCCCGCTAAGCCCCCAGCATCTCTTGTCACACGTAGTGACACTGTGGATGCCTCTGTTTATCCCCCAATGAGGGGAATTCCTTGAGGGGAGGGCTGGAGGGGTCCTGTCCTGCCCCCCGCCCCGTACCCTCAGGCCCTGGCACAGTGGCTGACGCATACTCCGCCCACACTTGAGCCCAGCATGTCACCATACTCCTTCCTGAACCTGCACACCCCCCTCTTTACCGCATGCCCTGCAGCGAGGCGCCTCCCCACCCCCAGCCTGGCGGGTGTCGCTGTTTATAGAGCACTAGGCTTTTTCTGTTCATTGGCTAATTTGATTCCAAGCAAGAGCTAATGAAAGACATTAGCCCGAGACCCTGACTTGTCCGATGGGTCAGGACCAGTCGCTCTGGGAGCTTAGAACTCAGTAGTCACTGTCTGTACAGGGGATGGGGTACACGCTAGGTGCTCAATAAATGCCTAGAGCGGGAGGAACAGTATAATTGCCCACCTTTGGACCAGGCTCTGTCACTAGTGACGTTATCTCCAGGGAGGTGAACACAGCAGGTTACCATTCTCATTTTATAGAGGAGGACTCTGTCCAAGTGAGCGGGGAGGGACCTGCTTCCGGTGTGGGCAGGTGCACGTCCTGGGGCCTGCGTTGCTGCGGTGCAGGGCGGCGGGCGGGTGGGGGGGGGGGCGCATTACTTGAGAGTGAGTGTTCAGGGGTCAGGGCTGCGGGGGAACCGTCCATCCAGTGCTCTCAACCCTCACTGGGCGTCAGAATCACAAGACCGCCAGCACCCGACGTCTCAGATGTTTTGATTCCACACTCTGGGAATGGTCTGGGGTGGGACCTGGGGGCACGTCTCAGTAAACACCACTTCAGTCTGTCATTTTACAGATGAGGAAGCTGAGGTTGGGGACGGGGACTGTGCCAGCGGCTGACAGAGTGCTTTCGCGGCTGGGCCCTGTTCTAAGGAGCACAGGTGCCTTATTTACCTGGCCCTCCGCAGAGCGGGCTGAGTGAGGGGTTGTTATTATCAGCTCCGTTTTAAAGATGAGAAAACAAAGCCCCACGGGTTCAAGGTCACACAACCAGGAAGTGGTGCAGCTGGAATTCAGACCCCAGAGACCCAGTTGAAGCCCACACTCTGAACCGTGACCCCACGGCAGAGGAGCCAGGGGTGGGTCCAGGCCCAGATCCCACATCTCCTCTGGGCAGAAAAATGAGAAAGCCCCCAAGAGTGGGGAAACTGAGGCCAGAGGCACCAGATGGGAGGCCGAGAGGCTCCCGGCCCCCTCCCCCACAGGAGCAGAAAGGCTGGGCACGGGCCCACCCACGGGCCGCCTGCCTCCCTCCCTTCCCCAAGGGGAGCCCTGACCACCCCCTGCTGAGCTGTCACCCTTCCCCTGCTAAGTGATGCAGTGTCTTAAATGCTGAGCAACAGGAGGCAATTAAGTCCAATTAGGGAGGGAGAGCTAATTAGTGCTCAGCTTCCCACAGCCTCTGGGTACCTCCCCGGGTCTGGGGAACCTGCTACCCACCCCCCACCCCCAGGGGAGGAGACTGCTGCTCCTACAGAACACAGCAAAAAGTCCTACGCCCTCCTTGCTCTCCTGAGGGGCAGGGGCAGGCACCTTGCTCGTCCCCAGCCTCGGCCCTGCAGGGCGGCTCTGTCTCCCGGTCCCACAGGACATGACGTGCCTTCCCTGAAGACCAAGAACATTCAAGGCACCCCATAATTCCTAAGTGCTCCCCTGCCACCTCATCCACCCTCCCTGCAACCCTGGAGGTGGCCCAAGGTCACACAGTCCACTTAGCTCCCCGACACCGACACCCCTGACGTGCACGCGATGATCTCCCCTCCGTGATCCTGAGGTAACAAGGTAGAGAGCTGGGGCTAGGTTATGCCAACTAATCTGCCCTCTCTCCCTCTGTTCATCCATCCGCCTGACTCCGTTCTGAGACCCCAGTGCCATGTTCCAGAATATTCTTCCTGGGATCACAGAATGTAGTGTCAGGAGTTAGGGGATCTAGTTTTCTCCTCCAGGGATTCACTCCGTGACCTTGGAAGAACTGCTTTCCTTCTATGGGCCTCCGTTTTCTCATCTGCAAGACAAGAGGAGGCCTGGAATGGAAGAGCCCCAAGGCCCTAACAACCTCTGTCCCTCCCACTGCAGGTGGAGAGATGGGGACTGGCTGGGCTTCCCTCTTGCGTGCCATCAGGGCCTGGGGGCAGGAGAGGATACCCCTTTCATACTGAAATTGTGGGGGCCCCGTGGCTTAACAAGAATGAAACTGTCCTGCCAGCAACAGAGAGGCCAGGAACTCCCAGGCTCTAGCAGGGGCCCGGAGGGTAGAATAGGGGACAGATATGACGCCCTCCCAACTGTCCCTCTCGTCCCCAGAACCAGGGAACAGGGAAAGTGATGGGGGACGCTGGCTCGACCAGACCTGGGCACTGCTTTCTGGGGCTTGGAGGAGAGGGAGGGGGGCAGGATGCCCAGTGTCTGGCCCACATCCAGCCAAGCACTGTGCCAGCCTCCCTCCCTATCAGTGTTGGGCTCACACAGGGCAGGGCAGGCAGGAAGGCCAAGGGAGCTGAAGGGCCCTCTCCCGTCTCGTCCTGGGTCTTAGCCACACTCTATCTCCCATGCCTCTGTTCCTCTTTTTCTGCTCTCTGGGTCTTCACAAGCACGGTCAGGGTGAGACTAGCCTGGGTTCTAATCCTCATGTCCCACCCATGTCATCCTGGCGCAGGTGACTGCTTCCTTTTCTCTAAAATGGGGTAACAATAGGGGCACCTGGGTGGCTCAGTCAGTTAAGCATCCGACTTCGGCTCAGGTCATGATCTCACAGTTCGTGAGTTCGAGCCCCGTGTCAGGCTCTGTGCTGACAGCTCCGAGCCTGGAACCTGCTTCGGATTCTGTCTCTCCCTGTCTCTCCCTCTCTCTCTGCTCCTCCTCTGCTCACATGCTGTCTCTCTCTCAAAAATAAAGATTAAAAAACAATTTTTTTTTAAATTTTTTTTTTCAACGTTTATTTATTTTTGGGACAGAGAGAGACAGAGCATGAACGGGGGAGGGGCAGAGAGAGAGGGAGACACAGAATCGGAAACAGGCTCCAGGCTCTGAGCCATCAGCCCAGAGCCCGACGCGGGGCTCGAACTCACGGACCGCGAGATCGTGACCTGGCTGAAGTCGGACGCTTAACCGACTGCGCCACCCAGGCGCCCCAAAAACAATTTTTTTAATGGGGTAACAATAATTCCAGAGGGCCGCTGTGACCATCAGTGAGCTGTGCAAGTGCAGTGAGGAGCAGGGGCTCGGTTCCCCACCTGGCATCTTCCAGAGCCCAGGCCCTGGGGCCGCGCTCGGGGTGCGTGCGCTCAGCACCGAGAAGAAGCCACAGGGCATCCGGGCTGCAGCACCCAGTCCCTCCGAAACCTTCCCTTTCCTGTACTGAATCACTGCTCACAAGCCTGGGGACCCGGGCGTCCCCGGCTTGCCACAAACACTACCGTTGCCATAGAAACCGGGCCTCCCCTTCCTCTCACTGATTGATTTCACCACATCGTCCCCCACGCTGTGTCTGGTTCCTGGATCTCAGCTTTTGACTCACCGACTGAATGGCCTCTCAATTCACGTCCCCACCGCACGGTCTGTGCCCTGAACCCCTCAGCCAGGCCCCTTTCCCCAGCATCTCCCCCCCCTCTCCCGCCAAGTGAGGCTGGACACCCCGACGGAAATGTCTGTCCCTGAGCCCGCCAGCCGGGGCTCCTCAGCAAGGGCAGGGAGGTGGCCCCGGGCACAGCCCCGCGGGCGCTGGCGCCACCTGCTGGCCTCCCGACTGGTGCGCCGCGTCCTCCGGGCAGCCCGTGTCCACTCCCTCCCTCGCTCCTTCACCTTCACCGGCGTTACCACCTGTGCCCCTGCGGGCTCGTGCCCTCGGGGACCACGCACGTGCAGTGAGCGCCCCGAGCCAGGCCCCCCTCCCCCCAGGCTGCATTCGGGAGGAAGGGATGACTAAGGTGAGCCCTGAGCATTTAGGAAGCACCTTCTGTGCACTAGACGCGGTGGGAGTTTACCTGCCTCCGCCCACTGACCACGCAACAACCCCAGGAGCTAACTGCTGCTATGATCTTCATTTTATAGATGGGGAAACAGGTTGAGAGAGAGAAGGAATTTGCAGAGGGCCCGCAGGCAGTAGGCACCTAGAGGCCGGCTCGGGGACAGCCACACCCGGGGCTTCCACTGGAACAGCTGGGCAGAAAGGGAGCCGGAAGCGTGTGACAGAGGAAGCGACTGCAGGCAGGGAATCCACTGGCCGGTGACACAGGAGGAGAGGTGGGCAGAGGAGACGGGAAAGGGGCACCCAGTGGCGGGGGGAGGGAATAAAGACTTTGGAGGAGGAGGGTGGGACCAGCAGGGTCAGGGGTGAGAGGTCAAGCGAGAGCAACACTGAGCCTGGACACAGCCCCTGCTTCCTGGCAGCCTGGGTCAGGTTAGCGCAGTCGGGAAAGTGGGGCACATGAACACGGGGACCCGGCACAGTCTGATGTCAGGGCCTGGGCCAAGCAACCGGCCTTAAATCGTCTGCAAAGGCTGCTGGGGAGAGTCACAGAGAGCTGTCCTCCCGGAGGGCACGGAAGTGCCCTCGGATACTGGCAACAAGGGCACCGGGCGGCCCGGGTGGAAGCGTCCGGATCCCGGGACTGGATCTAAGAGACAATTGGGGGTGCTGGGGGTGGCGACGAGGGCGGGGAGCAGCCTGCTCCCAACAGGGGCCCTCGTGCAAGGACGCGGACCCAGTGAGTGCCGTGGAGGCTCGGGCCCTTCCAGGTCTGCCCTCAGTGGTGAGCCAGACGCGGCTTGCACCTGCTGGTGAGAGCCCGTTGCTCACACCGCAGTCGGCCACGGCGACACAATTTACACCATGGGAATTGGCAGTTGCCACAAACACAGGCTCTTTCTCCCCTTGGTTGTTAAACATGTGCAGGCGCGTCCTTGATCCCTCGTTCTACGCTCTCTCGCCCCCACTTTACAGAAAGCGGAACTGAGGCCCGAAGATGGAGACTGGCCTGTTCAGTAGGATAAAGTAACGTCCTTCCTTTTATTCGCTCATTCACTCAACAAATCTTTACTGGGCGCTCCCCCACCCCCCGCCCCACACTAGGCTTTGGAGAGACGCGTCCCATCCTGGGGGGGGGGGGGGAGGGGTGGCGCTTTCGGTCCGGGCGGCCTCCAGAACATGCTCTACGCTACGTTAACTAAGCGCTAAGGAAGGAGTAAGTCCTGGGCGCACAGCTGACTCTGGAGGCGAAGCAGTCAGCGTGGTCGGGAAGGCTGAGCGGGGCACAACGCCTCGGCTCAGGATGAGTGGGAGATCGCCGCAGGGAGT